>NW_012103476.1:6131697-6133349 GCF_000951045.1 Mandrillus leucophaeus
AGGCTGGAGTGCAATGGTGCAATCTTGGCTCACTGCAGCCTCGACCACCTGGGCTCCAGCAATTCTTCCTCAGCTTCCAGAGAGCTAGGACTACAAGCGTGAACCACAATACCTGCATTTTTTTTAAAATATAGAGACAGAGTCTCACTTTGTTGCCCATGCTGGTCTCAAATTTTGGGGCTCAAGCAGTCGTCCCACCTCAACCTCCCATGCTAGGATCCCATCGTGTGCACCACGATGCCCAATTCTAGTATACTTATTTCGTAGCAACATATACTTATCTGTCATAGAACTTTTTAAAGATTAAAATGGGTACTTTTATCTGAACATGCTTAGGACATGGATATTTTTTGGAGAGGAAGGAATTATTCAGCTTACCACAATAGGGTCTGTATTTCATTGGAAAAGTAATTAAGAAATTCTTTAAAATTCTGGCTGGACATGGTGGCTCATGCCTGTAATCCCAGCACCTTGGGAGGCCGAGGTGGGTGGATCACCTGTGGTCAGGAGTTTGAGACCAGCCTGGTCAACATGGTGGAACCTCTCTAATAAAAATTAAAAAAACACTAGCCAAGCGTGGTGGCGGGCGCCTGTAGTGCCAGCTACTTGGGAGGCTGAGGCGAAAGAATCGCTTGAACCTGGAAGGGGGATGTTGCAGTGAGCCAAGATCACTCCACTGAACTACAGCCTGGACGACAGAGAAACACTCCATAAAAAAAATACATATTCTTTAAAATTCTATCTATTACCAAGAAGTCTTGCTGTACCTGCAACACTCAGTACTCAGGAAATGTCAAGGGATGGATAGCACATTTGAAATGATACTTGCAAACCTATTTGAGAAACACTGGTTTTCAAGGTCAAAGGCTTTGCTTTGAGTTCTCATGGCCATTATGTCCACTCCAACAGAAACAAACATTCCCATAGGATCGCATTACTAAGTATACTCTGCATCTGGACTTCTCACTCCCTAACCTTGATTCTGCTCTTTAAATAGTCTGATAAAGCCAAATAATATAGAAATGTGTTGCTCTATGCCTAGGTTTATCAACAATAGGTTCTGTGGCCTTTTTCAAATATAAAACTAGAAACACTCTGCATGATTTTCAGCCCAGAGATCCAGTTTACTAGAAACAACAGCCTGTAAGGATGCTCTTGAGGCTCATTGGAGGGACCTTACTGTTAATCACAAACACTCAGAAAACTCCACTAAATTTATGTTTCCCAATTAAAACTTCACCTATTTACCTCCAAGATTTGCCTGCTGATGGTAGATCTAAAATGCAGATTTCTTCAGGTATTCCCAGAAGTACAAGTCATAACTAGGGAAAAACCTCTTCCAAGTAACTCAGAAAGTAGGAGATTATTAGAAATGAACATTTTCTGCCCAAGATCTTCAGATAGAGACAGAAATGCGGGTATTTGCTGATAATTAGATTCTCCTTTGTTTCTTTATCCTCTTTTCTGTGTTCATTTTTCCATCTTTCTATTCATTTAATGTTTTTGAGGGTTACATTGATACTCTTACGAGCTTTACCCTTAAACTTGTTACTTTGTATATCAGGGGGATATGCTGTATTAAATAGACCTACTAATATCAAAGCTGTTTTTCTGACAGACTTTTTATCGGGATCGAATATGTTCTCTTTGAT
>NW_012103476.1:6136559-6138629 GCF_000951045.1 Mandrillus leucophaeus
AGATTTATTATGGAAATTATATCAGATGGTTATGGAGGCTACAAAGTCCCACAATTGGTTGTCTGCAAGCTGGAGAACCAGAGAAGTTGGTGTGGCTCAGTCCAAGCCTGAAGTTCTCAGAACCATGAAAGACAATGGAGTAGCTCTTATTTTGAGGCCAGAAGCCTGAGAAACTGGGGGATGAAGGGTTGCTGGTCCATGTCCCAGAGTCCAAAGTTCAGAGAACCTGGAGATCGGACGTCCAAAGTCGGGAGAAGAAAGGTGTCCCAGCTCCAGAAGAGAGAGAGAATTTGCCTTTTCTCTGCCTTTTTGTTATTTCTGGGCCTTCAGTTGATTGACTGGTGCTCACTCACATCGCCTGAAGGCCAATCTTGCTTATTCAGCACACTGATTCAAATTCCAGTCTCCCCTGGTAACACCTTCATGTACAGACTTGGAAAAAATGCTTTATCAACTCTGGGTATCCCTCAATCCAGCCAAATTGACAGTTCTAATTAACCATTTTGCTATCTATCTACAAACTGAAAGTCAAATACTGAGTTCTTCATCTTCCTCCATGTTCTCACTCAGTCTTTCCAATCTCATTATATGATACCACTATTTATTTGGGTGCTCTAAACAAAAATCAGAACATTATGTTTCGTTCCTCCTTCTTTCCTAATCCTCACATCCAAACTATCACTAAATGTTGTTTCCAATGTTACCTCCTCCCTATCTTTATTTACAAAATCATCATAGTATCATCACTTACCTGAAATACTGGAATAGCTTCCTAAATATTTTACCTGCTGTATTAGTCTGTTCTCACATTGCTAATTAAGACATACCTGACAGTGGGTAATTTATAAAGGAAAGAAGTTTAATGGACTCACAGTTCCACATGTCTGGGGAGGCCTCACAATGATGGTAGAAGGCAAAGGAGGAGCAAAGGGATGTCTTACACGGCGGCAGGCATTGAGGACGTGTGCAGGGGAAGTGCCCTTTATGGAACCATCAGTTCTCCCGAGACTTATGCACTATCAGGAGAACAGCACAGAGACAAAATCATCCCCATGATTGGGTTACCTCCCACCAGGTCCCTCCCAAAACACGTGGGGATTATGAGAGCTACAATTCAAGATGAGATTTGGGTGGGGACACAACTAAACCACATCATTTGCTACCAGCTTGCTGCAAGGATGTTACTTTCTCTTTCATCTAAAATACTTTAATCACACTAGACTTCAAGTTCCTTTAATGAAATAACAATTCCTCTTTGAAGACATTTACACATTATTTATTCAATGAGAAAACTCTCCTTGGCATACTTTGCCCATCTAACTTATGCTCATTTTTAAAGCATCAACTTAATCAATTATTCCTTAGCAGAAACTGAAGTGGCCCCAGTGAGATACTCTTCTCAGCAACAATTCACCTATATTGTCCACTGCCTCAGAGCTGTGGTTTGATAGTTGATTTTGCTAACTGAATATAATAGAAGTGACACTGCATGGCCCTTGAGGTGAGATAATAAGAAGTCTTACAGATTCCTATCTGGTCTTTTAATGTGCTCTATGGATCCACTTACTAAAATCTAAAGGAGCATATGAAACCTCAGGAAGAAGCTCACATGAAGAGGAAAAAAATATTCTGATCAAAAGCCTCGTTGAGCTTACAATTAAAAAACAGCCTTACCCATTAGGGATGTGAGGGAGCAATATTGGAAAACACTCCAATCCCAGCTGGGATCTTCCTACTGACATTATATTGAGAAGCAATAAGTTTATTTCTAACAAGCAGTACCCAATCTGAGAATCATAAGCACAAGAAATGATTGTTATTTTAAGCATTGGAGTCATTGGAGCATTTGTTTTAGAAAATTATTTAAACAATAGTTAAAAAACAAAAAAAATTTAAAAAAAGAATAATCTCAAACACACTTTTTGTTTTGTTTTGTTTTGTTTTTTTTGTTTTGAGACAGGGTCTTGCTCTGTCACCTAGGCTGGAGTGCAATGGTGCAATCTTGGCTCACTGCAGCCTCGACCACCTGGGCTCCAGCAATTCTTCCTCAGCTTCCAGAGAGCTAGGACT
>NW_012103476.1:6143889-6146602 GCF_000951045.1 Mandrillus leucophaeus
ATTTCAGGTTGGAAAGAATCTTGGCTTAAAGACATTATTCAAAACTTTCTAATAATTCTAATTTTCATTCTTGTTGTATTCATAGGGCTTTTTAAAGTTCACTTTCTCCAGCATCTTAAAGTATTCCATATAACAACTCTTTTGATAACTTATGGAAATTCAACTACAATGAGTACAAGTCATGAGAAGTGTGATGACAGCTCTCACCAATAAATCTGAAAGTTCAATTGACCCTAGTGGTACAGATTTGAAGGAATTAACAATATTTGTCAAATGATAAGACTCAATCCCTTCTCTGATCAAAAGGAGTTATTGTAGGAAACTCTGGAAGACTGAAAAATTACCACTTGGCCACCTACCTGCTTCCTCTTGACTTTGGTCCACACAGCTCATCCTCCCACTCTGATATTTGCATAATCTTAACCTCTAACCCAATCTTCTTGCTAAAACTATATTACCCAAACAAACAGCGGTTAAAGCCCAAAATAATTCTTTCTTCTGAGACCCATATTTTACCAAACATTCCCCCAAAGTAGTTTAACATCTGCTGAAACCATTGGCAAAGCCCCAAGAACATTTTAACCACCCTCTCCCAAGTTAGTACACACCTTTGAGGTATTTTGCAAGCTGCATTATTCTGAAAAAAGGGCTTACAGTTAATGACTTGTCAGTTTCTTTTTTTCCATGAATCTCAACTTTTACAGCCTTAAAGAGCACACACGACACACAACTAAATGAGGACATTATCTTTTATTGTGTGTCTAGACTGAAAATAATTTTTAATTAAACTGTTTCAGATGTTTGAGGATGAGTAATAGAAAATTTGTATGTTTAACTTGAATAACTAAATATATCTAATAAATTCACATTTCTTTCCATTAATATAAATCAGGAGCAACTTAGGGCAAGCACAAAACTAACCACAAATTTAGTAATAAGAAAAGTTCACTTTTTTTAACTGAGCTTTTGCTGTGAGTTGGGTCCTACGCTATCTGAACATACAATTTCTCATTTAATTACCTTAATGCAAAGTATCACAGGGTCATTTTTCCCCAAAGTGATAAAAATGCCATGATGACAATTTGCACTAAGCATGTTTGCAAACATTTGCTTGGCATTTTAGCCAACATGGCATTTGTATAGCGTCATTGTATTGGTTTGTATCAATATGTGCTGAGAGATCTGGCAAGATGGCCGAATAGGAACAGCTCCAGTCCACAGCTCCCAGCCAGGCCAACGCAGAAGGCCGGTGATCTCTGCATTTGGCACTGAGGTACCCAATTCATCTCACTGGGACTGGCTAGAGAGTGGGTGCAGCCCATGGAAGGCAAGCATAAGCAGGGTGCGGTGTCACCTCACCCAGGATGTGTAAGGGATTGGGAAACTCCCTCCCCAAGCCAGGGGAAGCCATGAGGGAATGTGCCTTGAGAGACAGTGCTATCTGGCCCAGATACTACACTTTTCCAATGGTTTCTGCAACCCACAGACCAGGAGATTCCCTTGGGTGCCTACACCACCAGAGCCCTGGGCTTCAGGCGCAAAACTGGGCAGCCATATGGACAGACACTGTGCTAGCTGCAGGAGTTTTTTTTCTTTTGTATCTCAATGGCACCTGGAATGCCAATGATACAGAACCGTTCACCCCCTGGAAAACCCAGAAGAAATGGACAAATTCCTGGACACATACACCTTCCCAAGACTAAACCAGGAAGAAGTCAAATCCCTGAATAGACCAGTAACAAGTTCTGAAATTGAGGCAGAAATTAATAGCCTACCAATGAAAAAAAGGACCAGACGGATTCACGGCTGAATTCTCCCAGAGGTACAAAGAGGAGACTGTATCATTCCTTTTGAAATTTTTCAAACAATAGAAAAAGAGGAACTCCTTCCTAACTCATTTTATGAGGCCAGCACAATCCTGAGACCACAACCTGACAGAGACACACACAAAAAAAGAAAATTTTAGGCCAATATCCATGATGAACATTGATGTGAAAATCCTCAATAAAATATTGGCAAAACAAATCCAGTAGCACAAAGCTTATCCACCACAATCAAGTTGGTTTCATACCTGTGATGCAAGGCTGGTTCGACATATGAAAATCAATAAACATAATCCATCACGTAAACAGAATCAATGACAAAAACAACATGATTATCACAATAGATGCAGAAAAGGCCTTCGATAAAATTCAACACTCCTTCATGCTAAACAAACTCAGTAAACTAGGTATTGAAGGGCTGTATCTCAAAATAATAAGAGCTATTTATGACAGACACACAGCCAATATCATACTGAATGCACAAAAGCTAGAAGCATTTCTTTTGAAAACTGGCACCAGACAAGTATGGCTTCTCTTACTACTCCTATTCAACACTGTATTGGAAATTCTGGCCAGGGCAATCAGGAAAGAGAAAGAAATAAAGGATATTCAAATAGGAAAAGAGGAAGTCAAATTGTATCTGTTTGCAGATGACATGATTGTATATTTAGAAAACAACATCATCTGAAAACCCCTTAAGCTGATAAGCATCTTAAGCAAAGTTTCCGGATACAAAATCAATGTGCAAAAATCATAAGCATTCTTATACACCAATAATAGATAAACAGAGAGCCAAGTTATGAGTGAACTCTCATTCACAATTGCTACAAAGAGAATAAAATATCTAGGAATACAACTTACAAGGAATGTGAAGGACCTCTTCAAGGAGA
>NW_012103476.1:6146913-6160298 GCF_000951045.1 Mandrillus leucophaeus
AATACCATTCAGGACATAGGCATGGGCAAGGACTTCATCTCTAAAACACCAAAAGCAACGACAACTAAAGCCAAAATTGAGAAATGAGATCGAATGAAACTAAAGAGTTTCTGCACAGCAAAATAAACTAGCATCAGAGTGAACAGGCAACCTAGAGAATGGGAAAAAATGTTTGCAATCTACCCAACTGACAAAGGGCTAATATCCAGAATCTACAAGGAACTTAAACAAATTTACAAGAACAAAACAACCCCATCAAAAAGTGGGCAAAGGATATAAACAGACACTTCTGAAAAGAAGACATTCATACAGCCAACAGACATAAGAAAAAACGCTCATCATCACTGGTCATTAGAGAAATGCAAATCAAAACCATGATGAGATGCCATCTCATGCCAGTTAGAATGGCGATCAATAAAAAGTCAGAAAACAACCAGATGCTGGAGAGGATGTGGAGAAACAGGAATGCTTTTATACTTTTGCTGGGAGTGTAAATTAGTTCAACCATTGTGAAAGACAGTGTGGCAAGCCCTCAAGGATCTGGAACCAGAAATACCATTTAACCTATACCCAAAGATTATAAATCATTCTACTATAAAGACACACTCACACATATGTTTATTGCAGCATTATTTACAATAGCAAAGACTTGGAACCAACCCAAATGCCCATCAATAATAGACTGGATAAAGAAAATGTGGCACATATACAGCATGGAATACTATACAGCCATAAAAAAGGATGAGTTCATGTCCTTTGCAGGGACATGGATGAAGCTGGAAACCATCATTCTCAGCAAATTAACACAGGAACAGAAAACCAAATACTGCAAATTCTCCCTCATAAGTGAGAGTTGAACAATGAGAACACATGGACACAGGGAGGGGAACATCACACACTGGGGCCTGTTGAGGGGTGGGGGCTAACGGGAGGGAGAGCATTAGGACAAATACCTAACATAGATAACAGGTTGATGGGTGCAACAAACCACCATGGCACATGCATACCTATGTTACAAACCTGCGCGTTCTGCTCATGTATCCCAGAATTTAAAGTATATTAAAAAATATGTCAAGTGCTTATTATCAGAATGTTAACAGAAAATATAGACAGAAAAAATAACTTTGTGTATATGCTCTGTCATAAACAGTGCAGTCACCAAATTTTAGTCATACTGTGCTCTTAAATCATATCTGATGTTTCTAAATGTTTGGAGTATTGTGCTTCTTTTAAACAAATATCCACATACAAATGTTGAGATAGCCTGCAGCCTTTAAGTTGCGAAAAGGTGCTCTAAGTGGAAATTGTGTATAATTTTAAGATAACTAAGCAGTATACCTAGACAATAAAACAAGACAATTTCAGTAGCATAAGTCTTAGTGGCAGGTATTATAAATTACTTAAAAATTATATTCACTTTTAAATAAACACTGATGAATTCATTAATAAGGGAAAGATTTTACACTTTTTTTAAACATACTGTTGAACAGACACTATTGTAATGCTATAATGATATGCTATAATGATATCCTAGTAGGCAGCACATATTACACACCATTTACCGTGACAAGGAGCATGAGACCCTTTGTATAACTGGCTATGGGAGGATAAAGTGGTAAATCGTAGCAACACTGAAGCATGAATGTAGCCTAATTAACAAAACTGAAGCTTCTACACTCATGCTGTCCTTACACGTGTCTTCATTCACTTGCACGGTCTATGCCTTTGTGTTCAGTAGAATGTTGCTTCTCATTGGCATGCTGCAGTGTTTCTCGTCTACCTACTACATCTTGCGTGATATCTCAAGGTGCTGTGCATGCAATTATCTTTTGCTCAGTAGTATTCTAATTAAAATCTACCATTTAACTGAGCTTCTTCTATTAAAAGCATGTAGAAATCTCCCAGGTCTGGAATCACATTTAAAGACATATTTCTTAATTTCTTATAGTTATGCGTGTAATTCCATTTGTTTCAGCAAAATCCTAGCTAAATTCTTTTCTACAATGTTTAATACCCAAGGATATTAACTTACATTGGAAAGTAATACAGAAGAAAACAAATGAGGCTTACCTTTCTCGATGACAGGCAAAAGTACTCATCTCTGAATACTCTGGTTAGCCTCTCCGTCTTCAAAATATACATCAACCTTTCTCTTCTCTCTCCATTCAATAGAATGAAAAACTGTTTAGTTTTATATAGTTGCACTGTTGTAAGTCATACAAATAATATTATCTATATGAAATAGTGAAAGATCAGTTGATAGAACATCTTAAGTCCTGTTGTTTAATGACTGAAACCCGTTTAAATCTTCTGTGGCATAATTTGCTCTTTGAATCATGAGAGAGTGATTGATTACTTTTGGAATGTTACTGATCTTGAAGTTTATTTGATTCAATTTATCTTCATCTCTTATCAAGGAACAAATCTGAAGCACAATATATTTATGTGTTTGAATACCATAAAGCCAAAATAAAGTCTCATTAACCAATTCTTTCAGTGGCGTTGTCACTGATTTTTATTTATGAGCTTCAGTAAAGGAATCTAAACAACAATGCCAGGTCTCTAGATATGTGGCATGATATAATAAAGTCACGTGAGTTATTCTTATTCCACAATATCTTATCTACAACATGTAATGATGAACAAAATTCAATATATTGAACACACCTATGTATAAATAAAATTCACTACATATGTACATGATATATTCAAGCATAAACAGATGCACTGAGTTATTATTGATGACAGTAAAATGAACACATTTAAATTGTTCAGTGTAATAATTCTGATATCTGTATACACTAATGGCACTATGATTATAATCAAAACAATAAGTATACCTTAACTTCAAAAGCTTTCTGTGATCCTTAAGGTCCTCTCTGTTGTTTATTTTTCAAGGTAGTGGTTCAATGCAATTTTAAAAATTAAAAAATTATGAAATACAGAAGAATAATTGAAATATATTTTCACCAGAGCCCATAACTGATTACTATATCTTTCCTCCACCACCCATTACAGCACCTCAGGCGATGAGGTTGCTTGGTTGATGGGGTAATCAAGAAGAGCTTAACCCTGAGGGAGATGAGGCACTAATTTTCTTGCCCTATTGAGGTTTTCATTATTGCAATTGCTAATTTATTGTTATAACTTGGCAGAGAATCAACAATAAAATCCTGGTGCTCTAGACATATTTCATTTTGTAGCAGGAAGTGTAATTCCTCTGATTAACTTTTTTTTTTTTTTTTTTGCTTTTGCCTGTTATTCTGTGGTCATGAGAATTCCAAAGTTGACCATGAGGCAGTCTTAGCTTCTCATTTCATGGAAACCCTACTGTCACATGGTAAAACCATCCCTGCCTAGGAATAAGAGCTCCAGTGGAAATTGACTCACATAATTATGGAAGCTGTGAAGTTCCATGATACGACATCTGCAAGCTAGAGTATCAGGAAAGCTGGTGGTGTCATTGAGTCTGGTTCTGAATACCTGAGAACTAGGGAAACCAACAAAGAAAAATCACAATCTGAGGCCAAAGGCCTGAAAAATAAGGAAGTGAGGAGTGTCACTGGTGTAAGTCCTAAAGTACTAAAGCCCAAGTACCAGGGGTGCTGATGGCCAAGGGCAGGAGAAGATGGATGCTCCAGCTCAAGGAGACAGAGAGATTAAGAACTTGCCTTCCTCCACTTCTTTGGTTCTACTTGAACCCTTCATAACTTGGATGATGTTTGAGTTAATTGGTGAGGGCAGATCTTTCTTACTCAGTGTATTGATTTGAAAGCTAATCTCTTCTGGAAGCACTCTCACAGACACATGCAGAAATAGTATTTTATTAGCTGTCTGGGCATCCCTCAACCCAATCAAGTTGACACATAAAATTAACCATCAAAGAGAAGGAGAAGAAAGCTTGAGGGACACGGGAAGATTATGATAGAAGGACAAATGCCAATGCTCAGCAGTAAGTTATTGATTACAGCTTCGTGGCTGCTGCAGAACAGTTGTATTGGAAATGGCTCCAAGTACATGGTGCCCTACTTACCCTATTATCTTCCAGATACTTTTTCAAGTAAGAAGATATGAGCAGAACCCTTTACAATTTTGCTCTTCTTTCTTTCTTTCAAAAGCATTTAACCCTGTGATTCTGTTTTCTCTCTGACTTAATTCAAATTATAACTGCTAGATATTTTCAGTATTAAGAATGTGAGTTTAAAATATTTTCCTAATTTTGATAAAGGTATTGTTTCTCATTTGATCCATTATTTTCATTGTTTAAGTTAATTTAAGTATAAAATAAGGGTGTGATTCTAGTTAAATAATTTGGTTGAATCCAACACTCAATCATAGTATACACAAACTAGTTAAATAAGAAGGATGACCTATGAATGACTAAGGCAATGAAAGTTGATTTACAGATAATTGTTATTAACAAAATATTCAATAATTTTAATTTTGTGAAGAAGTAATATTTATAAGTTATATAAATTTCATTCTACATAGGCATCAAATCTTAATTTACTTTTTAAAAGTCTGGACTAATTAAATTTTGTGTTTTGTAATGAATTAGACATCTTAAAATATTTTTAATTGAAAGAGCTACATAGAAGTGTAATAATTAAATGCAGAAATAACTATTAACTATTTTATGATATAATCCTGCAAGAATTTCCTGTTTCTTGAGAAATTATTGCACCTAAAACTAAAAAGTTGAATTAAATTTTTTTAAGTTAAGGATAATTACTATAATCAAGATTTCCATATACTCAATTTTATACAATATAGTTTTTTTTCTTACTTGTTAGTAGAAATACATTTCACTTTAACCATCCCAGGAATCCAATTTGGTTTCTTTTTATTAGAATTTCTTATTTTCTTTTTTAGCAATGAACACACTAGGGTTATGCATTTGCCTTGATTAGAGCATTTTAAATATGTAAATGCTGAGTAAAAACAAGCAAGATGTTAAAGCAAGATGCTTACAACAAATTTCAATAACCCCAAAATATCTCAGATATACAATAAACTATATTATAATCTTGAGTATACTATTAGGAGAGAAATTATGCTTCATTTCCCTAAGTAATTGCATTACATTGATATAAAATGCCAAACACTAAATAGTAAATATTAAGACAGCATTTGTAAGTAGTTTAAAGTAATTTAAACTTAATTAAATGGGAATGATACTCAATGAACACAATTATTCTGTTCATTGTGACATTTAAATGGTAACATTCACTATAAAAGTAATAAGTTAGATGAATATTTTCCAACTAAATTATGTTTTTAAATTTTAAATAGGCCTATAAGCATTCAAAATGAAGGTTATATTTGTAATTTTCCATTTCAATGTATTTGTTTTATTTTTTCCTCATTTTTGAAAATGAGTGGTATGTTCTCACATTTGTTACAACAATCTGAAAATAAATACTTTTAAATTATTTGAATAGATATAAATTTTATCTTTGCACTTGCTGAACGCATTGCATCATTCAATTTAACTCTCTAAATCTTATAACAAAGATATGTAAAGTAAGGACACTCAACAGATTTCCTAAATACAAATTACAAATGTTGTAATTCATGTTAATTCACAAATATTAATTCATGTTAAATTAAAAATTCAGAAATTATAAAATTATTTTATCCTACAAAAAAAATTCTACATAACAAAATAATAACCCGCATTGAGTTATTGTTTTTACTCCTAATATTCCTTCTAAATAAGCCGAACCCAAGCATAGTAAGGGACCCACAGAAAAACATAAAGGTCGGGTGCAAACAACTAAAGTGAGTCTCCAGGATAAAAATTTCCAGATATTCCCAACACAAAGTGCTTCCCAGGCTGTTATGCCAACTGCTATGTGCTGAATTATTCCCACCTTTCAAATTCATATGTTAGTCCTAACCCTTAGGACCTTGGAATGTGACTGTATTTGGAGATAGGGTCTTTAATTAGGTAGCGAAGTTAAAACGAGGTTATTAGTATAAGCCTTAATTCAATAGGACTGGTGTCCTTATAAGAAGAGAAAAATAGGACACAGACTGATACAGAGAGAAGATCATATGAAGAAAAGAAGGAGACAGCCATCTTACAGCCAAGGAGGGAGGTCTCAGTGGAAATCAACCTTGCTGACACCTTGATCTTAGGCTTCTAGCCTACAGAACTGTGAAAAAATAAACTTCTGTTGTTTAAGCTACTTAATCGGTGATACTTTGTTAAGAAAGCCCGAGAAAACTAATACAATAATGCATAAAAAACTAGATAATATAGACAATTGACTACAGTATTATCTATAAGGAATCCAGCCAAAGTCAGAGGGGTAATACCAGGATACTCCATCCTCAGAAACTACCAGGTAGGATGATTTGAATCCAGCTCTACATAATTGAAATGTGTTCACTAATGAAATAAATATTATATATTATTTATATACACCTACATTATACACACACACAAGTGCACATGTATGCAAATACATAATTTTATATACAAAAGTAATACATAATACCTATATATTTATATGTGTTTGGTTTATATTTCATTTATATTTTTCAAATACATATTAAAATACAAACTTCCTTTTTTTACCCAATTCCACATTCTCTTTATTTTTTTCCACAGGATCTTGATGATTTCCAATATTTCTCCTGAATTTATTGGCTTTAAATATTCTATCACTATGAACCAACCTTGATACTTTTCTCCCTTCCATTTCAATAATCATCCTTATAAGCAATTCTGCCATCTCAATACTTTTCTGTTTTTTTCTTTTCTTATATCAGCATTTTGAATTATCTAAACATTACTGGTTTTCCGCAAACTGTGATATAAGCTTTCTTCTTTTCTCTCTTTTTACATTTCTTTTAAAAAGGATATCTACTTTAAAATTTTAACAGTATAATTTTCCCTCAGCTCTTCATTTTAATCAAACACTGCAAGATAACACTTCTAAGAGTGAATCCTACATTTTTAAGCAAAACTATTTTTAAAAATATAAAATATCATCCATTTTTATTCAGACTTTAAGTTCACGGCCAATGGAACCATTTTTTTTTTTTTCATATTTGACTACTGTAGATGAATATGTGAGAAAAACCTGAAGCCAGGGTCAAAAACAGTTATCCAATATGGCAGAAGTTTGGAGATAAACTGAAGAACGAAAGCTAAGATTTCCTGAGACAGACAGGACTGTTTATCACTGAAGATGAATACAGTGTTAAAATATCCTAGGAGAAACAGGCATTTGGAAAATATTTTATCTTTAACTGTTCAGTATTTTGATGCATACATAGGACCCAAATACACAGACAAGTAATTAGTCATGAGTTAAACAGGGATCTTTGAAATTCATCATTATACTGAATAGGTGGAAGACATTTAAAATTGTTTAGAGACACTCAACTACTGCATCCTGTGACACACGAGTTTGTGACTGTTTTTGTGTTCCAAATTGATTTTAATTTCAACTCTTATGTGGAAACTTAGTGCATGAAAACATTAATTCTCTCCATAAGGAATAGTTAGTGAAGAATACTCTTAAAACACCTACTGTTTTCTAAACAATGCCTTAAGCTCAGTATTATAGTCATCAATGGAAGTACTTATATAATTTCAATTTTTTTCTTAAAAATAAGCAGAAATAGTATGATTCCAAAATCAACTTTGTTCTGCCATTAAATGTCTGATTGTTAATTAGTACCATTTAAATGTGACTTGGTGTATGTTCTGTTTGTATCTGCAGTCAAATAATTCAATTATCTTCTAAATACTTGTGGGTTTTTTTTTACTACAAATTCTAATGCATAAAATGTAATTTTTTTTTTATTATACTTTAAGTTCTAGGGTACATGTGCATAACGTGCAGGTTTGTTACATATGTATACTTGTGCCATGTTGGTGTGCTGCACCCATCAATTCGTCAGCACCCATCAACTCATCATTTACATCAGGTATAACTCCCAATGCAATCCTTCCCCCCTCCCCCCTCCCCGTGATAGGCCCCGGTGTGTGATGTTCCCCTTCCTGAGTCCAAGTGATCTCATTGTTCAGTTCCCACCTATGAGTGAGAACATGCAGTGTTTGGTTTTCTGTTCTTGCGATAGTTTGCTGAGAATGATGGTTTCCAGCTGCATCCATGTCCCTACAAAGGACACAAACTCATCCTTTTTTATGGCTGCATAGTATTCCATGGTGTATATGTGCCACATTTTCTTAATCCAGTCTGTCACTGATGGACATTTGGGTTGATTCCAAGTCTTTGCTATTGTGAATAGTGCCACAATAAACATACGTGTGCATATGTCTTAATAGCAGCATGATTTATAATCCTTTGGGTATATACCCAGTAATGGGATGGTTGGGTCATATGGTACTTCTAGTTCTAGATCCTTGAGGAATCGCCATACTGTTTTCCATAATGGTTGAACTAGTTTACAATTCCACCAACAGTGTAAAAGTGTTCCTATTTCTCCACATCCTCTCCAGCACCTGTTGTTTCCTGACTTTTTAATGATTGCCATTCTAACTGGTGTGAGATGGTATCTCATTGTGGTTTTGAATCAAATAAAATGTAATTTTGCTTGAGAAAGTTTGTAATAAACTGGAATATATTCATAATTCTAGAAGAACTAAAAGACCTTTTAAAAAACATTCTATTAATACTAATTATAAAATGCTTACCTTTAAAAACATGGAAATTTGAAATTACATTTGCAAAAGTTATTATTGTTAAAGGAAGCAAATTTTTCAGGTAATTTAGTCCCCTTGACAAGGATCATTATCACATCATTTAAAGTAGAAAAAATTATCTAAGCCTTTTAAAATAAAAACAATTATTTGCTATTCTTACTAAAACATTGTGCTGTCATGATACCATATACCAGTTCCATACTCCAAACATATAAAAATGATATTTAAGTTTGCTGTGCCTATCATTAAAGCACTTTTGCTTCACTCCATTTCACTTTCTCAGTCTGTAAGAAGCTTTAGCTATGCTCAGCATATGTGTAAATCAAGTTTGGAATAATTATTCATGTCTTTTTTTAATTCTCTACTAAACATTATATATGTTATATTGCTTCATACACACAACACATGTAGCATGGGCAATTTTCTTACTTATAGCCCTTGTGAAGACTGATGCAAATCAAACTCCCAACCCATACTACGGTTAAATGCTTCCCATTGAAACCAACTGGGAGTAGAGCACAAACAATAATGTCACTGCTTTACATTTGTGTCTCATTTCTCATCTACTTTGTTCTGCCACAAACACATTCCTGTTAAGCCAACCAATCAAGAGCTACAGGAAAAAAAGTATAATTTATTTATTACAGGCACCCATCAAGCATCCTCCTCACCCTTTAAAACAAATAACTTTGAACAAAATATGTATACACTAATGATCCACTGCCTAGACATTAAACATAGTGTCTTATAATTAAATATTCTCCTTTATGTTTTTTATGAAATCTGAGCGAGGACAAATATCTTGACGAAGGCTACTGATCATAGCATCAATTATGTGCCTTACTGCATGACAAGTTGGTCTGTTATAAAATTATTTCTACTGAAATCAACTGCTTAAATGACCTTACCTCCAAGACAGTTCTGCCATTTATGTAAAACTCTTTATATCTAAAAATTCCAATTGGGATAGAAAATAGCAATTTAACTGGATTGTCTCCCTTTCATTCTTTAAAATACTCTAGTGTCATCATGAAAATTACAATTACGTTTAAGCCATTTTTATTATCACTATCTTTTTTAGTAAGTAGTGACAAATCGAAAGCACTCACAGGAAATTGAAATGCTGAAATGAATTGAAAAGAGTAAGCCAAGGCATTTTAAGAAAATGCTAACACAGAGGGAAATAAATCCCTTTTCTAAAAGAAGGATAGTGAATAAATTACATTGCCTTCATATTGGCTTTCAGATTGGCTTTTTAGCCTCCCACATACCCTTTTAGGGAATATAACATATAAAATTCAGCTGCATTTCTTTTTATCATTTTAATTTGAGCAACAATAACTGCTAGTCATTATTATTTTAATTTTAGTAAAATTAACCATTATGTTTCCTCAAGATAAAGTGGCAGTAAATTACTAGAATAGTCTTCCTTTCATGATGAAATTACTCTATTTAATTGTTTAGGTTTAAAAGTTCATCATCTTTATCAAAGGGTCTCTTGTAGTAAAAGTTAAAGCAGACCTTAATTAATAATTAATCTTTTCTGTGATAATGAAAAAATGCTGTCATTCATATTTAAATTATAGTTACTTAATGAAAACATTAAGATTTTAATTCTGATTCTTTTTGGCTTGAGGTCAGAACAAAATATCTGTGGAGTGGAGAGAATATGACAATTTGCTAGCTATATTTGTGGCATGACCTCTCATTATTCTCAATATAAAATAATCATGCCATTATCTTCTCACTTTATGTAATATTGAAATAACTCATTGATAAACAAATGTAAAATAAACCTTATGACCTCAAATCTCATACTTATTATTTGTGTTAAATTTATCTTATGGTCAAAATTCCCTTAAAACCTCTCCTCTATTGCAAAGGCTTTGAAAGGTGTTGATTTCTCCACGCCAACCTATAGGACAAATGATCCAGGTTTGGATTCATTGATGGATAATTGGACCAATCAGAATCCTCACTATTAACAATCTATTCTTATCGGTAAGTTTTATGAGCCTCTGCTTATCATATGGAACTAGCTTTTTGCAGTAGATGAACATGAGAAAAAGGGACAAAGAGAGGCTGCTGGATGTGAGAAAAAAAATGAAGATTAAAAACTCTGACAATATTGCCAAAGCTCTGTATCTAAGCATTTCTGAAAGTAATTTATATATTTGTTACATTAGAATTGTATTGTGTTATTTATTATTATTTTATATTTATGCCTGAAAGGTTTAATAGCCTGATAGCATTTAACATCATCTATATTCGATTTTACTGTTTGCTTTGCAAATGATTTTGCTATGGTTTGAATGTCTTCTCTAAAAGTCATGTTAAAGCTTAATTGTCATTGTAACAGTGTTGAGAAGCATGACCTTTAAGAGGTCATTTAGTCATAAGGCTCTGCCCTCATAAATGGATTAATGCTGTCATGGGGGAGTGGGTTCCTGATGAAAGGCAGGAGGCAGAGGGCTAGGGGAAAAGGCCATGGTTCTCAAGTCCCCTTCAAAATTCATATTAAAACTTAATTGACATCACAACAGTGTTGACAGGTGGTACCTTTAAGAGATGGTTAAGTCATGAAGGCTCTGCCCTATAAATGGATTAATGTGATATCACCAAAGTGGATTAGTTATGTCAGGAGTGAGTTACTTTTGAAAGGATGAAGTGCATTTGCTTGCCTTCTGCTATGAGAAGCCACAGCATGAAGGCCCTTTCAAGACTCCAACACCTTCATATTAGACTTTCCATCCTCTAAAACTGTGAGAAATAAATTTATTTTCTTTATAAATCACCCAGTCTATGGTATTCTGTTACAGCAGCAGAAAACAAATTAGAACAGATATAAACAAAACTACAAAAATTTATAATTTTCAATTCAAACAGTGAAATTGTTCATGGATGGTGATACTTGACATAGGCTTTTTCAAGTGA
Source organism: Mandrillus leucophaeus (assembly GCF_000951045.1). NCBI lineage: Eukaryota > Metazoa > Chordata > Mammalia > Primates > Cercopithecidae > Mandrillus > Mandrillus leucophaeus. The sequence continues at coordinate 6,158,531 of NW_012103476.1, forward strand.
CAGACCCTATAAACATGAACATAGTTGATTCAACATAAGAACTAAGATGGACAGCCTTTCTTTATCAAGAGGAATTGTTGAAAATCCTTTTTGTGCTGAAGATAAGCCACTAATTAAACTGCTACTTTCTGGGCTTTGGGAGTCATACTTAGGTAAACAAGACTTAAGGAACTATGGTAGAGAACTGTGAATGTTGATGTGGGCTGGCTACTTCTTGTGGTCTTCAGTACTATGAAAAAGAAAGAAACCCATAGTCCAACTATGAAAATAGTCAGGTAAACAGTTGAAATTCATTTTAATATGTGTCATAGAGGTACATTTCTGAACATTAATGGTGAGAATTCTGCTTCTCACTGTGTTATTCCTATTCCCTTTTGCATTCGTTTCAACTCTTAATACAACAGGACGGATAAAATGTGATTATTGTTTCCGTGCCCTTAAAATTTAAGACAGAAAGCAACTCTATTCTTATACATTATACAATATTATTAAGTATTTTCCACCTCACAAGATAAATACAGTTCAATGACTGTATAACCAGATATCAGAAACACAAAAGTTTAAATAAAAGTTCTTCAGTGGAAAACAAAAATAGTATTACACTGTGTATTTTTAGAATCCAAGAACTGACTTCAGTATTGACATATTTGTGGCTTAATACTTCCTAAATTTTATCTCAGTAACATCTCTCATTGAATTCTGGCAGAATATAACAGTATGAATGGACATCAAGATCATAGGTCCTTTTTGTAATGAAATGATGAATTGCCTTATTTCTTTTTACTTCCTTCTTCAGTATATCACTTTCAGTAAATGTTGAAGACTGTAATAAATTGACATCGTATTTCCAAACTCTCTTCTTTATACCAAAGGTCATTTTGTTATGAGTTTGCTAGTAATTTCCAATAAGAGGCTATCGTCTAGATAATACTTAAAGTAAAATTTGTCACAGAGCTTTATTGGAGGTTGAATTAATGTTAATTATGCACAAAACACATGGCAGCTTTGAAGTGCACTTTAAAAAAATTAAGAATTGCATTATTTAAGGCATGAGTTTATTGTAATTAAGTATATATTTTAATTTAATATTAAATATTCTGTGCTGCCATGAAAAAGGAATGTGATCATATCCTTTGCAGGGACATGGATGGAGCTGGAAGCCAATATCCTCAGCAAGTTAACATAGGAACAGGAAACCAAACACTGCATGTTCTCACTTATAAGTGGGAGCTGAAGAATGAGAATACAAGGAGGTGAACTACACACACTGGGACTTGTCAGGGAGGCAGAGGGAGGGAGAACAACAGAATAAAGAGCTAATGCATGCTTAATACTTAAGTGATGGGTTGATAGGTGTGGTAAAGCACCACGGCACATGTATAACTATGTAACAAACCTGAACGTCCTGCACATGTATCCTGGAACTTAAAATGGAATTAAATTAAATTTTAAAACAATTCTGAAGTATATAAGTAATACACAGTTTAACTGGATCACACCTGAAGTTTTAAAAAAGTTTGAAACAACAATGAATACTGAATTATCCTTAGAAAATGAGAATAACTATCTAAAATATATAATAAAAAGTTAGCAAACTTCCATAAAAGTACAGGTTTGTGGCCGGGCGTGGTGGCTCATGCCTGTAATCCCAGCACTTTGGGAGGCCGAGGTGGACGGATCATGAGGTCAGGAAATCGAGACCATCCTGGCTAACACGGTGAAACCCCGTCTCTACTAAAAATACAAAAAATTAGCCGGGCGTGGTGGT
>NW_012103476.1:6160348-6161939 GCF_000951045.1 Mandrillus leucophaeus
ACTTGTGGAGACTACATTTTAAAATTTTGTTTTGAATGCCTAGCATAGTTCTTTTGGAAAAAAAAAAAAAAAAAAAAATGACAGGTTTGTACATTTAGAAAATCCATTTACACAAGTAGTAGTTGCTGTCTCTCTCCCAGCCACTCCAAACCAGCAAGGCCTTAATACAAGAATGAGAATGAGCCTCTAAAAACAAGCAAGGATTTTAATCTTGACTCCATCACGAAATAGCTGAATGAACATGGGCAAGCTGCTTTACTTCTGCAGCTTTGTCGGAATAAGGGTAATATAATTAGGAAGAATAAATGAGATAGATCATATAAAGCCAGTTTTACTTTTTGCCTTTGCCTTTGCCTAGTATGTACCCTTACATATTTGCTGTTCCAATTTCTAATATGGTCATTATTATAGTTACTGTTATAAATATACACCCATTACTATACAAACCTACATACATTCCAGTGATATACCATTGATTTTCAATTTCGGTAAAGGTACGTTTATTAAATATATGATTTCATGAAGCCACGTGCAGTTTATGGATTGTTTACTAATATTACTCTATTAGTTACGGTTTAATGCCTTTTTCAAACTTACATGTTCAAAACCAGAAACATTTGTAAACATATGTGAAATAATGTATAAGGAAAAAGACTTAAAATGTGTTTGGAATCCTGATTTTACCACCTCCTAGCTATGTGAGCTTAACAATCACCTGAATTCTTTGAGCTTGAGGCACTCTATACTCTGCCTACACCTGAGTGTAGAGATGACAGGCATTCCTTTTTTGTTTGTTTTCAGAAACCCTGTTTAGATAAGTAATCTGAGTGCTTCAAACCCAGCATGGCTACCACATTGTGGCCGCCCGGTCTTGCACTGTTCTATGCATGAAATGGCATACTGGTCATTGATAGTGATCAGTTTGCCAGGCTGCCGTCCTGAAATCAGGGACCAGTCATCAGGCCCTGGGATACCCCTAGAGGCATGAATCTCAAAGCTTGTGAGAGCATCTGAGATGAGTTGAGAGAGGATGTGCGGGAGTCAGAGCGCCTTCGAAGGAGAGACATGGAGACTGGAGACTGGGCCCAAATAGGAGTCAGCCTGGGCTCAGGACTCTCTACCCACAAAATACCCTGGTCTCCAACTCTGTCAGGTACCAAAAAGGACTTTCAATAGTTTACAAGAAGACACTTATAAATATGAAACTCTGTGAGGCTTGCGGCCCAAAGTAGGAATCTTGCTTTCTCAGGTATGTGATCAGTAATGCTCCTCAGCTATAAAATGATAAATTAGTATCTCATTGGATAGTACAAAATTGTGGGTTTTAAAGATGCTGTCTGCATAAGCTCAACATAGCTCTTGACATACAGCTGTATAGTGATAAGAAGAAATAGTTTCAAAGCATGCAGCTATTTCCAGAATCAAAAGTAGAAGCCAAATCACAAGTTCACAGTTCTTGCATATGATCTCTTGCTGGACTGTAGCTCCGTACTGATTTATTTATAAAGAGCTCTAATGGCTGAAAACTCCCCATGGACTCTGTCAATACCCAAATACATTTTTTTTTTTTTTTTTTTTTTTTTTGAGACGG
>NW_012103476.1:6164108-6171354 GCF_000951045.1 Mandrillus leucophaeus
TGCCTGTGTACCAGACACTCGGGAGAGAGGCTGAGTTGGGAGGACGGCTTGAGCCCAGGAGGCTTAAGCCCAGGAGGCAGAGGTTGCAGTAAGCCCAGATCTTGCCACTGCACCCCAGTCTGTGTGACAGAATGAAACGCTGTCTCAAACAACAACAACAAAAAATAAATAAATAAATAAATAAATAAACTCGTTTTATTTAATAACTTTGTTACAGAATTAAAATACTCAGTGGATATTTGGGGATGCCTTTCCAATTGTCTGCTCCCTTTTACCTTCTCCCAGATCTCCAGATTCTTTTTGAGGTTCATGTAAGTCTGGAATACTGATAACCATCCATCACACACCAGCTTTGAGTATGTAGTTTACTCAGCCTAATCACCATATTTCATCCTTCTGGCTATATGAACTATATCCTGATTCTGAGAGACATGGATCTAGAGAAGCAAATAGATAACATGCTGATTATTTAGCAGATCTGATGCCAAGGTTCATTCCGTCAACTTATAATTTCATTTCATTTCATTTATTTGCAAATATAAATATACGTGCATGTAAAAAGAAGGATACAGGCCAGGTGTGGTGGTTCACGCCTGTGATCTCAGCACTCTGGGAGGCCAAGGACGGGCAGAACAACGAGGTCAAGAGATCGAGACCATCCTGGCTAACACGGTGAAACCCTGTCTCTACTAAAAATACAAAAAATTAGCCGGGCGTGGTGGCAGGCGCCTGTAGTCACAGCTGCTACTCGGGGGCTGAGGCAGGAGAATGGTGTGAATCCGGGAGGTGGAGTCTGCAGTGAGTTGAGATTGCACCACTGCACTCCAGCCTGGGTGACAGAGCAAGATTCCGTCTCAAAAAAAAAAAAGAAGGCTTCAGTAAAAAGTCATGGCAATCACATCAGTCCGTCACAGATACAATCATTATTGATAAATTTCTGTGTACATTTTGGAAATCTGCTATGCATATAAACTCAACACTCTCACTTCTGTAAGTGATTAAGAAACTACATCAGGGTGAAACATTCTTATTCTTAAGATGAAGGCAGAAATAAACTAGCAGCATGCCTTTGACTGCAGGATACACTCACCAACCTGACATCTATAACAGTAGCCATTTCCTCTCAATTATAATTAGCAATATTCATTGCTTCACTGAACAGAGTTCCCAACTAATCATGACTGACTGCAGTTAAAATACCAGTTTCTAGAATGGAAACTTAGATTGATATTTGAAATGTCAGCTTCTATTTGAAGAAATGACAGTTGACAAATACAAGTAATGCATGGAGAGTAGATGATGAAAATTACTTAAATATATACAGTGGACAAGAGATAATGACTCCTTTTGCTATTTACACTAGATACCCTTGGTAGGTGAACTAATAGAAAAGTTTTTAATTTTATTCTTATCTTCTCATGATTAATAGTGGATTCATTCTAAAGAAGCTAAGGAAGCACTTGGCAGAAAGTCTGTAGAATCAGCTCTTAAAATTGACTTTGAACCTCACCAGTCATGTAATCATGACCAATCCACTTAAATGGGTAGTTCTATAGCATCCTTACCTACAAAATAAAACTAATCATCACTGACACAATTTCTAGCTAAAAACTTGTTTGCTATTGTTTATCCTGAAATAGGTCTGTGTTTGTCTCTTCTCATATTGTGTTTGTATCCCTCACAAACTTTGAGTTGGCATCTAGCCCCTCTTCTCATTTCACCTTTTTGTGATTTCTCTCGCAGAAAACCTCTTGACATTTTACTGGGGCATTAAACTGTGGGTGAATATGTGCTCAGGAAGAGAGGGATTTATAGATCAAAGCTGGATAATTTTTAAAATAGCTTTATTAAGACATAATTCACACAGTATACAATAAGCCCATATAAAGTACAAAAGTTATTGTTTTTAAAAATATATTCACAGAGTTTTGTAATCATTGTCAAGATCTATTTTAGAACTATCTTAGTCCTATGAGGCTGCTATAACAAAATACCATAAGCAAAGTGACTTATAAACAACAGAAATGTACTTCTTACAGTTCTGCACCATTCAACATTCATACCAGAAGTGAAGATTTCCAATATCTCCGTATCTGTGTTAGGCCATTCTTGGATTGCTATAAATACCTGAGGCTGGGTAATTTATAAGGAAAAGAGGTCTAATTGGCTCACAATTCTGCAGGCTTTACAGGAAGTGTAGTGTTGGCATCTGCTTGACTTCTGAGGAGGCCTCAGGGAGCTTCTACTCACGGCAGAAGGTGAAGCGGGAGCAGGCATGTCATGTGACAAAAGCAGGATCAAGAGAGAGCAACATGGGGGGTGGAAACTACCGCACACTTTTTTTTTTTTTTGAGACAGTTTCCCTCTTGTCCAGGCTGGAGTGCAATGGCGCCATCTCTGCTCACTGCAAACTCTGCCTCCTGGGTTCAAGCAATACTCCTGCCTCAGCCTCCCGATTAGCTGGCTTTACAGGCGTATGCCACCACACCCGGCTAATTTTATATTTTTAGTGGAGACGGGGTGTCTCCCTGTTGGGCAGGCTGGTCTCGAACTCTGACCTCAGGTGATCCACCTGCCTTGGCCTCCCAAAGTGCTGGGATTACAGGTATGAGCCACCGCGCCGGCACTACCACACACTTTTAAACCAACGGATCTGTTTTTTTGTTTGTTTTTTGTTTTTGTTTGTTTGTTTTTGATATGGAGTCTCACTCTATCGCTCAGGCTGGAGTGTAGTGGTAACCTCCCCCACCCTCCCCACCCTCGTGTTCAAGCGATTCTCTTGCCTCAGCCTCCTGAGTAGCTGGAATTACAGGCACCCACCACCACGCCTGGCCAATTTTTGTGTTTTCAGTGGAGACAGGGTTTCACCATGTTGGCCAGGCTGGTCTTGAACTCCTGACCTCAAATGATCTGCCCACCTTGGCCTCCCAGAGTGCTGGGGTTACAGGCGTGAGCCACAGTGCCAGACCAAAGCAACAGATCTTGTATGAACTCAGTGCAAGAGCTCACTTATCACCAAGGAGATGGCCCAAGCCATTCATGAGGAATCTGTCCCCATGATCCAAACATCTCCCACTAGGCCCCGCCTCTAAGATTGGGGATTACATTTCAACATGAGATTTAGGCAGGGACATACATTCAAACTATATCAACACATTCACCAATACTTTTAATTACCTTGCTGCTCTTTAAAAAAAAAAAAAACCATAGGCTCCCTCATGGGTATGCATGAGATGAAATCTCATTGTGGTTTTAATTTACATTTCCTCATGTGTCTGGTATTGAGCATCTTTTAATGTTTTGGCCATAAATGCTTATATATCGTTTGTGGAAAAATGTGTATTTAGACCCTTTGCCCATTTAAAAATATCGGATTGTTTTTTCTTTTCTTTTTTTTTTTTTTTTTTTGACACGGAGTCTTACTCTGTTGCCAGGCTGGAGTACAGTGTTGCAATCTTGGCTCACTGCAACCTCTGCCTCCCAGGTTCAAGCAATTCTCCTGCCTCAGCCTCCTGAGTAGCTAGGACTATAGGAACACACCATCACACCCTGCAAATTTTTGTATTTTTCTTTTTTAGTGGAGACGGAGTTTCCCCATGTTGGCCAGGATGGTCTCGATCTCTTGGGGTTGTCTTTTTATTACTGAGTTGCAGAAGTATTTTTATACAATGTGGAAAGAAGCTTCTTATCAGATAGATACATGACTTGCAAACATTTTCTCCCATTTTGTGGGGTATCTTTTCACTTTCTTGATGATGACCTTTGATGACATCCAACCTATTTTATTTTTTGTTACTGTTACTTTAGATGTCATATCTTCAAATCTATAATCTAAAAATTCATAAATATTTCACCCTATATTTTCTGCTAATAATTTTATAGATTAAGCATATATATTAATAATTTTTACTCCTTTTGAACAAAATTTTATATATGCTATATGGAACGTGCCCAACTTTGTTCTTTTACGTATGGATGTCCAAAATACTATTCTTTCCTTTATTGATTTGTCTTAGAACGCCTGTCTAAAATCAGATGACTGAAAATGTGACATTTTATTTCAGAAATCTCAATTCTGTTCCATTCATCTCTAGGTTTACCGTCTGTCAGTGAAATACTGTGTCGCTTAAAGTAGCTTTGTCCTAAGTTTCAAAATTAGGAATTGTGAGTTCTCTAATATTGTTCTTTTTCAAAATTGCTTTGGCTATTCTGAGTAGATTGAATTTCCATATACATTTTAGGATTAGTTTTAATTTTTGCAACTAAGATGACTGGAATTTTAATATGTATTTTTCAATTTAGAGATTATTTCTATTTTAACAATACTGAGTCTTTTGATCTATGAACATGGAATATTTTTCAAATTACTTAAGTCATCTTTAATATTTTTTCCACTACATATCTTAGTTTTCATAAGTTTAATACTTCTTTTGTTAAATTTATTCCTAAGTGTTTAATGCTTTTTTCATTATTACAATTAAATTGATTAAATTGTTTTAATTGCATTTTTATTGGTATTGTATAAAAGCACAATCGGTTTTTGTACATTGATTTGGTATCCTGCAACCTTGTTAAATTTATTTATTGGTTCTATCTAGTACATTCTTAAATTAACTACTTAGAATTTTCTACATACAAGATTATACCATCTACAGGCCGGGCGCGGTGGCTCACGCCTGTAATCCCAGCACTTTGGGAGGCCGAGGCGGGCGGATCACAAGGTCAGGAGATCGAGACCATGGTGAAACCCCGTCTCTACTAAAAATACAAAAAATGAGCCGGGCGCAGTGGCGGGCGCCTGTAGTTCCAGCTACTCGGGAGGCTGAGGCAGGAGAATGGCGTGAACCCAGGAGGCGGAGCTTGCAGTGAGCCAGGATCGCGCCACTGCACTCCAGCTTGGGCAACAGAGCGAGACTCCGTCTCAAAAAAAAAAAAAAAAAAAAAAGATTATACCATCTACAATAGAAATAGTTTTATATCTTTTCCAATCTGAATGCCTTTTTAGATAGTCTCTTACCAGCCTCAAAAAGTTTACTTCTATTTCTAGTTTACTTAAATAGTTTTTTAAATCGCAAAAGGATGTCAAAAGTTGTCAAATTTTTTTGTCTTATATGATCCTTTATATCGTACTCTTTATTTTATTGATATAATGAATTATATTAAATGATTTTCAGATACTAAACCACCCTTGCATTCTTGGAAGAAATTCAACTTGGTTGTGGTATAAAATCCTTTTTATTTATTACTAGATTGCTGGTATTTTTTTGAGTATATTTTGTTTGTTTATATTTATAAGTAATATTGGTCTGTAAGTTTTTTTTCTTGTGGTATCTTTGGTTCTGACATTAAAAGCTTCTGCAAAATTGTTCTGTTTGTAATTGACAGTGCACTGTTAAAGTGTCCAACTATATTATTATTGAGTTGTCTATTCTTCCCTTCAGTTTGTTAGGTATTTTATGCATTCAGGGGCTCTCTGAGGTGCATATGTGTTTCTAATTGCTATACCTTCAACTGTGGTGATTTTTAAATCTTTATAAAATGTTCTTCTTTATCTCTAGTATCATGCTTTTCTCTAAAGTCTATTTTATATGAAATTTGTAAAGTGACTCCAAATGTTTTAAGGTTGCTGTTTGCATGACAAATCATCTTCCATACTGCTACTTTCAATTTATTTCTTTATTCGAATATAAATTTTGCATCATATAGACAGAATATAGTTGGAGCTTTTTAATCCTCTAGTCTGACAATTTCTACATTTTGATGAGATTATTTAATTTGTTTTCATCTAATGTTATTACATAGTTGGATTTGCCTTTGCATTTTACAGCCTTTCTATATTTTCCATATCTTTTTTTGCCTGTCTATTCCTCTTTAAAGCTTTCTTTTTTCCATTAAGAGAATAGCTGCTAATGTTACATGTTAATTATTTCAACAATTTTTTCACTATATTCTTGAGTTAACTTCTTAGTGGTTACACTATAACTTACAATATACTTTTTTTGAGATGGAGCCTCACTCTGTCGCCGAGGCTGGAGTGCAGTGGTGCAATCTCCGCTCACTGCAAGCTCCGCCTCCTGGGTTCACCCTATTCTCCTTCCTCAGCCTCCCAAGTATCTGGGACTACAGGTGCCCACCACCACGCCTGGCTAATTTTTTATATATTTTTTAGTAGAGACGGGGTTTCACCATGTTAGCCAGGATGGTCTCAATCTCTTGACCTCGTGATCCTCCCACCTCTGCCTCCCAAAGTGCTGGGATTACAGGTGTGAGTCACTTTGCCTGGCCTACAATATACTTCTTAATTTAAGATAAACTACTTCAGTTTTACACTAACTTTATTCTTGTGAGACATAGAAAAGGTGTTTCTCTATAGCCCTATCCTTTCTACTGTCTTTTTGTGCTATTCCTTTTACACATATTGCATCTAAATGTGTTATAAGCCCAAAATATATTATTATAATTATTACTTTATAATTTTATATCTGCTAAAGAAGTTAAGAAATAAGAGAACAAGAACATATGCATAGTGGTTGTTATCTTAATCTTCTTATTTATTTTCTTTCTCCTCATTTGTTTCTGTGGTTTAAGCAGTCATGTGAAGTCATTTTCTTAACTCAAATGTAACTTTGCTCCCGCCTGTCTTAATTGTGCTGTTATTGCCAAATATAGTAACTTTTTATATGTTCTGGGCCCAGCAATACAGTTATATACATATTGTTTTATACCATTGATTTTTAAACCAGTTGAGAGAAGAAAGTGTGATAAATACGTATCTGTATAGTGTTTTGTAGTTATATAGTTGCTATGACTATTACTTGATTGTCTGGTATGAATTGGAATTACCATCTATGGTCACTTAAAGAACTTCTTTTACTATTTATTTTAGGGTATATCTGCTAGCAACAAATTCTCTCAGACCAACAAGATCCTGTGACTCTGGCCTGCTAGTCCCATCTTGGGGCAGGTGAACTCTGATTTGATGAATAAAAGCGTGGGACACGTTTAACATCTCTCACTTGTCAAATGAGGATGGTATATTCAAGAATATGGAAAGCATAGGTCCAGTGACATTTAAGCTTTTCATGAAAAACTAAAACTTTTTTTCAGTTTTTTGTTTTGTTGTTGTTGTTTTTTGGAGACGGAGTCTCCCTCTGTTGCCCAGGCTGGAGTGCAGGGGCGTGATCTCGGCTCACTGCAAGCTCCGCCTCCCGGGTTCCCGCCATTCTCCTGCCTCAGCCTCCCGAGT
>NW_012103476.1:6172284-6174690 GCF_000951045.1 Mandrillus leucophaeus
GACTGTTTCTGATGCAGAATCTACTACTGCTTACCAGCTTTGTAAATCCAAAAGATGAACTGTTTGTTTCCTGGAAGAATGCAGTTTGAACAGAGTGGAAAATGTATGAAACATTTGTGAAGGGTAATTTTTTGCCCTTCCTCTATGACGGAACTGGGAACATTAACATTTCAGATTCCAACTTTGAGCATAGTGGGAGGGTAAAAACTTCAGGATATTAACAATTTTTATCTGGCATATTGTGTATGAACAGAGAGAATGAAATAGAAGAGAATATTGGGGAAATGTAATCATATGTCATTCATCATAAAGCCTGCTAATGGTAGAATCTTAGAATTACAATTAAGTAGCTTTCTTCTTCTCCTCTAGCCCTCTCCTGTCCCTTGCTTCGGGATTCTAAAGCAAGAGTATATTTAGCATAGGAACTTCCTCTGAACTACGTACTGTATGAGTTGGTGGTTTTATATATACAGATTCACCCTGACCCCTCCAAAAATGGTAGCAATCACATTAATTTTATTTTCTTAAAATCTTGTTATGACTTTTCATAAGCACAGTTGTGTTATGCTCTTAAATATACAAGATCAATTCTTAAATCACATCAAGATGTAACATAATATAGTTCTTTCGTAATAGATCCTCACTAATTTTTCTCAAGTATTCTCTATTGCCCCTGCCATAAACATTTTGGCCTAAAAAAAATGAACAGGTGTTGTGATGGTAAGAAGCCATGTGGGTGTTAATGTGTCTTTGCTTTCTGCAGAGAAAGAGAAAGTGCTTTCAAAATTTCAGGCTGCCAATTGATTTAGCTGGCACCTGCAGACTACACTGTCACAGTATTTTAAGAGCAGGCACGTTGCCATCATAACAGATGGTTATGCGTATTGATAGCCAAGTGATCATGTATGTACATTGGTTATGAGTGTTGGAGGCAAGCTGCTCAGTTAAGAAGGTCAAATGTTAGTTTGTCCAGAGCTTCCACAATTAATATTAACAGGGATAGCTGTCTACTCATCATATCTCATTAGCTATTTCCTTATTTACTTCTTGAATAATTGCAGAGATACACCAATGAGATCTTTATATTGTAATGAACAGATTACAATCCAATGGCATAGCAGATGCCCTGAATCCAGTACAGAAATAATTTCAATAGCAGAAAAATTAGAAGTGCCTATATAAAGTGAATGGATATTTTGGTCATATATTTAGGTTTTTTTATTTTTTATAAAAAGGGACTTGATGGGAAACATTTCTCTCCAAACTCTCTTTCAAATTTTAAGCAAGGCTGTCTGGCCACCTCTTATATAAATAAAAATTGCTTATTAATTTTGCAAAGTCACTACATGGTTAAGAATCTAATTCAAAGTAGGCAATGCGTGATTCTTACCGGTCATTTTTTCCATTCACATAAGCTAACTTCAAATTACACCGGCTTAACCTGACCTCTTTCAATCTATCAAATTTACATATGACACTAGTATATAATTGTGTATTTATTTTGCTTCAAAAAATTTGCTAAGAATCAGGGAAAATAACAAAACAAAATAAAATACTTATTTTTCTCCTGGTTTTTAGTAGCTTGCAACCAAAGAAACTAAAACGTTTTTAGTGAAGAAAAAAAAATGAATGTACAACAATGTGGTGTTGAGCTCATAAAATGAAACCGCAAAGTATGGTGCTTTGGCACACTTAGTGCTTTCAACTAAAGGAGACTGACCGGAAGGGCCTCAGATGCAAGAGGTTATCTCTGATCTTCTCTCATCCTCCTTTCTTCTTCCCCCATTGCTTCCTCAAGCTGGTCATAGAACTAGACTTCCTCTTCCCCAAAGCAAGTCATAAAGGCAAGAGAGGACACTTTCTGATCTGCCTCCCCTGAAAATGGGCCATAAGACCCTCATTCCAGTCGTGGCCTGCTCCATGCCTAGGGGGAAGAAATGCTACACAAAGAGGCCAAGAAGAATTCCAACAAATAGGCCTTGGTAAGTCTTCCCTAGTCTATTTCCCTTAGCGCATAGCCTTTTTGTTCAATCACATTTCTACATGGCTCTCTATTCTTCATCAAACCTACACAGAAAAATACAATGTCTGAAGCCTCCCATGTCACAAAAAACTTTTATGAAATAAATGTAGGCCTGACGCAGTTTCTCACACCTGTAATCCCAACACTTTGGAAAACCAACACAAACGGATCACTTGAGCTCAGGGAGACCAGCCTGAGCAATATGGTGAAACCCCATGTCTACAAAATAATACAAAAAAAGCCGGTGTGGGGGCTCACACCTGTAGTCCCAGCTACTCGAGAGGCTGAGGAGGGAGGATTGCTTGAACCCAGGAGGTGGAAGTTGCAGTGAGCTGAGATTGCACCACTGCACTCCAGGCTGGGCAACAAGCAAGATCTTATCT
>NW_012103476.1:6174740-6203606 GCF_000951045.1 Mandrillus leucophaeus
TGGAAGTTGCAGTGAGCTGAGATTGCACCACTGCACTCCAGGCTGAGTGACAAGCAGGATCTTATCTTCAAAAAAAAAAAAAAAAAAAAAAAAAAAAAAAAAAATTGAAAAGTTTTTAAAAATTAAAAAATACATAAATGTGTTATGCTGTTCTCTCATTAATGTCTTCTGTTACAAGGGTGTTGGCTCTGTACCTTAAAATGGATGAGGAAAAGGTATTACACTTTTTCACCCCTACATTGTTTTAGTGATAAACTTAATAAAAACTCGGAAAACAAGGGGAGTATGTGGACTCTCTAGAAAAGGTAGAATTTGCAAATGAAAATGCAAGAACTTTTTAATCGGATGAAGGGAAAGGGAGTATTTTCTAGGGAAGGAAAACAGCATAAAGGTCCAATGAGCTAAATGTAATAGGAGTTTAAGACAAAAAGAAAACAGAAAAAACTTTACCTCAAATGAACCTACACTCTTATAATATTTTGTTGTTTGAATGACTGAAATCTAATCAGCTTTCTAAAAGACTGGCATTTGATAGATTAATAAATCTTAGAAACAATATCTATATATGCATGGAAGGGGCTATATAAGGATATACATGTGAAAGAAGATACTAGTCTGCTCATCAGATAAAATATGGTAATAATATTGGTTAAATAAGTTTGAATACATTATGATAGTGGTAATTACATAATAGTTGACATTTATTTGGAACAATCAGTATGCTAATTGCTTCATATGCATCATTGCACTTAATACCCGTAGCAAACCTACAAGATACTCAGTATTTTGTTCACAGTTTAATAACAGCATGGCACAGCTTAAAGAAGTTAAACTACTGGTACAGAGCCTTACTTAAATGAAAGAATGGACTGTGGATTCAACCTCAAGTTTGCTTAATTTCAATGTTCATGTTCTTAACTACTACATGAGGCTGGAGAAATAAGGACAAAATTCAAAACTAAGTAAAACAGTTTTAAACTAACAATCATGGAAGGATAGAAACTAAAGGATTGAAATATCTGAATTTTAATCATAGATCTGCCACTTTCTAACTTTGAATCTTTTCCTAGCATTGATTTTGACATTTCTAAAATAAGGGTTGTTTACTTCGGGGTCTGTTTCTTCCCTGTAAAATTCTACAATTCTTGAAGGACATCTGAGGTTGACTTTCTGAGAGTGGTATATTAGGAATTTATGTATCAGAGTTTTAGTTTATGTTGATTGAATTAGAGGTTACCCACTATGTGATATTACATGATGATTTCTTTAACCACTAGATTTTAAAAACTAGTTTGTAGAATGTGAAGAGGCTCACATATATGTGTGCTGATGTGAGCACAGAAGAAAGGAGCTCGAAGTTGCAGAACAAACAAGAAGAAGGGATAGCTCTGTTCTGAAATGTAAGGGGGCTCAGAGGGACATCGCATTTTTTTTTTCTTTTGAGATGGAGTCTCGCTCTGTCGCCCAGGCTGGAGTGCAGTGGTGCGATCTCAGCTCACTGCAACCTCGGCCTCCCAGGTTCAAGTGATTCTCATGCCTCAGCCTCCTGAGTAGCTGAGATTACAGGTGCATGCCACCACGCCTGGCTAATTTTTTGCATCTTTAGTAGAGACAAGGTTTCACCATGTTGACCAGGCTGATCTCGAACTCCCGACCTCATTTTCCCTTGAGGCCTCCCAAAGTGCTGGGATTGCAGACGTGAGCCACCACGCCTGGCCAGGAACAGGGACATTGTATTTTTACAGAAGAGGAAAAATAAAATAAAAAAGACATTTGTACCTGGTTACCCAGAACTAGAATTCTTAATCAAATTATTGTTATTAAAAATAATGTGGCCATTACCAATGCTTATGTAATGTCATTGCAATTTTGGCTGCTGTATATAAAGTCAGTATTATATTAAGAATTGGAGAAACTAACAAGAGAATAGAATAGAGAGAGGCAGGCTAGGAGAAGGTTTTTCAAAATTTAAGGTGCGTAGAGATCATGTGGGAACCTTGCTAAAGTCTATACTCTGATTCAGGAGAATTTGGGTGGGGTCTAAGATTCCATATTTTTAAGGAGCTCCTAGGTGACCCTCATGTTGCTGCTGTTGAACCACACTTTGGGCAGCAAATTGCTGGGAGTCTACTACAGCCATCCAACACTGAGATGCGAAGGACTTGAACAGGGTGATAGGATTAGAGTGGAGAGTTGTGGGTAAGGCTGAAAGGAAGAGGAATGATGATGTTTAAAAAAAAATAAAATAAAGTTAACCTATGGTGTCGGAAATGTTTGTTTACAAGAACCCATGCAGTAAAATTATAACTCTAGATTTTAAAACACATATGTGTATTTGCTGTTATTG
Organism: Mandrillus leucophaeus; assembly: GCF_000951045.1. Taxonomy (NCBI): domain Eukaryota; kingdom Metazoa; phylum Chordata; class Mammalia; order Primates; family Cercopithecidae; genus Mandrillus; species Mandrillus leucophaeus. The sequence continues at coordinate 6,177,088 of NW_012103476.1, forward strand.
AGAATGACATCCACTGAGTACAACTGAAAGTGTACATAGGAGATGGTTTTTACTCATGGTTGCACTGAATTCGAAATATCCTAAGGTGACGTGGCTTGGCTGTGTGTCTCCTCCCAAATCTCATGTTCAATTATGATCTTCAGTGTTGGAGGAGGAGCCTGGTGGGAGGTGATTGGATCATGGGGGTGGATTTCCCCCTTGCTGTTCTCATGATCATGAGTGAGTTCTCACGAGATCTGGTTGCTTTAAAAGTGTGTAGCACTTCCCCCTTTGTTCTCGCTGTCTCTCCTACCACCATGTGAAATGTGCTTGCTTTCCCTTTGACCTTCGGCCATGATTGTATGTTTCTTGAGACCTCCCAGCCCTGCTTCTTATATCTTATACAGCCTGTGAAACTGAGCCATTTAAACCTCTTTTCTTCAAAATTACCCAGTCTCAGATAGTTCTTTGTAGCAGTGTGAGAACAGACTAACATATAAGGTATATTATTTAAAAAAAAAAAAAACATGTGAGTATGCCAATGATCTTTAGATTCCTTGGACATGAAACACGAATTTTGTGTGTCTGTCAAACAGGTCTTGTTTTCCTAGGGAGGCTCGGCACAGTCAGTTTTTTCAGCCTTCCACTTGGAATGATGTGTTTGCTCCCTATTTAGACTCACAGGCAATTTTGTTAGTTTCTATGAGATTCCTGTCCACATTTACTTAACATTTGAATCTGCACAGCTAGTCCTGCTCTTTCTTCCTAAATACTAGATCTACAATCTTGGTAACATTAACCAGGTAAAGGGGTAATATGTATTCTTAGGGATCAACAAGCTAGATTTCTACAATAATTTAACATTTAACAGGAAATAAACCATTGAATCAATGATACTATTCTTGTGCATAAAATAACTCCTCATCAAAATAAAAAAATGTAACATATAATAGTTAATTCATCATCAAAAGCTGATATTGTATAATTTGATGAACAGTCACACATTTGGGAGGACTTAAGAAACTCAGAATGATGGACATGCTGGACTTTGCATATTAAACACAAATTTTAAATAACTTTCGCCAAAATAAAACTTTCTTTCTCTGCTTCAAGCAGATAATACTAATGTTTCCTAACATATAAAGTTGTTGGTGTTTACATAACATTAACTGTTGCATTACTTCTTGTCTATCTCATTTCCTTTTTCTTAGAGCACTTATTTTAGGACACGTGTAATGTTAAATTCTTTCTGCATCCCTTTGAAATGCAAATCTTTTGAAAACCTCTTGCCAGTTTTACAGCCCGGGACTGTCTTTCTCAAGGACCTGGGAGCTATTCCTTTGAAAGTCATCATCAGGGAAAATAGCATCCTATCTCCCTGGTTCTGTGGGAGGGTAGGAGCCGACAGTCAGCCTAACTTGGAGCTTAACCACCTCCATTCGAGAAGTTAGGAGAAAGTTTACTTTTCTGGCTTTTAATTAATTAATTAATTTTAAATTAAAAAATAAAAATTACATGTATGTATCATGTACAACTTGAAGTTTTTAAAATATGTATACACTGTGAATCACTAAATTGAGCTATGTTATGTTAGCATACAGATTAACATATGCATTATCTCACACACATCATTTTTGTGGTGAGAAAATGCATCACAATTGCACTTGTAATCTACTCTTCTATCAATTTTCTAAAGTATGATACACTGTAATTATATAATAACTCTATATAAGTATATATAAATATAGTCACTGTGTTGTAGAGTGGAGTTCTTGAAATTATTCTTCTTGTCTAACTGAAATTTTGTATCCTATAACCAATATCTCCTCACTCCAGCACCAACCCCCAAGTCCCTGGTAACCACCATTATATGCTCTACTTTTATGAGATCAACTTTCTAGATTCTACTTATGAGAGAGATGGTGTGGCATTTGTCTATTTGTGTCTGTTTTTTTTTTATATACTTAGCATAATGTCCTCCAAGTTCATCCATGTTGTCACAAATGATTAGATCTGCTTCTTTTTTAAGGTTGAATAGTATTATTCCCTTGTGTACTTTTCCTTTGGGTAAAACCAGTTAGCAAACATAGAGAAAACACATTTGCAAACTCAGGAATAACTTAGTGTGCTGGATACATCTCATTGATCAACCTCCTGCCAAAGGTCCTCCAATACTTTTCCACTAGCTCAGCTCAGCATTTACAAATGCTCCCGCCTTTTGTGTTTCAGAACTGAGTATCCAGATCTGCTGTGTGCTCTCTTCCCTATTGCTGGCAATAGTGTGGGAATAATATAAATTTGTTTGCTCATCTTGTTCTATTTTTTTTAACATACCAGATAATGTGACATTAAAGAAATATATTCACGTAAGGTTTCTCTGATAACAAAATCTAAAGAATATAAGAGATTATATTAATTCTACATCCTGATATTGTGAATATTCTACCAATGAGACATATTTTTTCTTATAAATGATCTCTATCTGAGATATTTCTGTATTTCTTAATTATAGATATTGTCTATTTTTGCATTTTACTAATATAGAGCATAAACTAATACAATAAAAAGGTATGAAAGTTTAAAAAAAGATATTCTGTTTCCGCTATGGATAAAAAGTAAAGTAGAGCATAAATATCAGGCTATATTTCTGGGGTCTCCATTTTATTGCATGAATCTATATGTCACTCATATGCTAATACCATACTGTCTTGGTTATTGCATTTTTTTATAAGCTTTCAAATTGTGAAATGTGAGTCTTGCAGCTTTTTTCTAGTATTCCAGGATTGTTTTTCTTTTTTCTTTGAGACAGGCTCTCTCTGTCGCCCAGGCTGGAGTGCAGTGGGGCAATGTCCACTCACTGCAACCTCCATCGCCCAGGTTCAAGTGATTCTTGTGCCTCAGCTTCCAAAGCAGCTGGGATTACAGGCAAGTACCACCATGCCTGGCTAATTTTTGAATCTTTAGTAGGGATGGGTTTTTGCCATGTTGGCCAGGCTGGTCTGGAACTCCTGGCCTCAAGTAATCTGCCCGCCTTGGCCTCCCAAAGTGCTGGGATTACAGGGGTGAGCCACCACACCTGGTCTCCATATGAAATTAAAGACAAGTTTCTATGAAGGCATCTGAGGTTTTGATAGAGATTAAATTGAATCAGTAATCAAGCAGAGGAATATTATCAATTTAACTATATTAAATCTCCTTTCCATGAATGTGGAATTTTTTTCCATTTATTTAGGTCACCTTTAATTTATGTAAAAATTTGTTTTTAGTTTTCAGTGTGCAAGTTTTGCAATTCTGTTAAATGTGTCTTAAATACAGCAGATTCCCTTGAATAATTTTTTCTTCATTTTCTATATGTCTTTAGGACAGTTTTCATAGACTTTGAATGTTTTTAATTTTTAATAACTTTTACCAGTTGTCATATCATTGAAAAAGGTCTGGGAACAGAATGCTGTTACTTTTTGTTTTATTTACCAAACTTCCATCCTATAATGGACAATTTCAAAGGTCAGCAAATGCATTAAAGCTAAATTTCGTTCACAATTTGGGTCTCACAGCACTTGTGATCTCTCTACCCTCTGAAATTGCATTATTTTAGTCAACTTTCTCTTCAGTACAGAAAGACACTCATATCATTTTCTTTTTCATGTCTGTGCCCTTTTCTGTAAATTGAAAATTTCAGAAAGTTCACTTCAAAGATATGGCTATTCATGTTCAGCCTTTCTTGATTGTTTTCCATGTAGCTCTCCTTTTCTTCCTCTTGTTCCTCTTCCTTATCTTTGTTAATTTCAATATATTTCCCAAATTACACAATATAGTTTCAAGGGTGGTATGAATAACTCATCTTTTTGAACCATTTGAGTGTACCTGTCCAACATAATGTCTGATCACTCCCTGGAACAAATAAGGACATTCTCCTATATGTCACTGCCTCTTTCTGTCACAGGCTTATATTTCAAGTGACCTTGAGCCTTCAAAGAGCTTTGGGTGAGATATGTACTAAGCTGCTTATCCTTAGTGGATAATATTCTCAAACACTTCGTATATAACTAAGCAAGATAATAAAACAGTGAAAGTAAACATTTAGGGCCACGTATCATAGAGAATAGTGAAAAAGATAACTCCTTGAAGAGAAAATCAGTATAAACAAAGAACATTCAAGTGAGAACATTAATTACATTGGCCTTTCCCTGTCCCATCATTGCACATTGGATGTGAGTAGGCCAAAAACATTGGTTTTGTATGATCTAACCTTACTTATCAGCCTTTTGTGGATACTACTACATACAATCCAGACTCTCTGGATTTTAATTTCAAGATCAAGCATAATTTAAACTTTGTGTTATCTCTCATGGGACAGGGTTCATGTAGTCTACATGGAGAAAGAAAGAAGAAACTTGCCCCCCACCACCACCAACAGGTGTGAAGATTAATATTGAATAACAATTTGATTGGATTGAAACATGCAAAGTATTGTTCTGGGTGTGTGTGTGAGGGTGTTGCCAAAGGAGATTAACATTTGAGTCAGTGGACTAGGAGAGGCAGACCCAACCTCAATCTGGGTGGACACCATCTAACCAGCTGCCAGTGTGGATAGGATAAAAGCATGCACAAAATGTGGAAAGACTAGACTGGCCTGAGTCTTCTGGTCTCCATCTTTCTCCTGTGCTGGATGCTTCCTGACCTCAAACATTGGACTCCAAGCACTTCAGCTTTTGAACTCTTGGACCTACACCGGTGATTTGCCAGGGGCTCTCGGACCTTTGGCCACAGACTGAAGGCTGCGCTGTCTGCTTCCCTACTTTTGAGGTTTGGGATCTTGGACAGACTTCCTTGCTCCTCAGCTTGCAGATGGCCTATTGTGGGCCTTCACCTTCTTATCATGTGAGTCAGTACTCCTTAATATATTCCCTTTCTTTCTATCTATCTCTCCTATCTATCCTATTAGTTCTATCCCTCTAGAGAACCCTAACTAAGACAACAGGAAAGGTGGATTACAGCTTAGAAACTGGTATCCTGCAAGTATGTCATCTGTTTTTTCACATTACTCAGCCCTTTTCCACTTAGAAGGCCAAGTGAATAGTTATGGGTTCAAGTGACATATGTTAATTTGGGAAGCCTAGCGTAATCAGCACCTATTTCTTAAACAGTTTTTTTCTCACCTTCACAATTAAAAAATGCATGTATTCCAGGTGATGCTACTACAAAATAATGGAATATTTATCAGCCTGAGTATAAGAGATTTCGTTTCCATTGCTGTGTAACACATTTCCACAAACTTCATGGCTTATAGCAACACACTTATATTTTGTTTATTTGTTATTTTGTGTATATGTTAATTTGTGGAGTTTTTTTGTTTTGTTTTGTTTTGTTTTTTGAGACAGAGTCTTGCTCTGTCGCCCAGGCTGGAGTGTAGTGGCCAGGTCTCAGCTCACTGCAAGCTCTGCCTCCTGAGTTTACGCCATTCTCCTGCCTCAGCCTCCCGAGTAGCTGGGACTACAGACGCCCGCCACCTCGCCTGGCTAGTTTTTTGTATTTTTTTAGTAGAGATGGGGTTTCACTGTGTTAGCCAGGATGGTCTCGATCTCCTGACCTCGTGATCCGCCCGTCTCGGCCTCCCAAAGTGCTGGGATTACAGGCTTGAGCCACCACGCCTGGCCCATTTGTTTTATTTTTATATCATAGCATCCATGGGTGAAAAGCTTGCATTGGTCTTACCTGAGTCCTCTACTCAGTATATCACTCTGGCTATGCTGAATTTTATCACACACTTTTTCAGCATCTATTGAGATAATCATGTAGTTTTGTTCTTAATTCTACTAATATGTTATATCACATTAATTGATGTTTGCATATTGAACCATCCTTGCATCACAGGAATGAATCCCAAGGGTAAATAAATGGCCATGGTATGTGATCCTTTTAATGTGCTGTTGGATTTTGTTTTCTAAGATTTTGTTGAGGATGTTCACATCTATATACATCAGGGTTATTGGCCAATGGTTTCCTTTTCTTGTGGTACCTTGAGCTTTAGAATCAAGGAAATGCTGACCTCATAAAACAAGTTTGGAAGTATTTTTTCCTCTTTAATTTTTAAGAGTTTGAGAAGGATTGCCATCAATTCTTTAAATAGTTGGTAGAATTTATCAGTGAATTCATACAGTCCTGGACTTTTTTTTTTTAGAGATTTTTGATAACTGATTCAATTTTTATACTAATTGTAGGTATATTCATGTGTTCTATTTCTTCGGAACTTAATAGCAATCTACAGAGTCAATGTAATCTCTATTAGGCTACCAATGTACCAATAACATTTTTTTCAGAAATACACACAATAATTCTAGAACTCTTATGGAACCACAACAGACCATAAGTAGTCAAATCAAAGTAGATATCCACATGCAAAAAAGAAAATAATTTTAAAAAGAAATTAGACCCTTATCTTACACCATGCATAAAAATCAACTCAAAATGGATAAAATACTTAAACATAAGATCTGACACTGTAAAACTCCTAAAATAACACCTATGGAAAAAGCTTCCCAACACTGATCTTAGTAACGATTTCCACACACCAGAAATAAAAGAACTACTACAAATCAATTACAAAAATCAAACAACTTGACTAAAAATTGAGCAAAGCAGTTGAATCTACATTTCTCCAAAAACATACAAATGTCCAACAGGTATATGAAATGATGCCCAACGTCACCAATCATCAGGAAATGAAAGCAAAACCACAATGAGGTATCTCCTCATTTATGTCAAGATTGCTATTATTAAAAAAGTGTTGGCAAGAATGTGGAGATATTGGAGCCCTGCACACTGTTGGTAGAAATGCAAAATGATGCAGCTTTTATGGAAAACAATATGGAGGTTCCTCAAAAAATGAAAAATACAACTACAATATGATACAGCAGTCCCATTTCTGTCTATTTATCTGAAACAATTGAAAGCAGTGTCTCAAAGAGGTATTAGACTTTCACGTTCTTTGCAGCACTACTCACAATAGCCAAGATGTAGAAACAACTTAAAATTCTCACATATGCAACAACATGGATAAACTTTAAGGATATTATACTAAGTGAAATAAGTCAGTCGTAAAAAGACAAATACTGCATTATTTCAATTCATGATTCTATAAATCTGAAATAGTCAAATTTATAGAATCAAAGACTGAAATGATGGTTGCCAGGGACTGGGGGATGGGGAAAAAGAGGAGTTACTAATCAATGGATATAATGTTCAATTAATGAAGACGAGAAATTCTAGAGATCTGTTGTACAACATTTCTATCTATAGTCTACAATATTGTAATATACAATCAGAAATTTAAGAGTGTATATCTCACGTTATGTTCTTACACAAGAAAATAAAATAAAATAAAAAGCTTTGCATTTTGATGGATTATTTTAAAGAGAGATTAAGTGATATTCTCATTTGGGTTGGGGGCTGTCAGAACAATGGGCACATTTCTTGAAGGTGTGCCATATTTATTTTATTTTTTTTAATTGGGATTAAAGTGAAGCTAGAGTTATCATACGTAAAGGAAATTTTGTGAGCCAGGAAAACATTTTTCATTTGTGACAGTCAGTTTGTACTAAATAATCAGTAAAATGAAGTTTGTATTTTTAGTACATTGATAAGTATGGTTGACTGTCTTTTTTTTTATTTTCAAAAATTGTTTACTAGTATATTTGTGGTTTATAATTACATGTATTTTATCATATAAAATAGTAAGCCAGCCATTTAATTTTATTGCTAAAATGAAAATAAATAACAAAAATGATGACAAAAACTAAAAACTATGTTCAAAATTCAAGGAATCGAGTCAAAAATTTGTTGACTCAATTATATAAATTGAGTCATTTTTGTCATACTAAACTAAATCAGTCAACTGGCCAGTGGAAAAAGCACTCCGGACACACAGCACCTGTTCCAAGAATTAAATTTTCTCCAAGTCCAGCTGCTGAAACTACCTGTCAGAACTTGAATTTTATCTAATAGCAACTGAACCAACATGTTGTGACTCTAAGGCTAGTTTTACCCACTGCTGTCACTCACAAATCAGAGCTTGCCAGTTCCCCAAAACATTACTGGTGATGATCAACTTTCTTTCGAAACAATACATAACATTTCTTTCTTTTTCTTTTTTGTTTGTTTGTTTCTTGTTTTTTCTGTTTGTTTGTTTGTTTGCTTGTTTTTGAGACAGAATCTTGCTCTGTTGCCCACGCGGGAGTGCAATGGTGCAATCTCGGCTCACTGCAACCTCCACCTCCTAGGTTCAAGCAATCCTCCTACCTCAGCCTCCTCAGTAGCTAGGATTACAGGCATCTGCCACCACGCCCATCTAATTTTTGTATTTTTAGTAGAGACTGGGTTTCATCATGTTGGTCAGGCTGGTCTCCAACTCTTGACCTCAGGTGATCCACTCACCTCGGCCTCCCAAAGTGCTGGGATTACAGACATTTCTCCTTTTTATAAAGCCTCCAACCTTCCTTTTGCTCTTCAGACATACCAAAGAACACTGGTTTGTGTATATCCCAAATTGCAATTCTTTCTTTGAAGTAAAACATTAAATTTAGAGGTGTATCACAATATTTTCTTTTGACTTCAACATAGTAAAATATAAAATAAATGTTTTCTGACATACATTTCTCTTTTTATTGTTTAAGCTCTTAAGGTGTAAGTCTTGACATACATTATATATTTGGAAGAATATTTCAGCTGCCTATCTGTTTGATTTGCCACATGTATAAGTGACTAAAACACAGTGATACAAAACAAATAAAACACCTTCCATGCGTTAAATTAGGTAAACGAGTATTTGGAAGAAAGCTGGATAAAGTATGGTGACTTTTACAGTGTCCTTCAACTCTAACTTTGAGAAGCAGAGCACATTGTGTGGGCCTAGGTCTCTGGGGGAAGACCAGAAGGTTGAAATATATCAGGGAGCTGTCACACACATTTATCATTAGATATCCAAGCAATACAAATCTTGGTGATTATTCACTGGGGAACTTTGGGACCTTGGCCCCTTTACCCTCTCACTATAACTCTGGATTTCAATATTGAGATGACTTCATGGAATGACTTGGTATATAGGCCTGGGGTCACCTCATGAAAATTCCTCAAGTAGCCCATGTGGACAGTTCTGAATCCTACACCTTAGGTAGGAAAGGAGCTTGATCCTGCAGCAGACTGCTTACACTTGGATATTTAGTAAGACAGTGTAACATCCTTCTTTTTATAGAATACAGTGCTCAAAATTAGTTAAGTTGCTGCCATCATGGAGAATTATCAGTTTTTGTTCAGGTTAACTAAAATCATTTAGTTTTTTTTTCCAAATTTTTTCATTAAAAAATATTTTAGGGCCAGATGCAGTGGCTTACACCTGTAATCCCATCACTTTGGGAGTCCGAGGCAGAAGGATCACTTGGGCCCAGGAGTATGTGAACAGCCTGGGCAAGATAGTGAAACACCATCTCTACTAACAATTAGGAAAAATAATAGCCCAGTGTGATAGAGCACAACTGTAGTCCCAGCTACTAGGGAGGCTGAGGCACGAGGATCACTTTAGCCTAGGAAGCTAAGGCTGCAGTAAGCCATGATGAGGCCATTGCACTCCAGCCTGGGTGACAGATCGAGACCCTGTCTCAAAAAAAACCTTTTTTTTTTAACATGTGAAAACAGTTTTAATTTAATACTGTTAGGTTTTCTCCAACAAGTATCATTTTTCATAATTTCATGTAAGTAATGAAACCATATTAGAAAGGAACAATGTTCTACCATTTACTTGAAATAAATTATGTTCTTAAAATTTTAAAATATATTGTATTTATTTCTTTGCTATCCTGGCAGATATTCTGAAAATATTTTATAGTTGATGTAAATACTATCAGTCAGATTCTGAGTACTGTGTTACCATAAAAATGTATGGTGATTTTTAAGTTAGATTGAGCCTCCCACTCCAACCCTGTGTAGGCATGTGTGATCAAGGCAGCATTTCTACTACAAAGAGGTAGAATTAGTAAATTTAATTCTTCCAAACACAGTTTATGTTAAGTGACACTGCAGATTTACTCACATCAGTTCTTTTTATTATCAATTTTGGTATGGTTATTAAGACTAGATTTTTGAATTCTAACATCTTATTTTTTATTTTTATTTTCTATCACCAGTATTGTGGCCTGTATCCAATCACCAAAGTCATATTAAGCAATTTTTCATTATCTATACATGTCAAAAAAGAGACTTCTAGCCTAATTTGTGGCTAAGATTCATAAGCAACCTGCCTACTAATAAGCAATTGTGCTTTAGAAAGTGACTTTAGAGGAAATTGATTATTTATGAAAACGGACTAATATCTGGAGCTAAAAAAAAATCCATGAAAGAGAAATAATCCATTTATATATAGCTACTCTAATAACAGAATTATTTTATAAAGAAATTATTTCTTATTTACTTGGTTATCAGTTTATTAGTAACAGAAAATGCCAACTGAATCAAACCTTTTGTGTGTGGAAGTTTATGACAAAATATAAAAAATAAATAAATAAGAGACTTTCAAACATGTAAACAATAGGAATAGCATTTCCTTTTCTGAATATTTTTAATATTTTTCACTTACTCCAAACTTAAAAAAAATCCTTAATATAATTTACAGGGTCCTAAATAATTGTGTATATATCCATTATCCCCTCATGTTTGCTGGGCCATAGCCTTATAGATCATTACAACTCTTGAACGTGGTGTGCTCATTGCTGTCTCAGGATTCTGAATACTGCTACCTTAAAGTAGAAACGCCTGTCATTTTCTCCATTTGAATGACTCCCATTCATCCAATTACATTACAAATAATTATTTTAATGTCATACCCTTAGAAAAGACTTGTCTGAGGCCTTGGGCTAGTTAACTCTCCCTAATATATTTGACATTGTACTATATTTCAAGTAATATGTATGTATTATTATGTAGTATGTATGAATAGGGCAAGATAAAAAGACAGTAAATTATTTTGGAGACCAAATAATCTGGAAAACACAAGATAAGCATCCGATAAATATTTAAGGAATTATTGATTTTGCACATTTTATTCCCACTAGTCTATAACTCTAAAACACAAGGGCAATGTTTTCCTTGTTCACTAATACAGATACCACTTCCATACCAGTACTTTACACATAGTAGGCTTTAAATTATAAGTCATTGAATGAAAGAATGAAAGAAATGGGTATGTAAAACGAAGTTTCTGGTTTTCAATCTGCTAAGCAAAAATAAGAGTTTGAAAATCAAAAGAAACATAGCTTACTTAATTGACCCACACACAGTATACCAAGTAATCCATTTTTAATACCTAGATCAAAATAATAGTTTTATAATAAATGAGTTATTAAAACAGTTACCCACTATTTTCCGTTTTAAAATAAAGATAAATCAGTGATATAGGTACAACAGGTTACACAAATACATTGTCTTTACATGTTATATAAATGCAATCTTTTACACACCAACTGAACAAAAAAAAATTAGGCTGGTGTTAAAACATATTGAAATTCAAGTTAGAATTCCTCCACATTGCATGTTTTAAAAAATGTATTTACAATAATTCAATATTGACAGCTAACCTTAAATTGTCAAACAAGAAAATTATTTTTTGATTTGTTAAAAAAACTTTATTGTTAAATTCAAAGATGATAAATATGTATAGAATCTCTTAATCTCTATGATTAATGCAATAAATGTTTATAGCCTTTTATGTAGTTAAATAATATGTTCAAAAACAATTGACCTATGACACATTCAACATAATTTATACCATAGAATTCAAATATATGATTAAACACTGTAACTTAAGCATCTTAAAGTTTATTGATCCATTATTTTATAGCCTTGCCTTTGTCTAGGGAGATTTCATTTCAACAGCTAAAATACAGCAGTGATCATGAATTAGATGTTTACCAGAAAAACCTCTGCTCAGTTGTTCCCAGAGGAGTGTTCATTTCTCCCTCATTGTGCTCTAGTTCACACGCAGAGGAATTAACCAACCTGCCACACATGTCAGTAATAAGATCTGAGAAGCCCCAGAGATAGAACGAACCAGATTTGGAGCTAGGGACAGAAATATCTTCATCATCGTTTATGACCAAAGCTTCTATATTACTTTACTATCGGGGGGACTAATGATCATGAATGCTTCGGAATATTTATAAATACCACAAGGAAATGAATGTTTTTATTATATTGAGAAAAATACTTTTTAAAGTAAATTTATTTATCTTTTAATATCAGCTGTTTGTTTGCAACATGGAAAAAGTTTAGTTTTGTGTATAATGTGTTGAGTATAGGTAGAGATCATAAAATGATCTCTTACAAAATAACTCTGGAAATTAAACTGTTTTAAATATGCAAAGGAAAATTAGCATGTATCAGTGCAATTTCCTAGTATGTGATACGTGTTAAGGTTACACTTACATAAACACCTGTTGTGAGTGTACTCCCCCATTTAATTGCTTTTAAAGGTTTATGTCTCTGCACTGAAAATAGTTCTATAGTCTTGACATTTAATTTTGTTTCTCTTTTATAAGTGTCTTATAAAAAAGAGAATCAGTCGTGTTCTTATTTTTTGTCTAAAATCTGTCCTTGTTAAGACACTACAAGAAAAGTACATGGATTGATTTAATTTTTGCTGTGGAGTTCTCATCTACATATATTTTTAATAAAATTTCAATGAACAAATTTATATAAACTTCATACTTCATCCATAATGTAACATAAATTTACATAATAATTCTAAATATATACAGAGAAATTAAACTGGCAGCATGAACAAATTAATCAAGAAAGTTAAAAGGTGTTCTTTCTATTAGAAAGAAGCAAAAAGATGTACTTTCATCTTTTGTGTTATGTCTTAAATATCCATCTCAATCAATTCATGATAGGTTTCTAGATATGTAATCGATCTTGCCTAAACTAACACAACTTACATGTATTTTAGTCCAATACTCTATATTTTATATAATCTTTCTGCTCGGAAGGTTTTTTTTTTATTTTAAAGATAACTGATTAAATAAAAAATCAGCTAATGGCATTTAGAAACCTAAATCATCAGCTTAATGTCTTCCTTAATTCACATGCTTCAAAACATACAGTCTATAGGATTAACAACCTATACACAACAAATATGTAATGAGCCAAATTTCTGCCACTCAGTATAATTTACATGAGTTTTTAATTGGGAAGTAAGCTACTCAAGAAGTGAAATTCCAACACAATAAAAGTAACCTTCGGCTCCTGATTTCAAGAACAGCCTGGCTGCAAAGATGACCTCCTGGCACAAAAGCTGCAACAACAGAGACTGTGGCCATGGCTGCATCACGTCTAATGTTCGGTGAGGCAGTGGCGACCCCAACAGAGTCCAGATGGCCAATTTTTCTTCATGCTTTTGAGCATTGTACCTGGAAGACTAGCTTGAAATTGTTCTGGAAATTCAGGAGCATATGACTCGTTTCTGGGAAATTTTCTTTCATTATTATCTTGACATTTTCTCCTCAGTTTCGTTCATCCTCTCTTTTAGTAATTCTATTAGCTGGAAGTTTGATTTTCTTGAGTGATCATCTAAGGATTTTATATCTTCACTTTTACCTACTCTTATTGAATGATTTTTGTCCCATTTTGAAGGCTTTCTGAATTTTAACTCCAAAATATCTATTTAAAAAATTGTAATTTTGAGGCCAGGCATGATTGGCTTATGCCTATAATCCCAGCACTTTGGGAGGCCGAGGCAGGCCAATAGCTTGAGCCCAGGAGTTTGAGACTAGCCTGGGCAACATAGCGAAACCCCATCTCTACAAAAACTAAAATATTAGCCAGGCATGATGAGGCATAGTCCCAGCTACTTGAGGGTTTGAGGTGGGAGGACTGCTTGAGCCCAGGAGGTCCAGGTTGCAGTGAGCCATGACTGAACCAATGCACTCCAGCCTGGGTGACTGAGCAAGACTCTGTCTCAAATAACAATAATAATAATAATAAATAATAATAACAATGACATCATATTATTGATGTCATTTTCATGCATGGTATTTATCTCAGAACATCATATTTCATACTTTTGCATATTGGTTTATGTAGTAAAATTTACATAAAATGAAATGCATGTGGTTTAACTGTACAACGTAATAAATCTAAATAAATGTGTACACCTTTGTAATCCATATTCAAATCAAGATATAAAATACTTCCAATAGACTACCACTTTTTTCCAGTCAATCCTGCATTCCAAAAGAAAAATCTGTCCCAATTCGTATCACCATGAAATGGTTTTGTCTATTTTTGAACTTTATAAAAAATAAGTCATACAGTGTGTATGTTATTGGGCTTGGCTTGGTTTCCTCGATAAAATGTTTTTGAGATTTGTGTTATTTCAATTATCAGTATGTATTGTAATTTTTTATACTACTGAGTAGTATCCATTGTACGAATCTAATACAATTTTTATCTATTTTTTCTTAAACTTTTGTGTAGTTTCCTTGTTTTTTAAAAAATAATTTTAGGGTTGGGCATAGTGACTCACATGTATAATCCCAGCACTTTGGGAGGCCAAGGTGGATGGATTGCTTGAACTCAGCAGTTTGAGACCAGCCTGAGAAACATGGCAAAACCTCGTTTCTGCAAAAAATACAAAAATTAGCCAGGTTTGGTGACACATGCCTGTGGTCCCAGCTACTTTGGAGGCTGAGGTGGGAGGATCACTTGAACCTAGGATGTGAAGGCTGCAGTGAGCAGTGACTGTGCCATTGCACCTCAGCCTGTGTGACAGAGGGAGACCTTGTCTCAAAAATAAAAATAAAAAATAAAATTAATTTTGAGGTGTCTCTTATGAATAAAGCTGCTGCAAATATTCCTCTACCAGTTATTATTTGGGTATTCTTTTTTATTTATCTGAAGGAAATTATTAGAAATAGAATGGTTGAGTCAGCAACTAGGTAACTGGACAATTTTTCTAAAATTGTTTAAACATTATATACTCCCATTAGCTGTGTATGACAGCTCCAAATCCCATTTATCTGCAACAGATTTGAGATAGAGATTGTAATTTTAGTCATTCCAGTGAGTGTGTAGTGATATCGCTTTTTGGATTTAACTAGAGTATTCCTGAAAATTAGTGATGTGAAGTATTTTGTCTTGGTTTAGTTGTAGAGTAGTAAGTAGAGGGAGGGGGCTCTAGGGTGTCCTCGATTACACCTATGCAGAGTAGAGCCTCCAAAACATGGAGGTGGAAGGCAGTGAGATGGTGCGATCTTGGCTCACTGCAAACTCCGCCTCCGGCTTCAAAAGATTCTCTTGCCTCAGCCTCCCAAGTAGCTGGGATTACAGGTGCACACCATCACATTTAGCTATTTTTTATATTTTTAGTCAAGACGGATTTCATTATGTTGGCCAGGTGGGTCTTGAATGCCTGACCTCAGGCATCCACCCGCCTCAACCTCAGCCTCCTTAAGCACTGGGATTACAAGCTCGAGTCACTGCAATCAGCCTGGTTAGATTTTTTTAAAAATATAATTCTTATAAGTAAATGACTGTTTTGCTAAGGAGAGGGCCTGTCATCCTCTTCACACAGCCATTCCAGAAATCCTACATTCTCCCCTTCCTTTTTGAAGGACATCTTTTTGAGATATAAAAATTTTAGTTTATAGGATATGTTATTTTTGTGTATTTTTTCCACTAATTTGTTTGCTTTCAACATTTTAAATATGTCATTCTTTTAGTGTGTGGCTCAAGTTGTTTTTTTTTTTTCTTTCTTTCTATTTATGTAATGTAGTTTGCTTATTTCCTAAAGTGTGCATACACGTTTCTCTGTCTGATAGGGTAAGAGTGATTGGTGATTCACATTCCTTCTGTAAGTCAATTTGAGCTTTAATAGGTTTTGTGCATTGGTTCTTATTCCATCTCTTCACCTCCAGTGGCACCAGAACCTTTTGGTTTGAAATATTTGAATTGTAAGTGAGTTGAAGTTTTGGGTTTTTCAGTTTACAGTTGATTCAACTAAATGCCCCCAAGATGGGCCACACTGTATTTTTTTCTTCCTTATAGCCCCTCATCCAATGCCCCTTTTTAAGCAAAATTGGAAGAGACAGCAAATCAAGTGCAAATCTGGAAGTATGAACCTACCACAGCCCTCTTCTCAATGCTACAAAGCTTGATTTTAATCTAGAATTTTTGTTGGTGAGGCTCCCCTAAATCCACTGTTATTTAACAGCTCTGAGACTTTGCTTCCTGGGTAAACCACACATCCATATGTCCATGTCCTATGTTGTTTGAGATAAATCAATATTTGTAAAATATAATTTAAAATATTTTAAATGACTCATTTTTAATGTGAAAGAATCAAAACAAAATTTGGCTGTATAGATTTTCTTTATGTCATGTCATTTTATTTTATTTTATTTCAAAGAGATAGGGTCTCACTCTGTTGCCCAGGCTAAGTGCAGTGGCATGATCAGGGCTCACTGCAGCCTCGACTTCCTGGGTTCAAGCAACCCTCCCACTTCAGCCTCTTGAGTAGATGAAACTACCGGCATCCACTACCATGCCTGGTTAAATTTTTCTTTAAATTGTTTTGCTAGAGACATGGCCTTGCTTTTTTGCCCAGGCTGTATTTACATTATTTTAAACTCAATGTTTTGAATGTCTCTAAGAAAGACATACATTTTTTGTTAATATATCTATATTACAAAAGATATATGCATGGATACACATGCATACACACATATAATCACAAAAAATGTGTGTATGTATAGTGTGTATATGTGCATGTATATATATAGTATACACACATGCATTAAAATATATATGTATTTTAATTATACCACTGAAGAAAAGAAGTAGAAGGAAAATACATATGTATTCATTAAACATGTATACTTAGAATATATTATGGTCTTGTCTTTATTGCTAGATTAATTTTTATGTATGACTGTCTCACTTTCAGTTCTGAAAACCTGGAATTAACTGATTAACAATGCCAATGCAAATATATTTTCTTACTGTATAATTATAGCTTAAAATTAGAAGTTCCATTTGTTATTTTTAAATGCAGAAATTAGAGTGTGCCAGAAGAAAATCATTAAATATCAGTTCAATTAAAACAGAGATCAGTAAAGAAGAATTTCCTTATATCACAGAAATAAGGCAGTGCTGATAGAAAACATACAGAGAAGAAACCCAAGTAACTCTTAATACATTAAAACAAACAAACAAGAATGTAAATCTCCTTTTGATCTTCAGAAAAAAAGACCGCTTTCTGTGATTGAAAGGAGAGATACATTTTTAACTAAAGTCAATTATAGATAATAATCCATCATTATAATTGAGTTTTTGATGAGAGGCAATGCGTTAGTTTTCTATGGCTGCTGTAACTAATTACCATAAACTGGGGACTTAATAGAACAGAAATTTATTCTCTCTAGCCGTGGAGACTAGAAGTCTGAAATCAGTATCACCGGACCAAAACCAAAATGTCAGCAGGGCCATACTGCCTCTAGAGGATCTAGGGGTAGACCCATTTATTGCTTTTTTGTTTGTTTGTTTTAAGCAAAAGGAGGAGGATTAATGGACTTACAGTTACACGTGGCTGGGGAGGCCTCACAATCATGGAGGAAGGCAAGGAGAAGTAACTCACATCTTACATAGATGGCAGCAGGTAAAGAGAGAGCTTGTGCAGGGAAACTCCCATTTTTAAAACCATCAGATCTTGCGATTTCATGCTCTTTTTGGCTTGTAGTGAGTACAGGCATTATGCTACTCTGGTATCTATCCCTGTGGTCGTGTTGTCTTCTCCTCCTCTGTCTATATCAAATCTTCCTCTGCATTCCTCTTATTAGTGTAAATGTGATTGTACTTAGGATCCACCTTCGTAATCAAGGATAATTTCCCCCATCTCAAAATACTTAATTTAGTAACATCTGTAAAATCATTTTTTCCATATAAAGTAACATTCAAAGGTCCTAGAAATTAGTATGTGAATATCTTTTGGGAGGTCATTGTTTCAATAATAATGGGTAAGAATCAATTCTAGAACATATATTATAAAAAGGGACTATTTTTTCAAAAAACTTTGATTCACAAAGAAAGTGAATATTTTTCCTTTCTCACATGTATAACAAAAAGTGGACAATACTGAAATAAATATCAATTTTGTTTAAAAGGCTAACATGAGAACCATTCATGTTTTTCATTTTTTTATGTAAATTGGAATGTTTAGATGGCAATGCTTATGCCTATTAAGATGCAGTTTGAAGGAGTATATTATGATGCTATGTTGGAGAATTATGGGACTTCTTTAACACAGTGTTCCAAAGTGAACATCATTGCTATTTCGAGTTTCTATATCTTTGCTGTTGTGCTACATAGACAAGGTTGTTAATATACATTTTAATATTAATAAACTGCTTAGCTTGCATTTGTAATGGGTACAGTGTCAAGCACTGTAGTTCAGAGCACTTAAAATATCACTGATTGATTCACAAATGCTAGCCAGTTTCGGTCTTGCATGTAGTGTCTGTGTGTGCATGTAAACAAATCAGATGCCATAATTTTATTCTTTATCTTAAGTTTGGCTAGGAATCTTCCCCCTTTTAAATACTATTCTAATATGAATTGCCTGAGACTTCTCTTAGAGGAAAAAAGTATCATGTTTATTCATTATGGAACATTCTGTTTTCATATTTTGAGCTTAAGAAAAAAAGTACTAAAAATAATTTGAAAGAACACATTTGACAGGGGACTAATATCCAGAATTTACAAGAAACTCAACCAGTTCAAAAATAAAAACAATAACAACGAAAACAAATAACACCATTAAAAAGTGGGCAAAGGACCTGAGTAGACATTTTTCAAACAAAGATATACTTCTTAAAAAGACAAAACATGGCAAATTTTGGAAAGGAACTCAAATAACAGCAAAATAACAAATAATCTACTTTTTTAAATGGGCATTTGATCTGAATAGACATTTCTCAAAAGAAGACATATAAATGACCAACAAGTATATGAAAAAATGTTCAACATCATTAACCATTAGGGAAATGCAAATCAAAGCCACAATGAGAGATCATCTCACACCAAATAGAATGGCTATTACAAAAAAGATAAAAAATAACACATGCTGGTGATATGGTTTGGCTGTGTTCCCACTCAAATCTCATCTTGAAATCCCACATGCTGTGAGAGGGACCTGGTGGGAGGTAATTGAATCATGGGGGCAGGTCTTTCTCATGCTCTCTCTTTGCCTGCTGCCATCCATGTAAGATGTGACTTGCTCCTCCTTGCCTTCCACCACTATTGTGAGGCTTCCCCAGCCACATGCAACTGTAAGTCCAACTAAACCTCTTTGCTTTTTAAATTGCCCAGTCTCAGGTATATCTTTATCGGCAGCATGAAAATGGACTAATACAACCGGAAAGATGTAGAGAAAAGGGAACTCTTACATACTTGTTGATGGAAATATAAGTTAGTACAGCTATCAATAGTATGAAAATCAGTATGGAGATGCCTCAAAAGCTAAAAATAGAACTACTATATGATCTAACAATCCAACTACTGGGTATATATCCAAACGAACGGAAATCAATATGTTGAGGAGATATCTGCACTGCCACATTAATTACAGCAATATTCACAGTAACCAGTATATGGAATCAACCTAAGTGCCTGTCAACAAATGAATAGATAAATAAAATTGTGTGTGTATATAAACATATATGCATATATACGTATATATACATATGTGCATATACACATATATGTATATATGTGTGTGAATACTATTCAACCATAAAAAATGAATCATGTTTTTTGCAGCAACATGAATATAGCTGGAGTTTACCATATTAAGTGAAACAACTCAGAAACAGAAAAACAAATACTACATGTTCTCACTTATGAGTGAGAGCTAAATAATATGTTTACATGGATACAGAGTCTGGAATAATAGACACTGGAGACTCAGAAGGGTAGAAGTGTGAGAGGGAAGTGGATAATGATAAATTACTTAATGGGTACAATGTTAATTATAGATACACTGAAAGACAAACCTATCTATGTCACAAAATTACAGTTGTACCCCTTGACTTTATACAAATAATAAAAAAAGAACCTGAGGTAATGGTACACTTGAATCGGAAAGTTTACTGCAGTCAGTATAATTTCCAAAGATGAAAAGTTTAAAGGAGTGTGTTTCTTCATTGTAGTGCTGTAGCTCTGTTCTTTTTTTTATTGAAACACTTATAACCTTTCTCTACTTTGACCTACAAAAGTACATTTAAAAGAAAAATGTAATCATTTCATTATAAATATCATTATAAATCTATGTTAGAACATATAAATCACAAATCTTAGACTGTATAATGTTGAGTTTCTGTCTCATAATGTGAACATAACAATGTTAAACATTGTTATTTTCTAATGAAACATTGTCATGGCTTCAATCTAAATATATTTAATGAGAGACCACAAACAATGTATTTTGACAAGTGGTACTTAGTCTATTCCATTATAGCCATGAACAAAAAGGGAAGAATTGAGTTGGAAAAGTGATTCCAAATCATGTCAATGGTCACTTATTAACCTCAATATATGTTAAAAAATCAGATGACCAGAAAATGGAGTGTTAATGTTTGCAAACTGAATCTTGACAGGGCAGTTTATAAAAAACTTACTCTCTTCTGCCTAATGTAGCTATTAGTAATGTAGAACTGAAAAAGAAACCAATTACACCTTAGGAATTAGAGGAAATAGCAAAATATCAACTTTTTATGTACATCTTTTTAAGACTTAAACACTGCTTTCTGATTTCAATATTTTAAAGTCATTTGTAATTTTCTAATTGAAAAAGTAATATGACTTCATTATTTATATTTTTTATTTGACAAAATTTATGATACACCTTCTGAGTATCAGGTACTGTCATAGGCCCTTAATATGTCATGAACATAAATATTCATTTTCCTGAAAATTTCTTAAGTTACAGTTGATATACTCTACTAAGTGAAATAGAGAATAAACGTAATAAACAAATAAAACATATAACTGGCTAGATAAGTGGTAATTTTAATTCAGTTTAATCAATTCAGTTGGATCCACAAACAATTTTTTGGCATTCTTGTCAGGAAGCACATGCACTAATTTAAATATGCAGAGAAAAAATACAGTCTTCAAACAATTTTAAATATTTTTATTTAATCTTATGGGACAAAAAGCATGGCAATCCTAAGATTTTGCATTACCTTCTCCAATGCAGAAAAAACAAAAACAAACAAACAAACAAAAAACCACTCTTTTTCCTATGATAATGTATAAAATACATAAAATATAATTCAATTATTTTGCTAGACTTAATATTTAATATGAGAAAATGCACTGTGTGCAATGTTGAAATAAGGTTACCATGGCAACCATGTGCTTTGTGAAATACAAAAATTATTTATGTTGTAAAATTCCATAAAACATAGACCTTAATTAGAAGCTTCCCAAGAATTTCTATGTTGTGCAACTTCTTATTAAATTTATTTTTTATTATACTGATGATATACATTAAATTAGTGCCATCTCTTCGGTGTTTACAGCATTTATAGCATATTTATTCTCTAAGGAAGAACCCAAGGCACCAGAAGAAGTAAACACATTAGAAACAATAAGTTAAAAAATTTTATTTATACAGGAGTTGCTTTTATAATAATATTTTCTATATATTTTTAGATTATTTTCTAGCACATCCATAGATAATATTAAAAAAATTAGTCATCTCAAACAACATGCATAATATTAACACAAGTAATAGTATAATTCACTTTTAAAAATTTAATGGAGGTAAGTAATACAATTGTGATGTAAGTCACATGAATTTATTTTACAAAATTTTATAATCTCACTTATAGAGGTGGCTGGTGCTTGTTGATAATCTGTAAAAATGAACTATTAAGGTTTTTATGACAGTGCTTAAAGATAACGTTTTTCTACTTAAACTGTGGAAAGACTGTCTTATTTAATAAAATAATCCAAATCTGAAGACGCCCATATATTTCCAAAACATACTTTCTTGAAAACTTCCATTACATTTCTTATAATGTGACAATTTTCTTGAAAAGGGGTGTGTTCACTCCTTTTTATGATTCTAACTACTTAAGTGGAATAGTTTTCAAAATTTTCTTTGCATTGTTAATAATTGTATGTGTATAATTTTAAATACAAGATCAGTTTCTCTCACTACTTTGACCACAGTGGCGACTAGAAAAAAATGTAAATAGATCATTACTCTAATTTGCAAAGAGTAGGCTTAACATATTCCTAGATAATTTCATGTATATTTTATTAGTAAAGTAACTTGATAATATCTTGTCTTTTTTTTTTTTTGTGACGGAGTCTCCCTCTGTTGCCCAGGCTGGAGTGCAGTGGCGCGATCTCAGCTCACTGCAAGCTCCGCCTCCCAGGTTCATGCCATTCTCCTGTCTCAGCCTCCCGAGTAGCTGGGACTACAGGCGCACGCTACCACGCCCAGCTAATTTTTGTATTTTTAGTAGAGACTGGGTTTCGCCATATTGACCAGGATGGTCTCGATCTCTTGACTTCGTGATCTGCCCACCTCCGCCTTCCAACGTGCCGGAATTACAGGCTTGAGCCACCGCACCCGGTCCCAAATTTTTAGCATAAGCAGTTTTGGCTTTATGGACTTCAGAGGGTGGTTGTTAGATACAAAAAGTGATTAGTACAGCATGACTATAATTTTATTATTATTATTATTTTGAACACAATAGCTCTAAAATTCTCAAAATTTTAAAGCATATCTTGTTGCTTAAGAGCACATGACATGGACTATTTGTCTTAGATGCATTTAGGGCATTTATACTCAATTTTCAGGGCAACGAATACCCTCTCCTTAATCGCTTTCTGGAAACTTCTATCCCAATAAAATGGTCAATTTTTAAAAGAAGTAACAATTATTTTATAAATTGAGATTTCCTGTGAGTCGAGTTATTTTGAAATAAAAACTTAAAATTAGAATTTTAAGTGCACAGTCTTAAAAATGCTAACGTACAGTTTTTAAAAGCTCTCCTATGTAAAGTTAAAAGAAAATATTTTATGTGGCATCAAAAGGTATTAGAAGCCATTTGATTTATTTTGTATTTTCATTTATTTTGTGCTTATGTTTTTGTTCTTCTTTTAATGTACCATGATAATCTAACATACAAAATACTCATATCCTTATAGAGAATTCAATAGTAGTAACTAAATATTTTACTAAAATTAAAAAAAAAATACAGGCCAACAAGAGCCTAATCTGATCATGTTATTTTATGAATAATTCATAAATGTGGCACTTTGAGAGGTGTACTTTTCTGAAATGACAGTTATTGTTATCCTCGGACGTGGTTCATGAATGTGATCAAGGATTCATTTACTTAAGGCTTTTAGAATTTACTAAAATAACAGAAACCTGCGTTATAGCTCTAAATTCATGGAACGTTTCTTCTTTTTTATTCTAGTTTTCTTGTTTTTATTCTAAGTTTATAGCAATAATTTTTCTAAATGTCACACTGACATTATCCGTCTCTCTCTAGAAGAAACCCCAGGCTCCATGAAAAAGTGCTCTGTCAATTTCTCTCATCATTGTACTCAGATGACTAACGCAATGCCAGGCAAATAGGAATAAGCAATAAATATTGTTGAATGAATGACTGAGTGTTCTCATTACTGCAAACAAATTAAGTTGATTTTTCACAGAATTCTTCAGGTATGGAAATCATTCTATTTTAAGGTCAGAAACCAAGCAGGAAAACAAAATCTAATAAAGTCTTAGTTATATTTCTCATTAAGGTATAAAACTCAGAAACGTGTTTTCAGTTCTACAGTTACTTCATTTTAGAATTTATTGTGATTCAAAATTTTAGCATTTGCACATTTGTACAATATTGCCTTTTGCATAATCACTGTAAATGCATTTAATTACATTCAAATCATAACATTAAAAAGTATTATAAGTGTATGGTAGTATGTTAGAGAAAAAACATAACGAACTGACTGGAAATTGTTAGGAACAATGTAGATTACATTTTAACTAATCTATTATTAAAATTTGTTTTCTCTCACGATATATTGTGAAACACTGCTATGTATTTACCTTATATTGGAATTACAATTTGCTCATGATTTCAAGTCTATTATTACATGTGTTACATGAGAATATTTAAACGGTGCAATCTACCTTAATTATTTATTGTCCTGTATGCATACTGCAGAAGATCCAAAAATACTTCATTTTTTACATATGTAAAAAAATCTCTAAGTTAGATAAACAGCCATCCTGGGTAGCTTGAGGAGTGATAAAAATAAAACAATCACCTACCAACAGCAACAATAAAAGCCTATTTGTTTTTAAAGTAAATTCCAGTTTAGATAAAATAATTGAAGGGGTCGTGTCACATGGCTATGAACAATCTTGCTTTTGAAATTACTGCTGTTTTATAAAACTGAATCTATATGTGAGTAAGGACTGTTATAACAGCTTAGATAATGGGCTCATTTAGTGATAAAATGTTTTTGTAGTTCGAATATTTAGTATTTTACATAATATCTGTTTTGTTACATAAAGGTTCCCCAGTCATTAATGTACGTACTGGACATAAACATTTCTTTCTTGGGATTATATTACTTGATTGTTATTAAGGTCTTTAGTTAATATGTGCCCTGTGAATTTGTTAATATTATCTCAAGCCATAGAGCAAGTCAGCCAAGCTAAATCCTAAGCGCGATACTAAATCCTTCTCATGTTTAACCCCCATATTCAGTCATATTCCTATTTAATATTCAATATTCATTCTAGCACATTCATTATATGTCACAAATTGCTGCATGTCTCTCCATATCAACTGTGACTGCCTTAATTAAATTTCTCATTGTTTAAACTAGATCATTCAATAATCTGATAGAGTCATACCTTACTTTATTGTGCTTTGCTTGATGTGCTTCACAGACACCATGTTTTTTTTTTTACAAAATGAAGGTTTGTGGCAACTTTGTGTCAAACAAGTCTATGAGTACCAATTATTTCAATAGTACGTGTTCACATCATGGCTCTCGTGAAATTTTGGTAATTCTCCCAATAATTTAACCTTTTTAATTATTATTGCATCTATTCTGGTAATCTGTGATCAGTGATCTTTGATGCTACAATTGTAATTACTTTGGGGCGCCATGAACTGTGCCTATAAAAAACAGCAAACATAATTTATAAATGTTATATGTGTTCTGACTGCTCCACTGACCAGCCGTTCCCCAATCTCTCTCTCTTTCATCGGGCCTCTCCGTTCCCTGAGACACAACAATATTGAAACTAGACCAATTAGGCCGGGTGTAGTGGCTCACGCCTGTGATCCCAGCACTTTGGGAGGCCAAGGCGGGTAGATCACGAGGTCAGGGGTTCGAGACCAGCCTGACCAACACGGTGAAACCCTGTCTCTATTAAAAATACAAAAAAATAAATAAGTAAATATTAGCCTGGCGTGGTGGCGGGCGCCTGTAGTCCCAGCTACTCAGGAAGCTGAGGCAGTAGAATTACTTGACCCCTGGTGGCGGAGGTTGCAGTGAGCCGAGATCTCACCACTGCACTCCAGCCTGGGCAACACAGCAAGACTCAGTCTCAAAAGAAAAAGAAAGAAAGAAAGAAACTAGACCAATTAACAACCTTACAATGGCCTCTAAGTGATCAAGTGAAAGAAAAGACTGGTATGTCCCTCACTTTAAATTAAAAGCTAAAAATGATTACGTGTAATGAGGACGACACATTGAAAGTCAAGATCGATGTGTGCTAGACTTTGGCCAGTTAGCAAAGTTGTCAGTGTAAAGGAAAAGTTACTGAAGGAAATTAAAAGTACTACTGCAGTAAACACGTGAATAATATCAGCCTCGTTGCTAATACAGAGAAAGTTTGAGCGGTCTGGATAGATGATCAAACCACTGTAACATTCCCTTATGTCAAAGCCTAATCCAGAGCAAGGCCCTAAACCCTCTTGAATTCTGTGAAGGCTGAGAGATGGAAGGGAGCTTCAGCAGAAACGTTTGTAGCTAGATGAGATTGGTTAATAGATTTAAGAAAAGAATCTAAATTCTTTATGCAATCTCCATAACATAAAAGTACCAGGTGAACTAGTGTAGCAAGGGCTGACGTAGAAGCTCAGTACATTATCCAAAAGATCTAGCTAAGATTGTTGATGAAGGGGCTACAGTTAACAATAGATTTTCAATGTCAATGAAACATTCTTCTATTGGAAGAAGATGCCATCTAGTACTGTCATAGCTAGAACGAAGTCAATGCCTGGCTTCTAAACTTCAAAGGACAGGCTAACTTTCTAGTTAGGAGCTAATACTGAAAGAAAACAGGCACATTCCTCAAATCCGGACTCAACACAAACAGGCCCAGTACAAACACATCCCACCATATATCTCTCAACTTCCTGAGCCCAGTACAAACACATCCCACCATATATCTC
>NW_012103476.1:6203756-6215365 GCF_000951045.1 Mandrillus leucophaeus
CTGAGCCCAGTACAAACACATCCCACCATATATCTCTCAACTTCCTGAGCCCAGTACAAACACCACCTGGAAAGTCTCCGATAAGGACACAGCCGTTCGTGGTTTTACTGAAAGCGTGGGAACCAATAGAAAACTGCTAAATGTATAACTTAAAATGTTAACCAATTGTAGTGCTGTAACCAAAAGAATTCCCTTGCTCCTCTGTAACTTTACGTATCCTATTTACATCGGGCTATAAAAGGCAAGCACTCGCATTGTTCGAGGCCCTCTTATATGCTGTGGAATGGAGGGACCAAGTTCGAACTTGCAGTAAAAGATCCTTGCCACTTGGCTTTGACTCTGGACTCTGGTGGTCTTCTTTGGGGGAACAAACGGTCTGGGCATTACAATACCGCTGATTAAGTTGAAGCCAATGTCCATTTATCATTCTGAAAATCCTAGGGCCTTTAAGAGTTATGCTAAATCTGCTCTGCCTGTGCTCTACAAATGGAACAACAAAGCCTGGGTGACAGTACTCCTCTTTACAGCAATGGTTTACTGAGTATTTTAAGTCCACTGTTGAGACTTGCTGCTCAGAAATAAACAATTGCTTTCAAAATATTACTGCTTATTCACAATGCACCTATTCACTAAGGAGATACCAGGAGTTTAAGGTTGTTTTCACGTCTGCTAATACAACATCCATTTTGTAGCCCATTGATCAAAGGTTAATTTCAAATCTCAAGTTTTATTATTTAAGAAATACATTTATGAGGCTATAACTGGCATAGGCAGTGATTCCTCTGTTGGCACAGTACATTGAGAAGCTTTTGAAAGGAATTCATCATACTAAATGCCTTTAAGAACATTTGTGATTCATGGAAAGAGGTCAAAATATCAACATTAATAGGAGCTGGAACAAGTTTGAGTGCAACATTCCCACATGACTTTGTGGGGTTCACAACTTCAGAGGAGGAACTGCCTGCAGATTTGTTGAAAACAGCAAAACAACTAGAATTCAAAGTGGAGTGTGAAGATGTAACTGAATTGCTACAATCTCATGATAAAACTTGTACAGATGAGGAGTTATTTCTCACTTTGGGTAAAATACTATCAAAAAGCACTGCATGCTACAGAGAATTTTTTATAAAAGGAAGTGTCAATTAATGCAGCAAACTTAATTGTTGTCTTGTTTTAAGAAATTTCTACAACTACCCCAGTGTTCAGCAACCATTGTCCCTATCAGTCAGCAGCCATCATCACTGAGGAAAGACTCTCCACCAGCCAAATTGTTAAGACTAACTGAAGGGTCAAATGATTGTTAGCATTTTTTAGTAATACATTATTTTTCTTTAAGATATATCCATTATTTTTGCAGACATAATGCTATTGCACACATAATAGATTATAGTATAGTGTAAATACAACTTTAATATGCACTAGGAAACCAAACATTTGTGTTACTCTGTTGTGGTATTTACTTTGTTGCAGTGGTGTGGAACAGAACCTGCAATACCTTCTGGGTATGCTTGTAATTGATTCTTCAACCTGAAGTTTGTCCTAATTCCATTCTATACTCCTCCATGCTTTCAAATTTACATACACATACTGAAGTGCGAAATTATCATCTGAAGAGAAGAAGGACATTTAAAATCATCATCACAACAATAACAGTTGACAACCTGGCAAGATTGAGATCACTGAAATCAATGAGTTGAATGCAAAGAGGATCAAGCCAATTGTAAAGCAAGTTTAGAAAAAGGAGATTGTTTAGAGTGTGTCTGTGGAGACTAACAGTTGCCTCCTAGAGGAGTAAAGTAGAAAAATAAACCAGGCATGGTGGCTCACTCCTGTAATCCCAGAACTTTGGGAGGTGGAGGTGGGAGGATCACTTGAGATCAGGAGTTCAAGACTAGTCTGGACCACATAGTGAGACCCAATCTCTACCAAAAACAAGCAAACAAACAAACAAATAAGCAGGATGTAATGGCATGTGCATGCACTTGTAGTCCCAGCTATTGGGGAGGCTGAAGTGGGAGAATCGCTTGGGTTTGAGGCTACAGTGAGTTATGATCACCACTGCACTCCAGCTTTGGTGACAGAGTGAGACTATTTCTTTAAAAATAAAAGGAAAAATAATTCAATTTCCCAGGAAAAGACATGGATTTTTTTTTTTTAAGAAAGAGGAAGTCAGTACAACTATTGTCATACTTTAATTTCACCACTTGCTAGCGAGTATTATCTCAGGTGAGTTAATTGCCTTATTTATTTAGCAAATATATATTGAATTTCTACTATGTATCAGTCCAGACCCTGGTCTAAGATCTGGAGATTCAAAGATAGATTTCTTTAGTTTGGAGTATTTTTCTCACTTAAAATGTTTAGTTTGATTATTTCCATTAATGGAATATCAAATACTATATACTTCCCTCAAATATAGTGAGGTCAAGTCATATATGTGTATACATCTATATCTATCTATCTATATACACACACACGTATATATGAATTTTTAAAATTTTCATTATACAAAAGTTGTTTTCTCCTTTCGAGTTGTTCTTTCTTTCATATGGCCAAACTATAAGATTGAATGAGGCAATCAAAACCTGTGTGCTTGAAGGATAATGGTAAGAAATCACTGTTCTTAACCCTGGCTTTTGGGGGATATGTTGGTATGTTTAAGATCTCATGAGAATGAACTGGCATAATCAACTTTAATTATCAACTCTTTGTCAGGTATCCCAGGTCTTATAAAAGGCTTCAGTACCTAAGAAAACCAGAGGGAAAGAAGCGTGGAAACAAATGCCCTGCCCAGCTCTAATCTTGCCTCCCAGGTGAAAGGGTGGAGGGGGACAATGATTAAAGTGCCTCGGAATCTTTTAAATATCAGTTTGTTCACCCAAATTAGAAAAATGATAAATAGGTTATTGAGACTAGAGTCTTCATCTGAAAATGAACACACATTTTCTTGGAATATACCTTATTCTACAGATTAGTTAACTATTCAATCTGAGGTTACAGATTTTGTGAACATGAAGTATGGTGAAAGGGAAGAAGCAAACCAGAGCTTCAATCTAACTGGTTATGGTTTAAATGTATGCAAATTTGATTTACTTTTGTTTAGGTGTTTTCTTTCAGTTCTTTGTAATATGTGATACAATCCTAAAAGTAATCTTTACAATCTCTCCATAGTGCCTCAAGCCTTCCCAATCAGCAGATGATCTTGTCTTCTATGTCAGATATTGTTGCAAACTTCTTAAAAAACTTTGGGATCACATGGGCCTGTATTAAAACTCCCATCTTTGGTGTTGTAATATAAGATCTAGGGCAAGTTATTTAAACCATGTGTGGCTTAATTTCCTTGTTCTCTTAACCCAAGCACAAAAAGTTCTAAAAATTATTATTTGTTCTTCCATTTGTATTTCTATATATATCTTTACATTTTCTTTTTATTATAGAAAGTGAGGAAAGGAGCTATATTTATTCTCTCTTAAGACTTCCCTTTCTGCTCTTGATTTCATTCATGGCTGCTTTCTAAGAAATGTTACTTTCTATTATATTTTTGTTTTCTTTTAAAAATTTTCTTCATTCTCTCTTGCCATTTGAAACTTCTTCTTAGTCTACAATATGGTCAGCATCCTTCCTTATTTTCTATTGATTTATCTCCTCACTATACTATAGCCAATCTCTTTATTATAAAAATGATAAAATATTAATATAGTCCTACCATCTCTATATTCTCATTTGTTAGTGTACGTTATCATAAATTCTGCTTCATACATCTTTTCTAGAAACTGTCTTGCTCAGTTCACCAATGGAAACTTAATATCAAAATGTAATGATTTGTTATCTTTCTTTATTTACATTTACCACTGATTATAAGTTAAACATCATGTTCTTAAAATTTTCTTCTTTCTGTGTCCAAGACTTTGATTAGTCCTGTCTTATATTTTACATTTTCTAAATTAATTTACTCCAGTGTCAATGCATATTTTAGTCCAAATGCATCAAGATATTAGTTTCTCTAAATTATAATCTTCTTCAGTTTCTTTAACTATTTCAAGCATTTTCTCTCGTATAGAATCTGACCCGATGGTTTTAAATATTATTCAGGAAGACTGTTACATAAATATCCCAGTTTAACTCTTTTCTCCATATTAGATGATCTACTTATCTACTGATAACTTTTTATCCATGATCCATAGGTGCTTTAAATTTACCTTTGGAGTTTCTATCTCAAATATCGATATGAAAAGGCTGTTATGATAGTAACATAGATATGTCTATGATAGAATAGCTTTCCTCAGAGATGTCTGTATACCGATTCACAAAAGTTGTGAATATGTGGCCTCATGTGGAAAAAAAATTGTATGCAGGTGTAATTAAGTTAAGGGAAATTATCCTGAATTATACCAGCAGGCTCTGCAACCACAAGCATCATTAAGAAGTGAAGGCAGGAGTGTCAGAGTCAGAGGGGATCTGATGATGAAAGCAGAGGTCAGATTAAGGCCAGGAAAGAGCGGTATGGCAAGAAATGCAGATGATATATAGTCGCTGCAAAAGGAAAAATTTTCGCAAAGGCAAAATGATGATATATAGAAGATGCAAAAAGCAAACATTTTGCAAAGGCAAACATTTCCAGAAGAAACACAGCATAAGCAACGCCTTGATTTTAGAACTTCTGATCCCTGAAAAAGTGAGATAATGAATTTCTATTGTTTTAAGTCACTGCATTTATGGTAATTAGCAATAAGAAACTGGTTTTGATACTGAAAGGGGTGTGCTGATATAATAAATATATTCTTAGTATACGATTTGCATATTATAATAAATATAATAAAAATGTGGAGATAATTGTGGAACTGGGCAGTGGGCAGAGGCTAGAAAATCTTGAGAAACATGATGGTAAAAGCCTAGATTGCCTTAAACAGATTATTTGTAGAAATGGTTCACAAATCTTCTGAAGTGCTCAATGTGAGAAGCATAGTAAAAGTAAATACATAAGAAAATAAATAAATGTGTGTGTGCGTGTGTGTGTATGTGTAGATTATAAACCGACTGTAGAAATACGAACATGAAAGTAACCACTGGTGAGGGCTAGAAGAAATGACGATCGTGGTATTGGAAATTGGATGAAAGGAAATCTTTGCTATACAGTTGCAGAAACTTTGGAGAATTGGGTCTTACAGCTATGTGGAAAGGATAAATTTTTCACAGTGAAATTGTATATTTAGCTAAAGAGACTTCCAAGCAAAGTGCTGAATGTGCAGACTGGTTTATTCTTGCTGCTTCTGTGAGAATGTGAAAGGACAGAGGTCGTTTGAGGAAAGAACTGAAAAGAAAAACAAGAAACAGAGGTTTGACAATTTGGGTAATTTTCACATTGCTAAAGACACTGTAATTAGAAAACTCACTGTCAAGAAAGTCGGCTGTGAAGAGAAAGCCAGGGTGTGGCTCTACAACCTTTTGCTAATGTGTGGAAAGAATCAAAAGGCCAGAATATTCCATCACACAGAGGGTTCTCTGAAGAAATTAGACATGTGACTTACAGACCCCTCAGCCACCTAAGCAGAAACCAAGAACAGAGATGATCTTATGCAGAAATATCTGTAATGGAGCCTATTGTCCGGTGGAGTGAATCCCCAAAACACTTATTGGAAAAACAAATGGTTCTTAAGGCTGTTGTATTAGCAGAAACGTTGCCAGCTTAAGCTAGAAGGAAAAGAGAGAAGAAACAATGAAAGAAGGCTGTTGAACTCTCAAAGTTCTGTAGACGGTAAATAGGTAGGTAAAATTACTTAACTTTCATTTGAAAGGAAGGATGACTCACAGGATGGAGCATCAGACCCAAAGGCTCAGAGAAGAAGCTGAGACTTAAAGAGGATTATTTCTAGACCATGAAACCTAATGAAGTTTTCCCTGCTGGATTTTGAAATTGTGTAAGAACTATGATTCCTTCCCCCTTCCCCCCATTTTCTTCTCTTTTGAAAAGAGAATGTCTATAACCGTATCCTGTGCTAGACCAAGCATTGGATTTTGGAAGACAACTTGTTTTCTAATTTTATAAATCCACAAGAAAAGAGAAATTTTGTTCCAAGATGGAACATATCCAATGTCTCACATATTTCATATTTAGATAATTTACATGACGAAGTTTGAAACTTTTGAGTGGGTGAGATCTAGATGAAATTTTGCACCTATCGTTGATGTTGTAATAGGTTGAGACTTTTGAATATGTTTGGAGAGGTGAATATCGTTTCTGTGTGGGATGAATGTGACTGTTTGGAGATCAGAAGGCTATGTGTGATAGAAAAGTGCCCCTTTTCCCCCCAAAAGATCCCCCGTTATAATCCTTGACATTTTTTAATACGTTTACTTACATGGCAAAATAGACTTTGCAGATATGAATAAGAAAGTATCTTGAGATGGGAAGATTATCCTGGATTATCTGGGTGTGCACAGTATGATAGAAAACCCAGTGTCAACAAAAGAGGGTGGCAGAAAGATGACTGACAATCAACAGATGTGAAGATGGAAGCAGAGATCAGAATGATGAGAGAAAGAATACAGGAGGCTAGGAATGCGAGTGACTTTTAAAAATCTAGAAAAAGCAAGTACATTAATTCTTCCCTACATATTGTAGAAGGAATAAAACTGCTTACTCATTTTAAATTTCTGACCTTCAGAACTGTAAGATGATAAATATTAATATGTTTAGTTTCAATATAAAGAGTTTATAATTTGCTATAGCTGCAATAGGACACTAATACAACTGACACTAATACATGAGGTATAATTACTTATACCTCATTGTTGTGATGACAACCTGTCAATCATAAGACTACATTAGCTAAAGCATTAGTCCAAATTTGCTCACCTATACCCCAAGTGTAAAGACAGGTCTTACTCCCTCAGAGTACATTTTAATTTATAAGGCCAACTTACAACCTACCCATGAGAGAGAGCAAAAGTTAATAAGATCAGTAGTAATTACCATAAATTTTATTAAGAAATTTCTATGAAGTTGAAATGACTAATTCCATTAAGTGAAAATTATTCTAAAAGAAATTGAGTCAAGGGTTGTCTTGTTTACCCATGTTGCAGAAAATGGATGATTATAAAGATGTCCATTTTACAAATTACTTAGGTATACTTATATGTATATATACTCTATTCTGTGAGTCATCCTTCCTTTTTAATGGAAGATAGTATGTGTTCACAGTTAAATAATTTTACCTACCTATTTCTTGTCTACAGAACTTTGAGAGTTCAACAGCCTTTTTCCATTGTTTCTTCTCTCTGTTCCTTTTAGCTTAAGCTGTCAATGTTTCTGCTAAAACAACAGCCTTAATAACCATATATGTATACATACATAAGTATACATGCATATTTTAAATACGTATATGTATACTTATACAAATATACATATACGTATATGTATACATATACGTATATGTATACATATACAAATACGTACAAGTATACTTATACATGTATACTTATACATATTACTTATGTATACTTATACATAAAATACTTGTAATATACATAAAATACTTATATATAAAATACTTGTAATTATGTATAATACTTAATTATGTAATTATGTAAAATACTTATACAAGTATTTTATTATACATAAGTAACATATATAACATTTATTATAAAAGTATATTTTATAACAGTATAAAAGTCTATTTTGTAACATTATAAAAGTAATTTATACATTATATAAGTAACATATAGAACACTTATACATTATATAAGTAATATGTATGTGTTATATATGCTATAACATATATGTGTCATATATGTTACTTATATAATGTATACATTTATAATAGGTATATAACTTTTAATATGTATATAACTTAATATATAATATGTAGATGACCTCATGTTTAACTATCTTATTTGGGGATGCCCATATTAATAAATTTTTTCTCCATTTATAAGTTTTGATTAGAATGATAAGGATAAAGAAACTAACATCTGTGAAAGTTTCTTTGATTAATATCCCTTTGGAATAAGAAAAAATTAATTCATATTAGAATTTCTCAGTTATTTTTAATCTATTGCATCTTCATATAATATGTAATTTAATTTAAAAAACTAAGTCCCAAAGGTTTTGGAGCCAATCAGGCACATACTCAGCATCCAAATTCTTAAAAGAAAACAAAACTGTTTCATATTTGGCTGGTTGTTTAATCAGGGGGATTAGGAATGTCTGTCAGAATGACACATGCATGCATCCTCTGATCACAAAATGTAAGTTATAGGATTTTATATCAAACGTACACACTATTATTAAATGCAACATTATTTGCAATAACAAAATATAGAAAATAAAATGAGAATTCATTTCTGTAAAATATTAGTCAGGGTTCTGTGGAGACTGGAGAAACAATAGGATGTGTGTCCGTGTGTGTGTTTGTCTGTGTGTGTGTATTAAGAAACTGAGTTACATAATTATGGAGGCTAAATCCAAATCTTCAGTGTTACACAGATAGGCTAGAGACCTAGAACATCCAATGGTATAAATGAAGTCCACAGGTAGTCTGCTGGAAAATTCCCTCTTTCTTGGGGAAGCCCCAGTCTTTGTGTTTTGTTTAGACCTTAAACTAAATAAGGCCCACCCAAATTAAGAAGGGAAATGGGTACTCAAAGTTTAGAGGTCAGGGAACCAGTGGCGGAGTCTGCCGGTTGCTGAGCATATCTGTTCCAATTATATGCTCTGGAACCAGAGAAATAACCACAGATGGGCTCAAGGACAATTAAACCGACTGTGAGACAGACCTTAGCTGAAACTCCATTGATCACCCAAGCTCTTTAAACATGTTAACTCTGACTAGTGGACCACAGTAACATTCTGGGTCTCTTAAAATTTGTGTTAGTTCAGAGCCAGTGTCTAGGGGGCCCTGAAAGTTCTGATTAATTCCTTTTCCAAAAGGTGCAATTAACCCACAAAAAGTCTTAGATCCCTTTGGATAAAGATAGGAGAAATAGTACAAATTTTTGGCAGTATACTGAGGTCATTCATCCAAACAATTTGGCCTTCCGTTCATTCAAAGGGATCTGGGTCTGAAAGCTGGCTCAAGTCTGGGAATTGATTGACAGGTTGTTGTGACTCTATTTTATGATTCAGATTAGACTATTTTTCACTTGATCTAAAAATTTTCTGCCTATACAGATCAAGTAAGAATGTAGTAAGCCTCCTATTTCTTTCATTTCTAGAGGCACCATGATTAACTTACCAGAGTTCTAGGTCTGCTCAAGTCGGATTATTCTGATTGTTGCTTTGACTCTGCTTTCCATTATGGTAACAACAACTGCCATTTGCAGTTGAGAGCTACAGCTTTGCTCTTGTGACACTGGTATCCAATTACTCCAGTCACATTTACATTCCCAAATCAGTGAATGCAGGTCCCACTGTAAGGTCTGACCTACAGAGAAGGACAATAACAGAGCTTTACAGTGGAGCTAGAACACCCCTCAAATATTTGTTTTTTACAATTGTAATGAAAGGTATGTTATGATGGACAAATGGGTCTTAAATAACCAAAGTGGGAAGGCAGGTCTTAAATGGCAAATCCACTCTAATGTTGCAATCTCGTTAAGTCCTTGAATCTCTCCTCTCTGTTAGACCAAGGCAGATCTGGGCATTTCTCAGTTAACTACTGGGGGCTACCTTTTGATCTATGTTTTATCTAATCGATATCCCCCCAAAAAATAAAATCTGGTGGAGCCTCTTGTAATTCCTTGAGCCGCAACACTAAATGCAGAATCTCTGGTTAGTGGGCCCATAGCAATAAGGTCGGCCTGATCCAACCGTAGGTTTCCCCCACCATTATCCCACACTCTTAATATCCACTTTCACACCTATATCCCAGATTTCTGTCTGTATCAATTAGAAAACTCAGATAGTTCTTTTGAAGTGTAGCATACTTCTTCGTACGTCATACTTTTTACCTCACCTTTAGGGCACTGCTGGAAACTGAGTCTAGGTGTAGGTGAAGTTGCAAAAGGAATGTTGAATTAAGTCTCGAGGAGAATAGCATGTCTTGCCAGGTAATAGCCTCAACAAAGGTCATTACCATTTTCTCAGGCATTGCAGAGTTAATACCCTGACATGCAGGTTAAGAGACTGCTTCTATTGGAAAAAGAAGACCAAACAAATTTTAGGGGGTAAATGTCACCTGCTTTTCACTGTCTTTCCACATGTCCCCATTCCAACTTTTAATATCCCATTTCTTTTCTTCTTTCTTTCTTTTTTTTTGTCAAGATAGAGTGTCGCTCTGTAGCCCAGGCTAGAGTGAAGTGGCATGATCTCAGCTTACTGCAACCTCTGCCTCCTGAGTTCAAGCAATTTTCTTGTCTCAGCCTCCCAAGTAGCTGGGACTACCATCATGCTTGAACTCAGGAGGTAGATACAATGTACACTATTTGTGTCTTGGTTACAGTAAAAGGCCAGAGTTCATCACTGTACAATTTATTCATGTAACCAAAAACCACTCATACCCCTAAATCTATTGAATTTATTTTTTAAATTCTATTTCTTTAAAAAAAATTATGGATACCAAATAGTTTTATGAGGCACATAGGATATTTTAATACAAGTATACAATGTATAATAGTCAAATAAAGTAATTGGGATATCTATCACCTCAAACATTTATCATCTCTCTGTGCTAGAAACATACCTCATGATATCAAAATCTGTATTAACAAGGATTCTCCAGAGAAACAGAACTAATAGGATGTGTGCATATATAGAAAGAGAATATAAAAAAATCTTGCTCATGGGAGTGTGAGCAGGCAAACCCAGGAGACCTAATATGCAGTTTCAAAGGCTGGCAGTTTAGAGACCCAGAAAAGCAGATGGTGCAGACAAAGTCTGAAGGTAGTGTGTTAAGAAATTGAATGACTAGGGAGATGCTAAGTTTTTTTGTTGTTCTATTCAGGCCTTTAATTGATCTGATGAGGCCCAACTACATTAAGGAGTGCAATCTGCTTTACTCAAAGTTTACTCACTAAAATGATAATCTCATATAAATACACATCCCAATTAATCACATAAAATTCACTGCCATAGGAAGAAGATGGATGCTAAAAGAGTTGGGTGAATATTTGTTGAATATTCACCCCGTATGTTGAATACAACTTGTTGAATACAAGGTCAATGTGTCTACATGTAAATTACTTCCTAAATACAAAAGAAAAGCAATGATATCAGAAAAATTTAAATTATCTCATCCAAGTGACCAGAATATAATAATACAGTAATAAATTATACTGGCTGCGTGTGGTGGCTCACTCCTGTAATCCCAGCACCTCGGGAGGCTGAGGCGGGTGGATCACCTGAGGTCAGGAGTTTGAGATCAGCCTGGTCAATATGGTGAGACACCATCTCTACTAAAAATACAAATACAAAAAAAAAAGTATATGGGCATAGTGACACACCACAGTAGCTGTAGTCCCAGCTACTCAGGAAGCTGAGGTAGGTGAATTGCTTGAACCCGGGAGGTTGAGGTTGCAGTGAGCCGAGATCACGCCATTGAACTCCAACCTGGGTGACAAAGCAGGGAGCAAGACTCTGCCTCAGTAAAATAAAATAAAATAAAATAAAATAA
>NW_012103476.1:6216915-6218302 GCF_000951045.1 Mandrillus leucophaeus
TTTTTTTTTTTTTTTTTTTTTTGCTCTTTTGAGATGTAAATCTTTTTAAAAGCCTCTTGCCAGTTTTAAAACCCAGGAATGTCTTTCTCTAGATCTGGGACCTGTCCCTTCGAAGTGTAATCATCAGGAAAAAGCAGTCCTAATTCTTAGTCCCTGCGGGAGTGTGGGCACGTATCACTTCAGTGTAACTTGGAGCAAAGCTAGAAGACATTCTGTCATAAAGATAGAAGAAAATTTACTTTTTGCTGGAGTAAAGCCAATTAGCCAATATGCATGACTCGTTTACAGAAAAATAAAACACATTTGCAAATAATGCAAACATAATGTGCTGGACATATCCCCAGGATCAACTTCCCATCTCACGTCCTCCACGACTTTTCCACTAGCTCACCCCAGAGTTTAAAAACCCTTCTCTCCTGACTTTTCCGGGAAAGACTGACACTTAGAGTGAGAGAAATCACTAGTAAGTATTCTGTGATCATAATGAGGAAATCCATTGTGAGGGCCGAGGGAGAGCTTTCTCCTTAGTCCTATGAAGATTTACTTAAAAAAAAAAAAAATCAACTCCCAAATGGCGGGTTTATACATGAAAATGCACACAGATTCTATTTGGCATGTACACACGGAAGCCTTCAGAATGAAGACCCAAACCCTCAACAAGGTACAGAAGTTTATATACCATCCTGAGGTTATAGAAAGAATGCAGGCTCAGAGCATGACCCGAAACAGGTTCTAGTGGTAAGGCAGTTTAAAGGAGGGAGAAAAGAAGAGGTTTGGCTAGCAAATCTCTTCTTGTTGTGTAGCCTCACGGTAGTAGCCCTCAGAGAGAATAGATGATAAATGTTTCTTTTCAGACTTTTGAAAGTGTCAGACTGTCAATCTCTCCTAGATGTGGAAAAGGCCCTGAAAAGGAAGACCTGGCTACATTAATGGAGATTCTCTATAACGCAAATTTTCCCCACAAAAGATACCTCTTCAAGGCCACTCTGTCTGGTGGCTCTCCAGCAGCCTTTTAAAAATATGTCAAAAAATGCATTTGGGGGTAAAACATTTTGATTTTCTTCACCATCACGATTTTAGTCTTTATTTTTGGTAGCTCACCTAGCAGCAACATCTCAACAGATTTAGACCAAAAAAAAAAAAAAAAAAGGCAGCATTTCAACAATTGCTATATATTCATATTATAACTCTGAAAAAGCAGTCGTTTGTCTCCTGGGGAAGTTTACTGACTGTATATTGTGTATTACAAAATGTTTTTATTTTTATTTCTTTCGAGTTATTTCGAAGATATATTTTTTGTTTAATGTATTCAGTTGGCTCCTCAATTTTTCTCTTACCATATTTCCATTTCTTTTCTTTCCCCATGTATAGTTATTTTATATATTAA
>NW_012103476.1:6224667-6240992 GCF_000951045.1 Mandrillus leucophaeus
CTTTTCAGACTTTTGAAAGTGTCAGACTGTCAATCTCTCCTAGATGTGGAAAAGGCCCTGAAAATGAAGACCTGGCTGCATTAATGGAGATTCTCTATAACGCAAATTTTCCCCACAAAAGATACCTCTTCAAGGCCACTCTGTCTGGTGGCTCTCAGCAGCCTTTTAAAAATATGTCAAAAAATGCATTTGGGGGTAAAACATTTTGATTTTCTTCACCATCATGATTTTAGTCTTTATTTTTGGTAGCTCACCTAGCAGCAACATCTCAACAGATTTAGACCAAAAAAAAAAAAAAAAAAAGGCAGCATTTCAACAATTGCTATATATTCATATTATAACTCTGAAAAAGCAGTCGTTTGCCTCCTGGGGAAGTTTACTGACTGTATATTGTGTATTACAAAATGTTTTTATTTTTATTTCTTTCAAGTTATTTCGAAGATATATTTTTTTGTTTAATGTATTCAGTTGGCTCCTCAATTTTTCTCTTACCATATTTCCATTTCTTTTCTTTCCCCATGTATAGTTATTTTATATATTAACTTTGCCTGGAGCCTTGACCGGTGGCTAATCTATATTTTTTTAATTCAATCAATGTTTAAGAACACTGCCCCCAAGCTACTCTAACACAAAACCTTTTGATGTAATCTAATCCATAATCACCATCTGGAAAGAAATTGACAGTTCTGATAAAATTCTTAAAGAGTCAGGTGAAATTATATTGCATTGAAATTATATCAATGATCAAGAAATTTAAAATGTGATCATTGTTTTCTATTTATTCACTATTAACATTTGAGAGGATTGCTTCAGTTTGACTTTTTAGTTCTGTCTACATGAATCAGAAAGGGATAGGGTTTCTTCTTTCTTCTCTTAGAAAATATAGGAAGAAATTTAAGAAAGAGAATATTTTATATTTTAATATCGAATACTAAAATCTGGACATTCACACCATACATAGTCTGCTTTATCTTAGCTACCAGCACTTGGAGTAAAAATTTAAAAGTATTTTGACATTCTTCTCCTGGTCAGGGATTCTGTGGTAGTATTAGCCTATCAGGGGACACTGGAGCAACATAACTGTCAATCATCCCTAGTTCTGAGCAATCAAATCCATTTTTGCAAAAGTTAAAGAGTTACCAAGTACCCCAGAGCAGTTCCACTATTCAGCTGGCTTTTTCACTATTCTTTTTCCATAACCCCATCTTCCCCCCATGTATTCTTATTTTGCATTTTAACTTTACCTGGAGTCCTGACCTTGGCTACTCTATAGTTCATGATCCAATCAATGTTTTAAAAAAAAGGCCCCCAAGCTAATCTAACACAAAACTTTTGGTGTGATCTAATCCATAATCACCATCTGGAAAGAAGTTAACCCTTCTGATAAATACATTAAGATTGTTCTTAAAATTTTTAAAGCTATTTAAAGTTTTTTTGTGGTAATACTATAATCTACTCTATCTGCTGTCCGTCAAGAATTCAATGACTATTTATTGGTCAGTAGTTTCTTTTTTGATGTAACCTAAAAATGAATATTTTCTTTCTGTAAAATGTCTCTTTCAAGATTAGATTGCAGAACTGGCTTATTAGATGTTATTTCCTTTAAAGCAAAATTATAATTTTTTTATATATTTATAAAGTACTTGAATGCTTTTGTATAATATGATGCACATATTCTATTTCATTTTAAATCTCATTTCAATTACTTTTTTCAGATTAAGGCTATCAACTTGAGTGAGTACGTGTGTATGAATACATTTATGCAATGCATTTATCCCAAGTTCTTCCCTGCCTTCTTCCTTCTAAAGAAGATTTAGAATCTTGACTTCTTCAAAATCCAACTCCTAGAGGCATTCTTCTCAACTCCTATTGTAGTAGAACGGGCTGCGGACAAAACCCCTCAGACACCAAGATAGTGAAGGGAGTGGCTTTAATCAGCTGGGAGCATTGGCAGGCTAGTGTCTTAAAATCCCAGCTCCTCAGGTGCTCAACTTCTGTCCCTTTTAAGGGCTCACAACTCTGAGGGGGTCCGCGTGAGAGGGTCGTGATCGATTGAGCAAGCCAGGGGGTACATGACAGGGGCTGCGAGCACCCATGGTCAGGGTGAAACAGAACAGAACGGGAGGTTTCACAATGTCCTTCCGTACAATGGAATCTATAGATAACAACAGTTGCTAGGTCAGGGGTCGAATTTTAACTACCAGGCTTAGGTCAGGCAGGCCCAGGCCTGGTTTTGGGTCTGGTTCCTTGGTTTCGGGTCTGGTTCCTGGGCACCGGGCTATCTGCCTTTAGTTTCGTTTCTCTGTCTTTTCTGAGTATAAAACAATATAAAACAACATGAGAGGGTCTCTCTCTTCCCTCACTATAACAATAGAATAAAAATTGCGTGTAAGAGAATAGAAATGTCAGTTAGGGGAAGAAGTGTTTACTTTTATAAGACTAAATTCATTCTGAGTGCAGAATGATTACAGATAGCAAATTCCACACAGCTTGGGGTTGGGGCTGAGCAGAGGTGTGCTGGAACAACCAAGGCTTTAAAGAAAAGATGACAGATGTGGGGGAAAGAAGGGCTAATTAAGAATTAGAATTTGTATATCTTTCGTGTTTTAGGGGAAATACAAGGAAGAAATTGTTTTCTTTTGAAATTAGTTCAAGAGACATAAATTTTCCAGTAGATGTAAGCATTTGATGTACACAGAGACAGACATTTTGTAAGAAGGGTGTACATCAAAAGTAAAATTCTGTGCCCTCCAACAGACTCAGTGGATCCTCCTCTTGGCCAAGGTGATCTCAAACCTGAAAAACATGTTTAGTTCATGATGGAAAGGAAGATCAGACATGCCTCATTGGAACCCCTGCCTTTTGGAATTTAGGCACAATTAACCAGCATTAATATTAA
Source organism: Mandrillus leucophaeus (assembly GCF_000951045.1). Classification (NCBI taxonomy): domain Eukaryota; kingdom Metazoa; phylum Chordata; class Mammalia; order Primates; family Cercopithecidae; genus Mandrillus; species Mandrillus leucophaeus. The sequence goes on from NW_012103476.1 coordinate 6,227,567, forward strand.
AAGATGATGACACTGACAAAATGGATTATTTATAGTAATAAGATACCAAATTCCAATCTGACTCTGGTATAACATCCCATGACAGATAAAAGGCCATGAACAAAATCAGAGTATTTTACCCCAAAATATATTTCTTTGAAATATGTTGAAATTGCCCTGCAAAGGCATCCCTCATGTGGGAAATTGCATTCTATAAAGACTCTACTTCCCTTTCTTGGTCTTTTCTGAATCCAAGAGAGATTTAACAAAGGCTTTAACACCTTTTAAGATCCAATAAGAGAAATTTACCATTTATTCTCTCTGAAGCCGGCTACTTAAAGGCTTCATCTACATAACAATAACCTTGGTTTCTACTTAGAGGCTTCATCTACATAACAACCAACCTTGGCTTCCACAAACTCTCTAATCTTAATCTAATCACATTTCTTTCTGCTGACTTCAGTGAGGCAAAGCTTAATTCGTTGAACCAATTGCCAATCCAAAAGTCTTCAAAGCTGCCTGTGCCCTGTAGCCCCTTTCAGTTTAAGACATCCCCCCATTCCAGGCTGAACCAATGGATCACTTACATGTATTGATTTATGTCTTTGCCTGTAACTCCTTTCTCTCAAAAATGTATAAAACCAAGTTGTAACACATCCACCTCCAACACATGTTCTCAAGACCTCTTGGGACTTGAGAGGTCTGGGCCATAAATCACTCATATGTGGCTCAGGATAAATCTCTTTAAATATTTTACAGAGTTTGACTTTTTTTGTCAACAATGGATTTTCTAAATTAATTAATTGTTTCTTTCATAAATAAAAGTTTAAATATTGAAAACTAATAACTGACTTATTTCAAGATATAAACGAGCTCATACATTCATGGAGGAATCCCTTTTGTGAGCACTGCTATTTTATGGTAGATTTGGGGTCAAGTAAAGAGAAGATGACTCACCCACTGAGTGGAGGACTTTATTGAATGTAAATGAGAGAATGTAAAGGAGCCAGTTCAGACAAACTTTAAGAATACACAGGATATTTTAGGAAGAACAGAGGCAAACACACACAGAAATAGGTAGTATGAGAACATGATTCTTCTCTGCCTTGTAATCAGTGTGTTTGGGTTGTATTGTTAGGGGGAAAGGGTCCTGATCCAGATCCCAAGCCATGGTTCTTGGATCATGAGCAAGAAAGAATTCAGGACGAGTCCATAGAGTAGAGTGAACGCAAATTTATTAAGAAAGTAGAGGAATAAGAGAACTGCTATTCTATAGACAGAGTAGATCCGAAGGCTGCCGGTTGCCCATTTTTGTGGTTATTTCTTGATTATATGCTAAACAAGGGGTGGATTATTCATGCCTTCCCTTTTTAGACCATATAGGGTAACTTCCTGACATTGCCATGACATCTGCAACTGTCATGGTGCTGGTGGAAGTGTAGCAGTGAGGACAACCAGAGAACACTCTCATTGCCATCTTGATTTTGGTGGGTTTTAGCCGGCTTCTTTACTGCAATCTGTTTTATCAGCAAGGTCCTTATGACCTGTATCTTGTGCTGACCTCCTATCTCATCCTGTAAGTTAGAATGCCTAATCATCTGAGACTGCAGCCCAGTCTCATGTTTCAACCTCATGTTTCAACCTCATGTTACCCAACCCTTACTCAAGATATTTGTTACTCTGGTTCAAAGGTCTCTGACAGTACTAGTTTGTTTCTGTTTTTGTATTTTTTCTCTATTCGTATTGATTTTAGAATTAGTTCATAGGTTTCTACAAAAAAAGTCTGCTGGGATATTGCTTGGGATTGTGTTGAAGCTATAATATATATCACATTTTGACAAATAGAGCTCTTAACAATATTATGAATTCTTATCCATAAACATATTTATTAATACTTAAATCTTTAATTTTTCTTTGTAACATTTTATTTGTAGTGTGTGATTCTTTCACACCATATGTACAATCTCTCAGTATGTATTTTATATTGTTGGTGCAATTATAAATGCATTTTTTCAATTTCTGATTGTTCATTGCTAGTATGTAGATATATACAATGTTTGCACGTTGATTATTAATTTTGATACTATGCTAGTAGGTTTCTAAAATAGAATTTCTAGGATTTCTTATATAAATGATCAAGCCATTTTCAAGCAAAAACCATATTGATGTATATTACATCTCACAAGCTTTTCCCATTGCGATATTGGCACACCCCATTGAGTGCAGGGTCAGTATTTTCAGCCTTTAAATATGTGAAACTTTTCTAATGCATTGACCAAAAGTTAACTAAATGATAATTTCTGTTTTTAAGAATCTTAAGATCTGTGGTAGTTTGTGATACAGTAATATCAGAACAGTTTGAAAACAAATTGTTTTATCTGATTCCATACCACACTCTTCAGAAGGCATGACACGATGCACATTTAAAAAATAGAGAGTTAGCTCTACTTTCTTCAAGGAAGAATATCTACATAAATTATTCAGAACTTTTTACATGGGGGATTTGTTTATTCTGACTCTACTTATTCAATGATTTTAATGTCAGTATGGACTTAAGGTTATTTATTTTATACTTGGTGTAACACCTGCTAATCCATCTGCTCGTAACTAAAGGCAGGCAACATATGCTTTTAATTGATTTGATAAATATATTTTAAAGAATGTCTTTAAATGTGCACTTATCATGTATGTTCTCATGATTATATTCTGGTGATGCATCCCCCCACACACATATACATAAATTCCTGATAATTAAGAAATTTACCTTTCTTGCCCTTATCTAATGAATTTTGACTTGAAATATTAAGGAGGTAAGGAAAGAAGGAGTGATGGAGAAAGATAAAGGAAGCCAATACCATAGCATTTAATTGGTCCATTAGGTAACCCATTCCTGCACCAATTTCTTAGCAAACCCAGGTGATAAATAGTTGAATTATAACTTATGAGATATATTACTTAAAACAAAAATCCGGGCCAGGCGTAGTGGCTCACGCCTGTAATCCCAGCACTTTGTGAGGCCAAGGTGGGCGGATCATGAGGTCAGGAGTTCAAGACCAGCCTGACCAACATGGTGAAACCCTGTCTCTACTAAAAATACAAAAATTAGCCAGGCGTGGTTGCTGAAGCAGGAGAATCACTTGAACCCGGGAGGCGGAAGTTGCAACGAGCCAAGATGGCACCACTGCATTCCAGCCTGGGTGGCAGAGCAAGACTCTGTCTCAAAAAAACAAAAAACAAAAACAAAAATCTCTAACCCAAATTAATCTTTTGACTTTTAAGCAAGTCAAGGTTTATCAAGCTAATAATAAATTCAACTTCAGTCATACTTGGAATTCGTTGTCCCTGTCTTTTCTAGAAATAATTAAGAATGTTATTTATATTCACACGTTTATTTTTTTTTAATGGCTCTTCTGTTTCCATACATGATGGGTTTTTATGTCAAAATAAAATTACTACAAAATTTTGATATGCCAAATATAGACTATTTATAAGCACCTGAAATTTTTAGTTCTTAGTTCTGTGTCTTTGTTTCATCTAACATTTTTAATCCGTAGTTCTGTGTCTCTGTGGATTTTGCTTAAAGTTATGTGCTTTAGATGACATCAATTACTTTTACTTTTATGTTTGTGTAAACTAAGGTTTTAGTTGTATTTAGCAGTAGTGTCTAACATTTCTCCTGCTACAAAGACAATATCTTTTTACACTCCCTACAAGGGTCAAACGAACTCAAACTTAACTAAACTAAATTAAACAACATGGAACATAGGCTTTTTTTTTTTTTGTATCTACCACACAATGCCTTCCTTTTAAAATAGGTCTTTTAGTGTTGTTTCTCTTTTTTTTCTTTTTGGAGACGGAGCCTTGCTCTGTCGCCCAGGCTGGAGTGCAGTGGTACGATCTTGGCTCACTGCAACCTCTGCCTCCCAGGTTCAGACAATTCTCCTGCCTCAGCCTCCTGAGTAGTTGGTACTACAGGCCCCCACCACCATGCCTGGCTAATTTTTGTATTCTCAGTAGAGAAGGCGTTTCACTATATTGGCCAAGCTGGTCTCGAACTCTTGACCTGGTGATCCACCCACCTCAACTTCCCAAAGTTCTGGGATTACAGGTGTGAGCCACCGCGCCCGGCCCTCTCTTCTTTTTATAATAATATTTGCTTTTTATAGTTGGGTTAACAAAATTGAAATTCAAAAAAAGAACTATTTATGTAAAACCTCACCCCTTTTTCCCTCTCTGATAACCAAGAGACTGTGTTCTCTGATAAAGTAGTAGCATGCACATTTTCTCCTCAGAGACTGTGTCCTCAGAGGTTTAGTGCTACTTTCTAAAGTTGCTACATAATAGGAAAGAGCACAGGACTCCCCAGCCCAGACGACCAATTATGTTATATAATAGTAATACAAAAAATTAATTAGCTTACTATCCTCACCTTCAAAACTGTAGGATCTCAATTCCATCCTACCTCCCAATGTTTCCTCTTATCTCTTTGTGTTCACAAATGAGAATCTCACACACATTCTATTTTTAGATGTCTTTTGTATTCCATTTTCTTTAGGCTGTTGTGCCACTGCTTTGTACCACTCTAGTTCTGTTGTGACACTAGATGCTGCTGCCATGCTCTAGGCAAATATGGGAATACGTACCTGTTCCAAAAGAAGTACTTTCTGCGACTTAAATCTTATAGCACATTGTGTAACTTAAACCTCACTTCAAAAAAAGGGGCATCTTTCAGCCTGAGCAACATAGTGAGACCCCATTTCTAAAAAAAAAAAAAAAAAAAGACAAAGTGTTCAGTAAATGTTCATTCTACCACGGTGCCCACCACATTGATGCTAGGTTTGGCAGTAGAACGTGCTTTGGTCAATGGAATTGTAGTAGATGTGAAGACCAGCCTCAGATGGCCTCTGTTCTGAGCTTGGCCCCCAGAATAAATAGATGTGTAGCAGAAAACCATAATATCTAGCCCAGAGCTAGGACCAACTGAAGAACAAACACCTAAATGGGCCCAGCCCAGACGAACTGAAGTGCAGACCTCCGGTGAAAAGAAAATTTCTCCTTTTAAATATCATGAAGACTTTGAAGTTGTCAATTATAGACAGAGGTAGTTGACTAACGCAGATTATTCTGCCTCCAACAACCTGCGTAGATTTTTTTCATCCAACATTACGCTGGTAATACCACCAAGTAGTATGTTTATCCACAACCATAAACCCAAAGCAGTTCCCAAGTCCTCTCACATAAGATACATTTCACATAATTCAAATTGCAAATTTCAGAATCATCATCCACCAGGAATTTTAATTTCTTTAGGAGGAGATGCATTTTACCTGCAGAAGGAACTTTAGTATACCAAATATGTACTTATAATCCTTTATTTTATTTTCTGTGCTTTTATTCATGATCAACTTTTACACCTAATCTTTTTTCCCTTACATTTCTAAATTTGTCTGTGCAAAGGTTCAAGTTTTGTAAACAAGATGGTGTTACAACTTGAACTGTTTACTGAGCATCCTTATCTTTATTATTGTTGCTGTGTCCCTAACCAAAAAGCACCACTTCCTTTACAGCTTCTTTACTGTGGCTCTCTCGTTGTGTCTGTCTGCTACTGTCTATGTTATTAATGATGCTCTCTGGATGGTCAGATTAGGGATAATTAATATTTGTCTCCTTTATATGTTTTTCTGTACTTTCCACATTTTCTACAATGCATATGCTTTGCTTATTATTGAAAAAAGTTACTAAATATTTTGGAAAACTATGCAAAAATGGTTTAGCCTTCTCTATTTATTGAGGTCATAAAGTTACTATTGGTATTACTTTATTGGCATTAACAGGCAAATTGATTAAGGCTTTAAAATAGCTTTTGCTAAATCTGTCATGGCATTTTAATATTTTTAGATTAAAAAATAAAGCCCAATAGGATCAGTAAAAATTATTGGGTTTTAATTTCTAGTATCATCAAATTTGCTGAAGGCACATTAGAATGCCAACTTAAAAAGCTGAACTTTTAAGAGTTAGTAAAAGATATATTAATTAGGAATGTTCAGTTCTTGACCCATTAATGCTATTCTTTATAAATGCATTGGGAAATATTCATTTAATACTTCAGCAGTTTTACCGTCCTTGCGATCTCATTTCTCGTTTCATGCTGAAGGGCTCTAATTTCTTCCTTGATTAAACTTTTGCTATGATAATAATGAAAAATTATTTTAATTGTGAGAAAACTTCATCCATAAGGATTTGATGTCTTTCTTATTGTGATCTTTATTGCCTTTCTGGATCACTCCATCACGTTTTTGCCACATCTTAGTTAGATGTTTTCTTTTCCTGAAATGGGAATTAACAACTTTTATTTTATTTTAATTTATTTAATAAAGTACATTTATTATTTTCCCTTTTCATTAAAATCAGATGTACAATAATTTATCAATTTAGTTTATAATTAATGGCTATGCAGTGATATACAGAACCCGAAATTCAAATCACATGGTTGCAAATAAGGACGTTTGAGTTTCCTCAATCTAATGTTCAATCATGTAATAAAATTGTTTGTATATCTACACAGTCATCTCCTTTTTATACATGTTATTTTGTGTCAATTGTTACAAATTAGATATGCATCTATTAGTTTGTATGAACAAGAACATTCTCAAATTAATTTTTAGTGCCCAATAAGACAGAATGTGGAATTTAGTGCCCAATAAGACAGAATGTGGAAGAAAAAAATCAGGATAATTTAATTCTACTATTTCCTGGCTCTTTCATTTGCTCTTTAAGCCTGGACCCTTGGACCCTGCCTCTATTGCCAGCCTCAGTTTCTTGTTTTTCAACATAGGTATTAAGTGATAGTTACTTTAATACAGATAATTTTCTTTCCTTCCTTCCTTCCTTCCTTCCTTCCTTCTTTCCTTCCTTCTTTCCTTTCTTTCTTTCTTTCTTTCTTTTTCTTTCTTTCTTTCTCTCTTTCTTTCTCTCTCTCTCTCTCGTTCTTTCTTCTTTCTCTCTCTCTTTCTTTCTTTCTTTCTCTCTTTCTTTTTCTTTCTTCAGATCACTTGTTCAAGTTTGTTGTTCAATGTTGGGAATATCATTCTTTTTTTATTCTATACTCTCATCCATGGCTATGACCCCAATACTATACACCAGTGATTCTACATTTATATCTTGAGTGTAGACCTTTAGTTTTTCAGATACATATATGAAATTGCTTGAAGTTGTTCTTCATTGATGCCATAAAGCCATCTTAACTCAAATGCAAGTTAACCCTCTCTCTCCCCTCTACCCTTAATATTAGTGAATGACATCACCCTCCAAATCTTGAGCAGCCTTGTAAGTTTCTCCTTCTGACGCCTATTTCAATCCATCAAATCTTTTCACAGGTGCCATCTGAAACTTAATCCACTAAGTTTTCAAAGTCTATACTTTAAACTATTGTCATCTCAAATTTGTATAAAAGGGACATTCCCCTTCGATCCATCATCTTCATTGCAGACAGAATTTTTTGATTAAAAATCAAGCCAGATTATGATTTTTCCCAGCTTTAGATTACTTTGCTGGTTTTCCAGACCTCATATGCCATATAACAACTTTTTTTTTTTGGTCATGGCTCCACAAACTTTGCTATATCTTCCACTGTCCACACTACACGATTATTACTCTATTGCCCTGTCTGTTCCAGATTTACTGGCCCTTTAAAATTCATACTTTACCATGCCACATCCCCTCTAGCTTCAAGTATTACCTGTAATTAATCTTTTTCTAGTTAATTTGGATTCCTTAATCAAGTCTCACCACAAAATCGCTACCTTAGGGAACACAAGAGAACAGGAGAGTATGCAAGGACATGGTCGTCATAACTTTGAACTGAAATGTTAAGGAATGATATAATTTAAGTACAGCATTAATGACAGTGTAAAATTAACAATAACAATGGTTAATATTTGGAGCACACTTGTCAGGTGCTGATTTACATGCATCAGCATGGATTATCTAGGTGATCCTTACAAAAGCCCATGAAGGCACTATAAGCAGCCTCATATTTCACAGATATTGAAAGTGCAACTTAGACACAGTAAGTAACTTGTCCAGGTTACACAGTTAGCAGGAGGTGAAGACAAGGGGCAAATTCAAACAGCTGAATAATGGAACCTCTGTATGTGTCCCACTACTATGTAGTTTCAAAATCTGGATTCCATTGCAACTCAAAAATCAAGAAAACTTGCTCTGTGTCATAAGAGCTATTTGAACTCTTGACACTGCCAAAGCTAAAATGCACTCTAAATGTTTCTTAGATCACCTCATATTTCTAAATGTCACTTCTGACTTTGATTAGGCAATCCTTTCTTGTGCAGATTTATCATCATCTTTGTGTTCTGGAATAGTAAAAATCATGTCAATTTACATCTGAGAAAAGGCATTCAATTAAAATTTAATTAGAATAACAGCATGCTCAATTTTTCTTGTAATATCTTTGGTTTAATGATGGAACAAAAATGAGTTATTGACAGAAAAAAACAAAGAAAGTAGTTTTGCATCTGTAAATTAAGATTAAAAATACAAAAGACAAATATTTATATCCTCTCTTAAATGGTAGTGCTAAATCATAAACAAAAGATGATTTAAATTGAATGTTTGTGAAAAAGTTATAAAAATGCTTACATTTCCTCAGATTATAATACATGTATACAATTAACAAACTAAATTAAAAAAAGATCCTGACCACGCATTTTTAGTACATCTCATGGAACTCATAATGTTTTTCCCTATACCCAATAGAGTCTATCCAATATTCAGAGAAAGGAAACTACTGCAATACTGCACTTGGGTATTGCCACAATAATATATTGACATAAAAGTATATTCTCAGCTTTTCCACTTATCACATTGTAGCCTGGTAACAAAGCATATTTTGAGTAGCTCTGGTTTACTTTGTTGTGGAGTAAATCTGTTTGTGGCACAAAATTAAAGGGAGTCTGGTAGTGCCTATTTACTCTGCAAATCCAGACAACTAAGACATTTTGAAAAGATTGTATGAACATAGGCTTGTATACTAAAATCTTGTAAAAATTAAGTTGAAACCTGCAATTTTATGTGTTAGACAAACTTCATCAATCATAACACTCGAAACAGTAGAATTATTATTCCTCTAAAAGCATCTACTGCTCATTTAGTGATTAGGATAAGTGAGGGATTCTGACATGCTTTGAATATGGTCCCCAAAATTTCTTGTGTTGGAAACTTAATCCCCAATGCAATAATGTTCAGAGGTGAGACCCTAAAGAGGTGATTAGGTCATGAGGGCGGAGCTCATTCTTACTATTGATTTTACCAAGTGAGTGAGGGTAGGTTATCACAAGGGTGGGTTCCTGCTAAAAATATGAGTTTAACCTTCTCCCTTTCTTGCTGTCTTTCTTGTACACATGTGTGTGTGTGCTCTCTAGGTCTTCTACCTTCCACCATAGGATGACACAGCAAGAAGGCCCTCACCAGATACAGGCCCCTCAACTTTGGACTTCCCAGTCTCAAGAACTGTAAGAAATAAATCTTTGTTCTTTATAAATTGTCCAGTCTTAGGTATTCTGTTATAGCAGCACAGAACAGGAAAAGACACTCTCTGTAGCACTTGACAAGTTCAGTAAAGCCATGTGGTCTTAATTTCTAACAAAGTCATATTGTGCAATGGTCAAAGTGAAAAGAACAGGAGTTTATGGTTTGAAAGTAGACCGGTAGATTCACAATATACCAAAATTTTCCCTTCTCTGACATTTAGTCACAGCTACGACTCTTCAGTGTTGGGTAAATATTTAGGGTTTTGAATCAGTTTAGAGGGTCAGAGAAAGGAAATGTAGCAGTAAGAGAAGAAAATAGGGTGCTTCAAATTTTGCTAATGGGAACAAATGGGGTCATCAACAAATAATTTGGGAAAAAGTGTTATCATATTTTAATATTAATTAGTTTGATATTCTATTGACCTTTTATGTTATCAGGTAACATTCACATTAATTACTACTTACTACAGGTTGCAAATAATATTTTCTTGCATGAACCATAGGATTCAAATTCTTCAACAATTCAAGAGAGTTAGTGTTCATTTGCAACTAGAATAAATCACTTGATTTCATAAGAGTGAACAGGGAACAGACAGACATTGATGCTTATGAAGAAAAAACAGCACTATATAGAAAAACAAAAGGTATATTCCCAGGATAGCATTCTGATAGAAAGTATCTTTGAATCTCCCCATTGCAAGCAGTGAAAAACATCTTTTAAGACACATTGCAAGTAGCGCTTGAGTAATATCACTATATCAAAACACGCCATCACTTAAACTTATCTGAATCATCTACAAATATACAGACTTTTCAGTTATATATCATTTCATCAACTTAGTCATTTTACTATAGTCTTTGTCAAACTGAATACTCGTGTCAAAAAATCCCATAACTTCATAAAAGATGTTTGAAGATGTGTAAAAGTATTTTAATGAATATTATAACATTATCTAAAATTCCAGGTATTTATAAATAATGGTTTGGCATTTTGATTTAATTTAATTTATTTGTATTTAAATATTTATTGATGTATAATGTGCATACAGGGGTACATGCACAAAGCATTAATGTAAAATTCAATGAATTATTACAAGGGAAATACATTTGTGCAACAATGAAATAGAATGAGCTCTGTTATGCCCCTGACAACCATTTCCTCCCTCTTCCTTCCCAAAGGTAACCACAATCTTAAGAACTAATGTTGTAGATAAACTTTCTCTTTTTATACAAGTGTTTTTTAACAGAACATTTTAAACATTTATAAAATAAACAAAATAGTATAATAGACCTGACACCCAGCCTTGGCAATTACTAATCATGTACCATTTTTGTTTCATCTATACTTCAACCCATTCCCCACCCCTGTTTTATTGTTCTTTCTAGTTATTTTTTGTGAGATAAGATGTATATGCATCGAAATGTACAATCTTAACAGAACATTTTTGACAGATTAATATACTCCCATAACTTTTTCCCCTTTTAAAAATAGAATTATTTCCATTAACAATCATTAATGTGCTTGTAAATCACCTGGAAATATTATTGAAAATCCAGATTTTGATAAAATAGATCTAGTTTTTTTTTCTGAGAATTTGTATGTCTAACAAGGTACAGATCCATGGAACACATGATAACTAAAAGATCTCTTCTATCTGAAGTATGTAAAATTAAGAACAACTGACCTCAAGTGAAAGGAAAAATCAAAATACATGTGCAATATTTCATCTGTAGGAGCATGTGCTTAATAATAACATGAACTGATGAAACAATTTTATAATGATTTTAATCCAAAATTAGCAAAATTCCTATTATGGTTTCCATAGAAATGCCCCTTCAGAGTACAAAAAAATAGTATGAGAGGGCAATGGTTAAAAACAGTAAAGGTTTGGATATAGATGTCTTTTAAAGTAAGTAGCAGATTTGGAAGTAGATGTCTTATTAAGTAAGTAGTAGACCCCACTTCACACCCATAGGTGTCCTTTGCAGAATCACCTAAAATTCAGTCATTTACACATCAATTGCACATACTTCTTACAGCTTCCCTTTGAAATGATATTTTGATAGCCTTACAAAATTTAACTCAGTTTTTTTAACAAAATGAAGTAACAAAATTTTTATATGATATTATACATTCCATTTATATTAAACTTAAACTTACATAACTTTATTAGGCAGTGTCTGTGTGTCTAGTACCTGATATTCCTTGGGGTTCCACCATTTGCACAGGCACCACAGCTGAGAAGCAGGGATTCACCAGACAGGGTATTCCTTGCATCTTTTTCTTTCTCAGAGCATGAGTTAATCAGTCAATCAAGTCATGTGAGAATAGATCATACATTACCCAGCAGAGAAGTCTCATCCCCGGGCACTCTTCTCAGAGGAGGAAAAGACCAGAAAATCCTTTTGGGGGCATTTCCTGAAACAAGAGCTAAGGGCCCTAAGGGGTGAGGGCTCTGATCAGAAGGTATACATTTCTCAGGAGGGAGAAATGAGGCAGTCATTCTGAACCTGGAGCTCCATCATCCTTTGTCCCATCTCATCAAGGAATTTCTGAGGGGCTGTTCTGGAGCATGTCTGGATGGTGGAGGTTGGGGAACAGTGTGGACTTTGATGGGACTCAGGTAAGTGGTGTCATGGGGAGGCAGAAAGTCAATGCTAAGCATCTGGGATGGCGTCCTTGTGGGTAGTGGGTTGCCTCTTTGGGTTCAAGTCCAATTTCACTACAGAATGGGCTGGAGAGTCTGGATGACTTCTAGATTCCCATCTCTGATGCTCTGGGGATGGTGTCTGGAAGGAGCTGAGTCTCAATGTCTTCGGGAAATTATGGAAAGTCTGTTTGGGAACTTGGGAAGACCTGGTGCCTGAATGTTTGATTTGCTGTACTGGCCACATATATCCTTTGCAGGCAGAGAGCTGGGTTTGCATTCACATCAACACAACCATGACCCAGAGATTGAAGTGATCATGGCAGGTGTCTTCGTGGCAGGCTAGGGTACATCACGAGAGAAAATTTCAAGCCTGTTGACTGTCAGCTTGACAATGAAGGTTGAGTTCTGACCCACATGCTTGGCTGCAGGCTGGGGCCAACCAATAAACCCACCTCCCATCCTTTAGGTGCCCATGAGGTGAAAGGGAGCCCAGTTCATGTCTTGGGAGGCTCTGCCAGTTGTGTGGACTACATCTCAGGTTTCTTCTCTGCCGGCTGACTTGTGAGAACAAATTCAGGACAGATCTATATTTTTGGATGTGTGGACGGGCATTACCCCCTCAGGTTTACTGATCCTTCAAGTCAAGTCTCCTGGGAAATTTCTGTAGTAGAACCTTCCTCTGCAGCTCTTTTTACTTGCAGAATAAACTATGTTAAGTATTTGTTTGTGTCTCAACTTCCTGTCACCATTTGCAGGAGGGGAAGCAAGGGCATAGTTGTCATTCACATTTTGCTGTGAGGAAAGCATTGAAGGTCTCATAGACTTTGCCAAGGCTGCTTCTGTCTTCATGTCAGAACAAGCTCCCAACCCCAAGCACCCCGACATGGTTTCTTGATGTACAATCAAGATGTGCTTTCATTTGTAATCCACTGCTCTTCTGCCAACCATATGCAATTTCAAGAGATCCCCATACACCTGCCTCAGTGATTCTCCTGGAATAAAATGAGTGCCTGAGTAACTCTGGAGTATGCTGAGCTCTTTGTGTATTTCTACTGAGTTTCTATATCCACCCTTGAAAAGGGCTGTGGATACAGAGTAAAGGAGGAGACACTGAAATTCCATTGCCCAGGGTTGGTTTCAGTCCCCCAAGTTTCTTGCCTTTGCCTTCATTTCTCCTGTCAGTCTTGGTAAAGAGCCCTGGGGTCTGGAGTTGTTGGGGTTTCCTTGGTTCCAGGTTATGCTTCTCTTTCT
>NW_012103476.1:6242697-6245002 GCF_000951045.1 Mandrillus leucophaeus
AGCCAATGTTGCTTCATCATGCTACTGAAACCTATGCCATTAAGTGATGTTCTTGGAGTTGTAGCTGACCACTGTCATAGCTTTTACAAGCACTAGCTCTAGGTATATAGCTATGACAGGCCTGGGCCTGGAGTTTTGCTTTTCTGTTTTTGTTTTTTGAGACAGGGTCTGGCTCTGTCACCCTGTCACTCAGACTGGAGCAATGGCAAGATCATAGATCCTTGTCACCTTGATCTCCTGAGCTCAAGCAATCCTCCTGCCTCAGCCTGCTGAGTAGCTGGGACCATGGGCATGTTACACTATGACCAGCTGTGTTTTTTATATTATATTTTATATTATATTTTTTATACTTTTATAGAGATAAGGTCTTGCCGTATTGCCTAGGCTTGTCTTTAACTCCTGACCTCAAGCGATAGTCCCACCTCAGCCTCCCAGAGTACTTGGATTTTTGGTGTAAAACATTAGCCCCAGCTTGAAGTGTTCTTAATACTGATGAAACCTAGCATGTATTTACCAACTGGACTCAGTTTCTTGGAATTGCAGTGCGCAGAGACTATTCTGTGTCTTGTGCTTAATAAGAAATAATCCCACTCTCCTTTAACTGTATTTCTCTTTGACCTTATTCTCAAAACAATGCTACCATTCAATCTTAAATTTTCTAAACAATTTTTTCAATTGTTGGTCTTTTATTTTCTGGAGCCCCAAACCCCAGGTTCCACCACCAAGTCAGATAAAAGTTCATTCAGGCTGGTCTTGGGAACAATTTTAGTGACATTTTTAAACTTGTTACTTCCCTCTGATGGCCAAGTTAATATTAATGAAAAAATTGGTAAGTCTTATTCACTCTTTTCTAAGATGATTTATTACCCAAGAAACATTCTCTTAAAGTTCTAGACATTTATTATCCTGTGAATTATCCATCTATTGTCAAAGAAAAAAGTATAAATACCAGTGACTGTTAGAAAAATGAAATTCCTAAGCAGTATTGAGACACAGCTGAGATGACTAAACATGAAATAATAAAAGAGGAAACATCTCCATTTTTACCAGATTTTTGTTTTATCAGCCCATCTTTTTTTTTTTTTTTAATATGAAGTACATACTTTGGTTAATCTAGATCTGAATTTTTTTTTTTTTTTTTTTTGAGACAGGGTGTCACTCTGTTTTCCAGGCTGGAGGGCAGTGGCGCCATCTCGGCTCACTGCAACCTTCACCTCCCTGGTTCAAGCAATTGCCCTGCCTTAGCCTCCTGAGTAGCGGGGATTACAGGCACAAGCCACCACACCTGGGTAATTTTTTTGTATTTTTAGTAGAGACGGGGTTTCACCGTGTTGGCCAGACTGGTCTCAAACTCCTGACCTCAGGCAATCTGCCTGCCTAGGCTTCTCAAAATGCTGTTATTACAGGCATGAGTGACTGTGCCCAGCTACCTGAAATTTTTTTCAGGTAGTTTTGACAAAGGAAAACAGAAAAAGCAGTCGAATGTTGCCAAAAGATTGCTTGAAACAATGCATCACAGAATTTAAAATATCAGATGCATAAAACATAAGAAAGCAAATTCAGTATTGTCTTGCTAGGTAAGGAGTAAGTACTTCAGTGTTTAATAAACCAGACAAATTGAGAGATTTCAGCAGAAAAGATGGAGTGTTAGGAAGATATGGTGAGATATTTATACTGAAAGTTTTACAGTTTCAAATTATGCCAAGGTTTATGGTGTACAGACAGTAACTGTCAGATGTGGATAAAAAATCATATTTGATAACTAGAATGATCACAGATGTTCAAAAATGTAGAAGGGTTCATAGAGTCCACAGAGGATACTCACATAAAACTTCTAACAAAGGCAAAGAATGTGTTAGAGCTAGTGGAAGAGATGACAGGTAAACATCTGAGACGTGAGAGATAACCAGGACTAATCCATCTCAGAGTGTCTGTATTCACACAAGAATGTACACAAGCTCTGAAATTAATTGTCAGAGTGAGTTGAAAAGTTGAAAAGGGTTGGTTTCAGAGGACTTCTGGCAAAAGCTTCCAGCTGACTCTTTTATGTGTCTCTTGTCTAATTTCTAGGTGAAAACTATCCATAAACATAGTGGGCCTGAGAGTCACCAAGAGAATTTTCGACTTTAAGCAGAACATGATGACTCATTAATCAATTAGTGACTTAATTAATTAAACTACTTCCCCTTATTTTAGCCAAGTATCAAATTCTGATGAGAAATTCTGAGAGATAAGGATAAATATCTTCCAGCCCAACTGTTAAATAACTGGCTTACACAATAGTCTGCCCCCATAATGTGAATTT
>NW_012103476.1:6245052-6247579 GCF_000951045.1 Mandrillus leucophaeus
GTTCAAAAATGTAGAAGGGTTCATAGAGTCCACAGAGGATACTCACATAAAACTTCTAACAAAGGCAAAGAATGTGTTAGAGCTAGTGGAAGAGATGACAGGTAAACATCTGAGACGTGAGAGATAACCAGGACTAATCCATCTCAGAGTGTCTGTATTCACACAAGAATGTACACAAGCTCTGAAATTAATTGTCAGGGTGAGTTGAAAAGTTGAAAAGGGTTGGTTTCAGAGGACTTCTGGCAAAAGCTTCCAGCTGACTCTTTTATGTGTCTCTTGTCTAATTTCTAGGTGAAAACTATCCATAAACATAGTGGGCCTGAGAGTCACCAAGAGAATTTTGGACTTTAAGCAGAACATGATGACTCATTAATCAATTAGTGACTTAATTAATTAAACTACTTCCCCTTATTTTAGCCAAGTATCAAATTCTGATGAGAAATTCTGAGAGATAAGGATAAATATCTTCCAGCCCAACTGTTAAATAACTGGCTTACACAATATTCTGCCCCCATAATGTGAATTTGTTGAAGTCATTTGTTAGACAAAGAGTTGAGTAAAGTTGTGTTAAAGTTGTGTCAGCTGCTAAATTCAGGAAGGTAATGCCTAGAACTTGGTGATGAAATTAACAAGGAGACATTAGGATTAACAGATGGCAGTGGACTCAAAGATGCCAGTATTTTTATGCAGGCATGTAGTCATATATTGATTCACAAGAAGTTGAGGAAAGTGACAAGAAGGCTTATTCTAACTTCCAACGTTAAAGCTTATTTCGAACCTGAATCTGCCTTTGTAAGGATTATTACAGTGAGATTAGTTTAATTGCCTGACTCCGTCTTGCTTCCGGCCTTGTAGGCCGATTGTCCTCCCTCATTCCTGGGCATAGCCCAAGCTAACCATGGAAGGAATTTAGTTTATGATTTAATGTTGAAGCAAGAATGATAATATTCCCTTCCTAAAACTGATTCTCTCCTTGTTTGGGGACTGAGACTGTTTTTGTAAAACTATTGAAAGCTACAAGGTTGGGATTACAAGAGGAGCCTGAATTCAACTAAAATGTAGATATGCAATCATCAGCTATTGCACTCCAGCTTGCTTTTCTATAACTCCTTACTGCTTAGGCGTCATGTGGCCAGAGGTCTCAAGTTTGTCACGTCTCCAGTTGCTCTTGTAGATAGCATCATTACTGTGGAAGCTAACATTGATCTTTTGAGATGTTTTTCACACTTTTGTGCTCTGGCTCACTGATTCCACCTGGACCCAAGACTCATGACTCGACTGGTTCTGTGGCCCCATCCAGAGGCTGACTCAGCCACAAGGATTGTTTTCCACAACCCTAGGACTTCATCCCCCATCAACCAGCAGCACCCATTTCCTAGCCCCCTGCTAGGCAAATTATCCATGAAAACCCTACACTCTGAGTTCTTGGGGAGATGAATTTGAAAAATTAACTTCCATTCTTCTGCTTGGCTGGTTCTGTGATTATTCAACTTTGTCTTTGCTGCCAAAAACCTGCTATTCTCAGTGCATTGGCTTTTCTAAACAGTGGGCAAGATGAACCCATCAGGTAATTATACTTCCTAGTCAATCATTCATTTGTGAATGTAATACTCTCCTTACAATTATTCAAAACAAAAAAACCAGCTAAAAAATTCCCTCTTCACAAAAAATGTATGCCCTTGAGTTAGAAATCATCAAGATTATTCTAAACAGTTGCTTTATGTAGAATTGCCAATATTAAATCATGAGCTTTCAGTAAACTACTTTGTAATCTAAAACCTACTTTGATAACTGCAATTTTATAAATACAGGCAGGCAACAGTCACAAGTTTGGAAACTAAGTGGCAAATACAGTGTGCTTTATATTTGGTTACTTAAAGTATGAGCTCAATGTCTATAGCTTAATAAAAATCTGAAATTGAACTTACAGTTCAAGTATAACTTCTCCATGTTATGGATGATGCACTGCTCACCAATACACTTCGCTTAAATCACAAAAGATTAGGGAATATTAATGCCATGAGACTTTCCAAATAAAGAATTTCCCATATATATGTTGATTGATAGCCATGAATTCATTCAAAGCTCAGGGAAAGGCTGAGTGATGTCAAGCAGTTGGCAACTATGCAGATTGATCAAAGTAATACCTCATTGCTCTGGAGACAATGACAGGAACTCATGTTGAATTTGACAGGTTCACTGACATTACCTCTAATAAGACCACATTTCAGAGCAGTTGCATTAGGCTACAAACTGAGCTGCTCCCTGCCAGTAGTCCTGGAACAGGAGAAATGATTCATGCTATCAGATACTGCACAGACAAGCAATGAGTATTTACTGCTTGAATGAGATAAAGTAGACATGCTTTATTTCCTCCATAATCTTCTTTGAATTGCATTTGCCCAAAACATCCCACTACTTCAAACAAATAAATACCATCCAAAGTATGTCTCCATGCTCACGGATCTTGTGGAGCTATTTGTGTCCAGGCCTTATCTGTTATGGCCCCAGAGCTTTAGCCTTTGGA
>NW_012103476.1:6247629-6261851 GCF_000951045.1 Mandrillus leucophaeus
ATGAATTTGAAAAATTAACTTCCATTCTTCTGCTTGGCTGGTTCTGTGATTATTCAACTTTGTCTTTGCTGCCAAAAACCTGCTATTCTCAGTGCGTTGGCTTTTCTAAACAGTGGGCAAGATGAACCCATCAGGTAATTATACTTCCTAGTCAATCATTCATTTGTGAATGTAATACTCTCCTTACAATTATTCAAAACAAAAAAACCAGCTAAAAAATTCCCTCTTCACAAAAAATGTATGCCCTTGAGTTAGAAATCATCAAGATTATTCTAAACAGTTGCTTTATGTAGAATTGCCAATATTAAATCATGAGCTTTCAGTAAACTACTTTGTAATCTAAAACCTACTTTGATAATTGCAATTTTATAAATACAGGCAGGCAACAGTCACAAGTTTGGAAACTAAGTGGCAAATACAGTGTGCTTTATATTTGGTTACTTAAAGTATGAGCTCAATGTCTATAGCTTAATAAAAATCTGAAATTGAACTTACAGTTCAAGTATAACTTCTCCATGTTATGGATGATGCACTGCTCACCAATACACTTCGCTTAAATCACAAAAGATTAGGGAATATTAATGCCATGAGACTTTCCAAATAAAGAATTTCCCATATATATGTTGATTGATAGCCATGAATTCATTCAAAGCTCAGGGAAAGGCTGAGTGATGTCAAGCAGTTGGCAACTATGCAGATTGATCAAAGTAATACCTCATTGCTCTGGAGACAATGACAGGAACTCATGTTGAATTTGACAGGTTCACTGACATTACCTCTAATAAGACCACATTTCAGAGCAGTTGCATTAGGCTACAAACTGAGCTGCTCCCTGCCAGTAGTCCTGGAACAGGAGAAATGATTCATGCTATCAGATACTGCACAGACAAGCAATGAGTATTTACTGCTTGAATGAGATAAAGTAGACATGCTTTATTTCCTCCATAATCTTCTTTGAATTGCATTTGCCCAAAACATCCCACTACTTCAAACAAATAAATACCATCCAAAGTATGTCTCCATGCTCACGGATCTTGTGGAGCTATTTGTGTCCAGGCCTTATCTGTTATGGCCCCAGAGCTTTAGCCTTTGGACCCATGACCCATGATAGCATTGGATACTCATAATTAAGTACACAACTTAATCAAATTAATATGCTCAAATGTGTGATGTCCAAAGAAAACAGTAGACAGAATTCTGAGAACAAAGATTCCTGTGTAAATGCTGCATAGTGAAGGTTGTCATTGAGTTCAGCCTTAATTTGATGATTTGATTGGAGAAGGGGCAATAAAAGGAGCAGAATATTTCAAGCAATGGAAAATGAAACAAAATCATGAAAATATTAAAGACTGCGATGTGTTAAATGTTCTAAGTGATGCCTGCTCCAAAAGGAGTTGCTTGCAATTTAAGGCTACAAATCATATTTAGGGAGGAATAGAGCTGGATGACTCAAACAATGAGAGAGACTGTTAAATCCTTGAAAAGCAGGAGGAAAATCCTAATCTCAGCAATGCATACATTAAAAAAAAAAAACTGTGAATATTTTTAAATTATGGTATGAAATAAGAGAAAAGCTTACTTTTAGGGAAAGTTGATCATTTAGTATTATGAAAAACCGATTGGAGATTAATGAGCCAGGAGGAGTTAAGATGACTATGACAAAGCCAGTTTGCCAGCCTGCTGCCTTTGGGTAAGTTTTTATTCCAGTCTAAGAAATTATTGGTAAAAATGGAAATTATGCAAGAGACATAAATGAAATGTCAATGAATAAGTAATGTTTGATGATCTATTTAGCAAAGAAGAGACTAATAAGGGAACTTTATTTTTATTTTCTCAAGGGGGTTTTAATTATGAAACAAGTATTAGCAAAACCTGAAATGATTTTTTTTCTTAAGTTGGAAAATGTTGAGAAACATGTTTACTTTTGTTATTGAAAGGCTGCACATGTCCTCAGCTTAAAAAGTCTATCCGGGATTTTTTTTTTTTTTTGTCAGATTTTTAATCTATATTTTGTACAATTTATTTCAGATCAAACATTTAATAATACTGTTTTTCTATGCTACCTTTTTGGCAAATTTAGGTATATATTGTAGAAATTCTAAAGAGAAGAGTATCATAAATCTTAATTTCTCTATCATATAGCTTCAATAATTACATCTATTTTGCCTTTTTGTATATCTCCACTCAATCCTCTCTCCCTATCTTAATTATTAATATTTTAGAGGTTTTTCTAGGTGAAATTTATTAAATTAAATTAATTAATTAATTAAGTAGTTTTTGAGACAGGGTCTCACTCTGTCTCGCACACTGTAGTGCAGGGCGCGATCTCAGTTCAGGTTCAAGTTATTCTTCCACCTCAACTTGCCAAGCAGTTGGGATTACAAGCATTAGCCACCGTGCCTAGATGATTTTTTTTTGGTATTTTTATTAGAGTCGGGGTTTCACCACGTTGGCCAGGCTGGTCTCGAACTCCTGGTCTCAAGTGATCTGTCCGCCTCAGCCTCCCAAAGTGCTGGCATTACGGGCGTGAGCCACCACCCCTGGCCCCAGATGAAATGTAAACATCGTATCTCTTCCATCAACTTTTAGCCTTCTATGATGATTTTTATTTATCTGGCATATTTTTATATATTATGGATAGTGAAAGAGGAGATAAGTTGTATTAAATTTTGGCAAGGAGGAAAATAAGATGTGGAACACCAGAGATTCTCTGAGGAGAAAGTCTACTGATAAATTAAGAAAACTTTAAGGTGAAAAGATGTTGTAATCAAAGGCCCATTCACACTCTTCAAAATGTCACTAAAATATACTGGTATTCATCCTCTACCTAGGTAATTTAAGACAGGCCAGTCTACTTACAGAATTATGGATCGTTAAAATAAATTGCCAGTATTTGCCTATTTCCAAGGTAACCAGAGGACTCAATTTCTTTCCTGTTGCTATTTCTGTCTTTGAGGTTGTATGATGGCTCTAAGTCTTTTCTTTCTTTCTTTTTTTTGTTTTTTGTTTTTTGGGTTTTTTTTGAGACAGAGTCTCTCTCTGTGCCCCAGGCTGGAGTGCAGAGGCGCGATCTCGGCTCACTGCAAGCTCCGACTCCCGGGTTCACGCCATTCTCCTGCCTCAGCCTCCCGAGTAGCTGGGACTACAGGCTCCCGCCGCCACACCCAGCTAATTTTTTGTATTTTTAGTAGAGACGGGGTTTCACCGTCTTAGCCAGGATGGTCTCCATCTCCTGACCTCATGACCTGCCCGCCTCGGCTTCCCAAAGTGCTGGGATTACAGGCGTGAGCCACCGCGCCCGGCCAGCCCTCAGTCTTGATTGTTCACTATACGACCCAGGACTAGCCCCTTCTTCACTGCTTGTATTGTTCTCCTCATATGTTCCTATTTGACGGTTGATATAAAATATAATGCTGCCTGCATAAGCCACTCCTGGTGGTTTAGACCTAGTGGAGGTAATTAGGTAGGTAGCATTATATTTTCCTAGTAGAACTTTTATGCACCTCAGTAATTCCTAGGAGAGAATCTAGCATTACCACTAGTAGCAAATTAAGAAAAAGAGCAATATAAGGACAGAATAAAAATCTACTTTCATTAATTTATAATGCAGCACTGTTCAGAAAAAAAAAAAAAATCTGTGGTGGATACATGTGAAGGTCTTCTCTAATTTTAGATGATAGCCTGCAAACTAACATTTAAGCCACTCAAATTGTGAGGCAGCATGATATTCATTAGAAGACATGCCAGCTGCAACAAACACCCATTAGTTTGCCATCAAATGAAAAGGCATTCAATGTTTCCACTGCTCCCTCAGGTTCTAACGCAGTCTTTAACATACAAATCTTCTTAGTTATTCAATCTTCTGAATGTTTAGGTCAGGGAAACTTTAAAAGATTTTGAAAGAATATAGTAATAATCTTGCTTTCTCTATGTAAAATCTTGAGTACTTACTGGATGTGTGGCCTGCTTAAGCATTGAAATATTTTTTAAGTCATGTTAAATTTTCATGAAAAAAGGTGAGAAGTATATTTTTATAGACTTTGAGATGTAACAAAAATGACTCACTTTGGCTTAAAATGTAGAGAATTGGCTTCAAATATAGAGAATATATTACCTCTAATTTCAAAAATTGCCAACTTAGGTGATAACTTCAGAGGTCTCTACTTAAAAAGAAACCCCCAAGTTGTTTTCCAGGACAGAATAGATTTCTCCTCTTATTTTAATGATGAGAATGTGTTCACTTATTCTTTTCAGTCAATTTCTGAGAAGGAGCCTTGAGTTAAAGATAAAGATGGGATAATAATCATAATCAAAGATAAAGATGAAATGAGTATGCATCGAAGGGTGTGTGAGTGCTATGGTGAATTTAATTTTCATCATCTACAAATAAATTAAAACTTACAAAAGTTCATTCTTACCTAAGATCTACCAATTTATGAAGCCAAAATTGAGAATGATTTTAAATTTTATTTAAATTTTCCCAGTATACTCTATTTTTAATATATTCATTAAGCATAGATGTATTTAGAAGCTATTAGATAAATCACATTAGATCTTGAGGTTTAAAAATGAGTGAGATAACCCCACAATGAATGTCATCCAGAAAGGCCAAACCTAAAATAGATGGTTTATTAATGAACGAATGTTAAATGAAAAGATACAGATATGCCTTTGCATGAGACTGCATAGGGGAGATGTCAGCAGTGGTAAATCCATACAGGTATGCAGCAACTCAGTTCTAGTCTCCTCAAAGGAAATAATTCGTCCAACGGGCATAAGGCAGAGTGAGAGACTGAGGCAAGTTTTTGAGCAGGAGTGAGAGTTTATTTAAAAGTTGTAGAGCGGGCCGGGCACGGTGGCTCACGCCTGTAATCCCAGCACTTTGGGAGGCCGAGGCGGGCAGATCATGAGGGCAGGAGTTCGAGACCAGCCTGGCTAACACAGTGAAACCCTGTCTCTACTAAAAACACAAAAAATTAGCCAGGCGTGGTGGCGGGCACCTGTAGTCCCAGCTGCTCAGGAGGCTGAGGCAGGATAATCGCTTGAACCCGGGAGGTGGAGGTTGCAGTGAGCCGAGATCCTGCCACTGCACTCCAGGCTGGGCGACAAAGCGAGACTCGGTCTCGGAAAAAGAAAAAAAAAAGTTGTAGAGCAAAAACAAAAGGAAATAAAGTACACTTGAAAAAAGGCGAAGTGAGCAACTTTAGAGATCCAAGATCCAAGTGCCTCGTCTGATCCTTGACTTGACTTGAGGTTTTATACATTGGCATCATTCTGGGGTTTGCAGTTCTTCCCCACTGATTCTTCCCTTGGAGTGGGCTGTCCACATGCACAGTGGCCTGCCAGCATTTGGGAGGGGCTCCACGCACAGTGGGTTTACTGAAGTTCTGCACATGCTCATTTCAGACGTTTTTCCCTTACCAGCCAAGCGTTCCTAGAGGAAGGTTATCTACTAGCTAAGCTCTGCCATTTTGCCTCTTAGTGCACATGCTTGAGCTCCCTCACCCAGCTCCTGCAGTCTTATCAGGAAGCTGCTAATCACCAGCTTCAGTTGCTTTCTTTTTTCTTTTTTTATTTTATTTTATTTTATTTATTTATTTTTTGACGGAGTCTGGCTCTGTCGCCCAGGCTGGAGTGCAGTGGCGCGATCTCGGCTCACTGCAAGTTCCGCCTCCTGGGTTCACGCCATTCTCCTGCCTCAGCCTCCGGAGGATGTTTCCTATCTATTGAGAGACTGCCTTTCCCTGGAGCTGGCTACGACCAATTATTATTTTAGAAGGACAATTTAACAACGGACTGACCATCACCTGACGATCACCGGACACTCCTGGAGGAGCCCTTTCCCCCGTGCTCATATCTGCCTAGCTACCTACTCTAACAGAGGGGCATATCTCAAAGTGCAGTGGGACTTGAGGGAAAGGAGACAGATGACCTGAATCACAAAGAATGGGACTCCACATTTATTGAAGTCACTGGGAATCATTTAACAGAAGAACGTGTGCATCTACAGCTAACGAAAATGTTATTTTCTTTCTCTATCCCTATCCTGATTTTATGTACTTTTGTTATTCATTGTTCTTAATATTTGGTTTCGTTTCTTTTGAGACTTACATAGGAGCTGGGTTTTACGGCTTTAAAATCTCTAAATTAACCATGGACATTTATATAAATTTATTATATGCATAAAATCTGAAGAAGATAATTTATGTACTAATGAAAATGAATGATCTATTTAAAAAGAAAGCAAATTGAAAATGGAAATGGCTATAAAATTATTTCATTGGTCAACTGGCAAAATACTCTCAGCAATTTTTCTGACCTATGAATGTAAGCATTTTTAAGTATCATTGTACTATTATATAAATTCTACTGATATTATGCTAGCAGATTTCAAAAGCCTGTCTCTTTTTGCCTATTATGAAGGTAGGAATAAGACGTTGTGCCAGAAATCCACAGTTGCTTCTGTAGGGAAAGAAAACAAATCTTTTTTCTCTACCCATTTTAGTTTCAAGTAAAGGCTCTGTAATGTAGACTAACAAAATGCAGATTAACAAGAAAAATCCACCATGAAGTTTATTAATGTGCACATTGCACCTACACACAGGAACACTTAGTGATAAGTAGCTCAAAGGGTGATTATAATTGGAGTTTATATAGCATCTTAACGACAACAAAAAATTGTAAATTTTTAGGGAAGTGACAAGATAAAAAAAAAAACCAGGACTGAGTTTTTAGGGTAGCAAAGAGTAGAAAGGTAAATACATGGAGGAAACTAATGGAAGAAAGGGCTTGTCACGCAGGTCCTGGTAGTGCTATATCTGGGCTGATAGGGTTTAGAGTTGTTGCAGATGACTGGTGATTGGTAATTAACTTCTTTCCTTCTACATAGAGAGCAGGGGACACCTTTATAAATTTTCATCCTGCTTTTAAGCAAATGGGGGAAGGCAGACTTTTCTTGTATCTACGTCTCAATGACCTTTAGCTCAAAATAAATCTATGTCAAAGTGGTATATTTTAGGATGGCATATTCCGTTTCTCTTCACTTGAAACTATTCAATAATCAATTACAAAACCAGTTAGAAATTGAGAGTAAGTTTTCGTTATAGACCTTTCCAAATATAACAGGCCATAAATCAGCTAATAATATTTATCTGTGTTATACATTATCTGGTACAGTTAACTCTTTTTTCAGAATCCCGTTCATTCAAATAATTTATTTAGAAGCAAACAAAACTAAAAATTTCAAAGAAAAGTCAAACAAAAGAAAAGGAAGAAGAATTTTCTCCAGGGATATATAACTCAATTATTTATAAAACCATTCTCTCTAAGTCCTAGGATTCTTGAAAGACCTTGTTTTGCTTTCTTTGTTTGAAGTGAAGAGCTGGAAATAAAATCAATAGGATTACTCCTCCTCAAATTATTCTTGGAAGAGGCAAATAAGTTCTGCCCACTCTTCAGCCTTAATGAAGAATTGAAAGCATCACAAAGTAGCCAAAGTTTGAGGCATGAATCTCTAAAGAATGTTCTGGCACAGATAGTTCATATTCACAAGTTCCTATTGTACGGTTTTATTTTAAAATGGTGAAAATTATTGAAACTCAGATGATTAAACAGTCTTCAAAGCATGAGTAGCTTATACACTTTATATAACTGCTATGAACATTCCCTTGAATGCTAGTGGAGGAAGGGTTATCCACAGCTACTGTAGAAGTTTTAGAGAATCACATTCTAAGGAATGCACAAAAGAAAATTAATAAAGCAACTGCCAGAAATATAGCCACATCTTAAGAACAATCTGACAGAAGGGAGAGTCTCCCAACAATTGGTGTAGAATATCTAAAAAGGGAATAAAACTATAGGACATAGATCTTGGGAAAACAGTATTTCTCAATTAGCAAGATCCAGGGAATAGGCAGCTTCATTCTTTTATTTTAACATGAGGTCTTCTTAGCAGGCATATATTCCCAAATCAGAGACAGAGGCATTTAGCACCATTGACAGCCAAATGTTGTTAAATGTTATATTAATATAATTTATTTCCTTTAACCTGATGTCATCCCCCCCAGGCAAACTTCTGCTTAAAATGTATCTTTCATTTGCTTTCTGTAATTAAGACATTTGCTGGTTACCCTAATGGATTTTATACTGCTCATTATAATTCAGCAAACTGATAGACAGGTTTTACATCAATTTTTGAATTTTACTAATATGAGTCAACTTTTGAGAGACTGAAACTATCTCAACAGTGCCAGAACAGTAGAGCTAAAAAAAACAAAACAAACAAACAAACAAAAAACAACAACAACAACAAAAAAAACCCTACCCAGACTATGAATACTGATAACCACTTTTACATCAAACCAGACTATTCGGTAAACTTCTGCCAGGAAAAAACCAAGATCACAGTCCCCTTTCAAATCACGTTATTTACACAACGGACAAATCAAGAGGAAGGATTAGGCAGAGTATAAGTATACATTATGGCAGTCAAAAACACTCTTTATGAATGCTTTATTTCTCCATAAAGTTAATGTATAAAGTCATACACAAAGACACACCCTCTCTCATCATCCCCATGTGATTAACGGAGATGTTCATTACAACAGTATTATCTTTTATTTTTAAAATGCAAGTAGATTATCTGATCTTTACTAAGGAAAATTGTCATAGAATAGCAGAAAGAATTTCAGTTTGATTAAAAGATGAAGCAGGTCCAAATGAATGAGAAATATATAAGAAGTAGATTGGGAAATTGGAGAGAGCAGGTTCAACTTTGTAGCTGTCAAAACCTGTCCCAGTTCTGACATAAATTTAATCATTCATAGACTAATAGAGCCATGGCTTCAAGCACTGAAAAACAGCTAAGACTTTATCCAGCTTCTAAGCTAACAAGGTAATTTTCACAGCTTCATACATGTTGGCAGAGGACACAAGACTCCTGGGTTAGACACAATGGCCTTTTTTACATTAAAGCACAGTATGTAGCATGAGTTTCACATTCTGGTTGACTCCTGTTATCCCCAAGTCCCACTAAGCAACACAGAGCAACCCAGGTAGATCTGCAGACAAAATAGGCTTACATTACTAATAAGAAACCCCCAATCTTTCAAAAGCAGATGCTAACAAACGTGGCCAGCCCATGTGCCTTAGAGAAAGACGTTTTCTTTTTTATTCTGGAGGAAAAAAACTAAAAACAAAAACACCTTTCCTCTGTCCTGAAGGAAAATACTATTTCTATCCTCTAAGGCTGTTTGCTATATGAGCGTATTTGAACATATGTAATGGGATAAATGCCATCAATGACTGTGTTTAGAAGACATGCAGAAACACAAGACCCATTGAGATTTGTCTCTCAACTCATAGACAATGCTCATTGACCTTCATTGGAATGTAGGCATACAATTCAAGCGGAACAATAAATACGTAAGGGAGGTTCTGCAGAAAAACTTCATGTATAATGATATGTTTGCCTTCGGTGGTCTTTTTTTATTTTCTATCTTCTAATATATACATACATTAAATATTAAATATATGTATATTCACTAAAAAATTGAGATATATTTATTTCTATATGTCTTTATATATATTTATACATATTATTTATATATATTTTATACATATATATAAAATTTGGCAATGCTATCTCTGTTTTCTTCTTAGAAAAATATTTAGAAATCAAAGTTTCAAGTCCATAGACTTCAAGTGACTCTTCATATCACAGGCATCAATGGCTAGTTTCATGACTCCTGTTCTTGTAAAAATACACGGAACCATGCCATCAAGGCATAATTATTAGCAAAGAGAAATAACACCATATGTGTCAAACGGATTATCACAAACTCATGCCTGCATCCAAAAAGTTATTTAACTTCAGTTTTCAGGATCTCCTATACCTGAACATGGCTCTGTGTCATAGAGTGCCTTAACCTTGGTCTTTTTTTGTCACAAATATACAATGTTTAAGATGAGATAGTTTTGACGGCAGTTGTCAAAAATTTTGGGTCAGCTAAGATGCGATGATATTCTTCATGATGTCTACTATTCCACTACATCCCTTCTGTTTCTCTTCCCCATATCCTATCTTCTCTATTTCCAACACCACACTTTTACAGTCAAACTTATTGTTGGCTTCTTTAAAATTCAAACTCTTAAATGTCAGGGGCTGTAAAATTTGTTTGAGAAGACCTAGCTCCATAAAGTTGGGTCAGTGTTCATTAAATTCAACCTAATGATTACACAGTTTTTAAGTATGGCTGTTTTCCATAGTAACTTGAACACTTGACTAGCAGGAAGGCAAACATATTCTATTTGATTTATGTTTATTTAAACTTGACCCTTGTTTTACTTTATAATCAAAATAGTACAAGGCTAAGTTATTGTCCTTTCAATTTGTAATAGAGCAATTTTACCTACCAATATTAAACTAAGTATTTGACTGCAAAATAACAAGGAAAGATCTTTGCTTCCCTACAAACTGCAGGAGGCTGTTGGCTGAAAGCTCAGCACAAGAGAAGTTCGATAGCATTGATCACTGCCTATCCGCATATCATTCCAATAGTCATGGTAACCAGCAACTAAAACAGTAGGGGATGTCCAAACTGTACCTTTTCTCCTACTTAACTTATCTTATTTTATGTCCCTAATAGGATATTGCAGTCATTGTGGTCCAGACTAAATCTGATGTTACTGAGGGTCTCTTCGTGTATCTGCAGGTGTGTTGTAACTGAGAGAAAATGGGAAGCATTTCTTGTCATTGCTCTTTTAATTGGATCTCTCTGGGTGAACTATCAGTAAGCCAAAACCATTGAAAAGTCTCAAGGCAGAATATGTATTATGAAATAGAAAACCAATGTCTTTATTGTGCAGAGTACTTTCACTAAAAAACTTTGTAATTAGAAGGAACATAGTGATTATCTAATGAAGTTAACCCATTTTGTAAATATAAGGGATTAGCTCATGACCTTAATCAATTTTTAAATCTGAATTAAATGATTAATAAAAGTTACCTCACCAAAAATTTAAAAAAAAAATAGCAAATGCCATCTGAATCCTTTACTATTCCACAAAAATTGTTTTTCTGACTTATTTCCATGAACAGTTACCTGACTGCATTAATTTTTAAGCATTAATATACTTGGACAAGATAATATACCTATATATGTTAAAAACATTAAAAAGTTAAATGGCGAAAGATCTGTTTTGGATCTATACTTTTCATTTATTCTGGTTCTATTCACATACATTAGCCAGTGTAGCAGCAGCTCACTTTACTAGTTTCCTTGTGTTTCTTCAGAATTTCTATGTAACATATTTGATGTTCCCATTCTTCTATGCTTACAATGCCTAAAGTTCTGGACACTTACACTCCTACCAAAATATGGTGGAAATGATTCCTTAATTCACAGACTGCATGTGTAAAATATATACATATATATGTATTATGTATCAGATATCAGTATATATGTGTTATATAACACACACTCTATCTCTAACTCCCTCCAGCATATCATTTAATTGTATAGATATCTATATTTTATATAATTATTCAACAAATCTTAGATTTGTAAATGGTTTTCACTTTTTTGCTATTACTGTTTTGAACATCTTTGTACGCATATTACTTTCTTTGTGTGTACATATTAACCTTAGGGCAAATTATCACAAGTGAGGGTGGTAAATCAGTTTTAATATATTTGTAATTTGGTTTTATACTTCCAAATTGCCCTTCACATGGTCAGTTTTTGCATCACAGAGGGGTGTGTGTGTGTGTGTGTGTGTGTGCACGTGCACATACATGTTTCAGTTTCTCATTGTATCAGCTCTAAGTTTGGGTTTAGAATGTTTCTAGATTGTTAGTTTTTGCACAGACTTTCTTGACCATACATTTCCTTTGTGAATTTCCCCATATTTCTTTATGAATTCTCCCTTATAAAGCTCCTTATAAAACCATCAGATCTCGTGAGAACTCATTCACTATCACGAAAACAGCATGGAGGTAACCACCCCCATGATTCAGTTACCTCCTACAGGGTCCCTCCCACAACATATAGGGATTACGGGAACTACAATTCAAGATGAGATTTGGGTGGACACATCAAAGCATATCACCCAGGTTTTCTGAATCAACTTTTTAAAGAAGTGTCCTTATATTCAATGCATAGTTAACTTTGGCTTTTTGATTCAATCTGAAAATACTGTTAATTTAATGAGTTAAACCACATCATAGTGACTGAAAAGAAAGTTATAGTTAGCTTGAGTTGTGTCATATTGTTATGAATTACGTTTTCTGTTTATGTCTATCATGTAAGGTATGTTCGATTTTTCATTTGTTTGTTATTGTGTATAGTTCTTTCCTGATATCTAAGAAAGTTTAAAAGTTTGATCTAGTGGTTACATTTATAATTATAATTTTAATAATACCATTAGTTACTTTTTCAGAAGATATTTATTAAACCTTATTATAATTAATAAATACATTTTCTCTTTTTTCTTCTTCCTCATTTTTCTCTACTACATGATTTTAGTGGATTTAATTATCTTTATATACTAATAAATATGATTATATTACTTTACTTTTCAACTGTAAATATTCTTCAATTTCCTATTCTATCAGAGAAAGCAGGAAATTATTTACCCATTAGCCTTTTTTTTTCCTTCACCAATAACTTTTACAGTTATATTTACACTCTTATTCTTAATTCAATGGTAATGCTTAGTTCCACGGTAACTTATTCTTAGTTCAATGGTAAATACATATGTATATTTGTGTGTGTGTGTGTATATATATATAAAAATATATATACACACATATATATACACACACACACACATATATATATTAAACTTACTACCAGCATTTTTGCCTTGTTTCTACAGATATTCCTTGTTTGTCTTACTTAGAATTTTAGAAATTTCTAGGAACCCGAAAAAAAAAAAATATATATATATATGCACACATATTATTTGAGACAAAGTTACTTTATTTGAGACGAAGTTTCACTCTTGTTGCCCAGGCTGGAGTGCAATGGCACAATCTAGGCTCACTGCAACCTCTGTCTCCCAGGTTCAAGCAATTATCTCCTGCCTCAGTCTCCCAGCTAATAGAAAAAAAATATTTTCTGTATGCTCACATTTTTAAATCACTTTTTCCCTGTGATTTATACCGGAAGAGCAGTTTATTTTGATGAAAAATTATTGACTTATACTTACTATTTTTGTGTCTTTTTTTGGTAACCGTGTCTTTGAAGAAATATGTGAGTGTATTTTATTTCAAGGGAATTTTTATGAATAATTTTAAATGACCATTTTCTGCCATTTCTGCCCTATTTTCTTCATCTGGGACTCTGTACATTCAATCTTTTTTGTCTGTCTTCTGTAGACTCTGTTTGATATTAAATGCCTGTGTTTCAGGTTACAGTACATTATATGACTAATAATCTGAACTTTTTATTAATCTAAAACAAATTATACTTTTTTTTTACATTCTGTTAACTCTTCCTTTTTCAAGTAGTTTTATCTTGTCTTTGAATGTTTTAATTTCTGGTTTGCTGTGCTCTTTCAAAGCTGTAATTTTATACATACATAAACACACACACATATAATATATATTGTATAATTAATTAAATATACATTGTACACATATGTATATGTATATACAAATATGTGAATTCATATACACATATAGAGCCATGTGTATTCATACATGGCTATTTTCATATATATACAGATATTAATACTGAATTGTATATGGCTCTATACATATGTACGTATGTGTATGTATGTATATACACATTTATGAGTTTATTTCACATCCACAGAAATGTATATGTGTGTGTGTAGCTTACATACCTTAAACGTGTGTATATTTATACAAACACACATGCACACACTAATACTGTTTCATCTCCTCTGATACCTGATAGAAATAATTTGTAAGTACACTTTGCCCCCTTTTTTCCTGAATGCCTCTCTGTGTCAGCACAGTTCAAGTTCCTTTCATATTGCTCATTAGTGACCAAGATTCAATTTGTCAGACTAGCAAAATGCGGAAGACTCCTGGAGTATGAGCAAGGGTCATGTTAACCTTCCAGTCTTCACAACCTAAACACTCCTTTGTTCTCGGTTGCACAGAGATTGCTTTCAATAAACTTGGCCTGTGAGATTGATTGAGTGGCTCCATCTTCCTGCTTCTTGAACCAAAACAAATGTAGGAAGCCACTTCC
>NW_012103476.1:6263171-6277058 GCF_000951045.1 Mandrillus leucophaeus
ATATGACATGTTCATTCTGTATGTTGTCTTCCCTAACTATAGATTTGACTACTTCTCATAAGCATCCTTGTTTCTTTGACTGAAAAGGTATTAGAATCAAGATCTGGTGTTTGGGTTGGACTGTTAAGCAGTTTATAAAATAGGGACAGAGGTCTGGTTCAGATGATCTTGGCTTTTGCTAGAAATCTCAGTCTTCAAAGATAAACATTAAAAATATCCTCTTATTGTGGAAGTTATATTAAGTATGTTAATCTGCTTGGGCTGCCACAAGATACCATAGATTTGGTGGCTTACAAAAACAGGAATGTATTTTCTTGCAGTTCTGGAGGCTAGAAGTTCCGAGTTCAAGGTGCCAGCAGGTTTTCTCCTGAGGCCTCTCTCTTTAGTTTGCAGACTTCTTGCTATGTCCTTGCTATGGGCTTTCCTTTGTGTAGTCGCACATGGAGAGAGAGAGGGAGATCTCTGGTGTCCCTTCTTCTGATTAGAACACCAGTCCTATTGGATCAGGGCCCAGCATTACAACCTCCTTTAGTCTTATCTCCTTAAAGATTCCATGTGTAAATGCAATCTCAGTGGGATAAGCATTCAATATATGAACTCTAGGCAACACAATTCAATCCAACATAATAGGGAGAGAAGACAGGGAAATTCTGGGCAGAAGAGGGCAGGTCCCCAGCAAGTGCCCCACCCTCAAGCTGAAAAGCCTGGAACCATGGCCCAAAGTGAGAACTTACAGCCCTGCTTTTCTCCTTCAATCTTGTATTTTCCAAAACCACCCATGGCCCCGCCCTGCCACCATTCTGTGCCTATAAAACCCCCGAGCTCAGCCAACATGGAGAGGGGAAGCAACTGGACATCAGAAACTACAGTCAGATGTCAGAGAGAAGCATCTTGACTTCAGCGGGACAGCTTCACAGTGTAGCTTCGAAGAGGAGCCGGACTGGTGAGGGCAGGATGCCACGGGAAGATTACCTTCCGGTTCCATCGTCTTTTCAGCTCCCCTTCCTGCTGAGGGCCAGTTTCACTGGCAATAAAATACCCCGCTATTACCATCTTCAGTTTGTTTGTGTGACCTTATTCCTCCTGGACACCGGGCAAGAACTCAGGGCCCACAAGTGTGGGTGCTAACGGCTGTCACACTGACTCTCTCCACTGAGCTGTTAACACTGAAGCCATCTGTGGACAGCAAAGCTAAAGGGGCAATGTAACACTTCCTCTGGGGCTTCAGGGTTGGTGGGCACTCTCCCCCAGACACTGCCATGGGGCCACGATGGAGTTCACTTTTGCCAGTGCCCAAAAGCGCTTGGCTTGGCTCCTGCACCTGCTCACCTGCACTCCCCACTCCCGCGAGGGCTGGAGCAACAAGTGAGTGGAGTTCACCCCTGTGGGTGCCCGTGCATTTCAGTTCCTGCCTGCGAAGGGGTCAGGGAAATATTCTGTTTCATCAACATTGGGAAAAGCATTAAAGAGTTGAAGAGCAATGCACTTTTCCATGCCCTGCAATACACCATGTACAGAGGAATTCATAACCAGGGAATTTGGCTGTTTCAGCAGCAGAAGAAACTAACAAATGATCTGAGTTGAAAATATGACTTTAACCTTTTCTTCTTGTTTTATGTCAGGCCCTTAATACATTAACCATAGTTTGACATGTATGACCAAAACCTTATTTTATATTTTTACTTTTTGAGGAAACTTACCTCTGATACATCAATGCTACTGTAGGAAATTGAAAATATGAATGAAAAATTAAACATCATCTACCACCAGGGGCCTTGAAAATACTTTGAAACACATTATCAGCCTATTTAAAGAAATTATGAAAAAAAAATCAAGTCATTTCTGTTTTCTTTGGCAAATATATTGTATTATATGTGCTCTTCAAAATACCAGTAGAAGTGCTTGCCTTTCCCTGCTACAGTCGGTAAGAAAGGCACCAAATTGAATATAAAATGTGATCACTTTTTCTTTTACTCTACTTCTTTCCACAGACTTTCCAGTAAAGTCAAAACAAACAAATAGATGTTTCATTAATAATTTTATGAGTGCTTCTGTAAAATCTGATAAACATTTAGAAACAAATTAAGGGAAACGAACAAATAATGAGACCAACAGATGCACACAACAATAAAAGCAATCAACATTGATTCTAGTTTTGCATGATGGTCCTTGGTGTCTGGTCTGTGTTTTCTGATGATTAGTGCCTCAGGAAAACAATTTACAGAAATCAGTGTTGCAATTATTTTCTGTGTCTTTTTAAGGGTTGGAGACATTGCTAAAACTATAACTGACAAAGAGATACATCTGCACATTTTACAAATTGATCAATTCTTGTGTTTTATTTAACTATTTTCAAATGCAGCATTGTGTGAAAGCTACTGCAATAAACATTTTATTGGAAAAAATCCAAACACTTAAAATATGTGCTATATTTTAAGAAATAATTCAGTGACACATGTAAATCAACTGATTATTTTCTGTTAAAAAGTTATATACAGTATAGTATGTACTTATTCTACTAGTAGTCTTATTTTTATTACTTACTATTATTTATTAATCTATTCCTTTTTACTTAATTTATTATTGAAGACATTTAAATGTCCTAATCTATCTGCATTTACAATTGAGTATAAAGATACATCACTCAAACATAACTAAGGTATGTTGTAAGTATTTAGTTACCAATTTATCTGCTTTCCATTATAGTAGCCCTTGATGCATTGTGATTCTTGGACACTTAAAATAAGAAACACATGAGGCAAATTACATTTTGATGTTCCCAGTTGTACAGTACCGTATTTCGTGGGCTTGTACCAAATAACAAAGTACCTACCTGCTGGGATATCCTCTCCAGATAAACATGGTATCTTCCGGCCTGGCGCGGTGGCTCACGCCTGTAATCCCAGCACTTTGGGAGGCCAAGGTGGAGGATCACGAGGTCAGGAGATGGAGACCATCCTGGTTAACACGGTGAAATCCCGTCTCTAGTAAAAATACAAAAAATTTAGCCGGGCGTGCTGACGGCGCCTGTGGTCGCCTGGGGTCGCAGCTACTCGGGAGGCTGAGGCGGGAGAATGGCGGGAACCCGGGAGGCGGAGCTTGCAGTGAGCCGAGATGGCGCCACTGCACTCCAGCCTGAGTGACAGAGCGAGACTCCCTCTCAAAAAACAAACAAACAAACAAAAACAAAAATTGTATCTTCTCACTCTACAGGAAAAATGGAGTGAGAAAGAAAAGAAACTTTCTGTCTGAGGAATGTGAGCGCCCTTTAATTATCAGGCCTAGAATGGAATTGAAATATGATAGTGTGTAACAGCAGTGGAGTCTGTCTGAGACCTTGAGCTAAATAATTACCTTGTGAAACCACTTGTTATTGGGCTTTCGACTAAATAACACCAAGTAGTCATAAAATGCCACATATTAGACACCATAACTAATACCCAACTGTTCAACAATGTCTAGGCAACCACTAATAAATGTTATGTCTGTACACCAGTGAGAATTCCTCCCAAACAATTGTGTCAGCCCACTCATTGTTCCTCTTTACCTTTAAAAACCTGCTTGCAACAACTGCTGAATAGAACATTCCCCAAAGCAACTTGGAATTGTGTCCCCAGCAGCTGTGCTCAACCTTGAATCAAAGAAACTCTCTCTATAAACCTTGTCTCAGTTTCTTTCTTTAGGTCAACAAGGAAAACGATTTTAACTCTGACTAGGTGATAGTCAAGTGGTCAAGAACAGCAACATTGTTGTTAAAGCAAAGTTTCGCATAGACAAATGGGTTCTTTGATTTTAAACAAACATTGATGCACTTCATAAATATGGCAATGTCTGTTCGAAAATGATAGCAACGTTTTAGAATGAAAAAAATCGACATTTTTATTCAGTAACTAATTTTCTTTCCTACTATAACACAAAATTTTAAAATTACAGGTAACAAAGCAGAATGGTATACTTGAAGTATTGAAATGTATGACTCACAGGGAGATAAAAGTAAAGCAATAAAGCACTAAAGCATGTAATTCTATTTTAACTGAGCAGGTTAGGATTTATTTAAATAAATTATCTGTTATCTATTTTTATATTTCTCTGAACTATAATTGGGAAAATTCTCTATCAGTAATTAACTGACTTTGCAATGGGATACATCATCAATCACTCAAAAACAATTTATTAATTACCTTGCCTACCTCATACATTTGGATATATATTAAAAGTCATTAAAGTTATCATTATAACAGTTGACAATAGACGCAGATACAGGTGTCACCATTTGTATCTCTTGCTAGCTGATGTAATAAATCTCAAAACGCCAGGTGTGGTGTAATCCCAGCCCTTTGGGAGGCTGAGGCTGGTGGATCACCTGAGGTCAGGAGATCAAGATCAGCCTGACCAACAGAGTGAAGCACTGTCTCTACTAAAAATACAAAAAAACTAGCTGGGCGTGTTGGTGGGCACCTGTAATCCCAGCTACTCGGCAGGCTGAAGCAGGAGAACTGCTTGAACCCAGGAGTCAGAGGTTGCAGTGATCCTAGATAACGCCATTGCATCCAGCCTGGGCAACAAGAGTGAAACTCTGTCTCAAACAAAACAAAACAAAACAAAACAAAAAATATTAAAAGACACACAATAGGGATAGGGGAGAGGAAAGTGAGTTAGAAGGCAAAAGAGATATAAAGGTTGCCACATGTTTCAGGACAAATTCCATTAGAATATCTTCAAGGCCTAGAGTCTGATTAGTAAATTAAAGGACATTTACTTATAAATGTTTATAATATGATATCTGCATATTTTCTTTCACATGAAATTTGAATTATTTTTAAAGCAAAACTCAGATAAAGTTATTTCATGCATACACTATTTAGGAAATTTGCTTTGCTTTATAGCATCTCTTTTAAAGACAGTATACTACACATTTTGAGAGACTGAATATATGTAGGACACATAATCTATCCTCAAATTTGTGAAGCTTCCAAACAAGTTGGGTAAGGTCATGTATTTCACAATACATTACAAATTGAGTGTATGGTAAACACATGTGCTTGTAATTTGTCAGACATTATCGTATACAGTTTACATCTATGCCTTTAAAATGACCTACACAAAGGGACAAAGACATGGAGTCACAAAGCTAGGATGTAAACTCAGATAAACAGCTGAGCCTGCTTTCTTAACTCAATAATATTGTTCAAAATCTACTCCAGAATAGGCATTATAATGGGAATATATAAAACATAAGGTATTTTTCATTGATCACTAGAATTATCAATGGAACCATACACAGAAAATAAGACTGGAAAGATAGTGTTTTCATAGCTATGAAAGTCAAAGAAAAGAATTTGATTTGAATCTGTCATCACTAATAAAAATTTGGGGGGGAGAAAAAATATACAAGATGATTTATTATCACATTATTGGTGTAAATTTATTCGATTAATTACATACTTGCTCATTAGCAAACTATGTATTAAATGCCTATCATATGTTCAGGCTTTGGGGTGAGCCATGCAATAAAAATGAGAAACAAACAAAACACACTGGAAACTATGGAATACTAAATATAAGTAATATTGGGAATCATTTGTGCTCCTGGCACAGAGAAGAAGAAAACTGTTATGTAACCATCTTACCCAGGATGAAGTTTACATTTCTATTCATATTCTGACAGGACACATGAGTTATCTGGATCAGAAAACAGATGTTTTATTACTCCCAGCAACATAAGTAGCTAGAGTAGTATCTTGCATTGCATTGGTTCTTTACACTCAAGTTTCTCATTAGATGAAAAAAAATGAAGATATTCTCCTGTGTATGTTGTGGGGTTTGCACTACGGGGAGAAAATTTGATATTATGAGGCCTGGAGTTTATCTAGGGAATCTAGGACAGGCACATCGGCCTGTCCTCACATCTAAAGAAAGAAGGACAAAGACCTTTGAAAAAATAATCTCTGTGAGGGAAAGAGATAATCCCTGGGTTTAATTAATCTCATAATATAAACAAATGTCTCCAAAGGAGACTGGGAAGACATCTATGGGTTTATTACCTTAGAGTATGACATCAGGAGCTCCAGGATTTTTCATAGACAGAATCCATGTGGATCTTTGGCTCAATATTAATCTGTATATGCATAGAATAGAACTATGTGGCAATGAAGGAAATACAGAACTACTATAAACTGGAAATTCTCAGCATTCACACATTGGTAGATACTTGACTTCTCCCAGGCAGAGAAGAGAGAATATTTAGAATAAATGGAACAGGCTGGGCCCAGTAGCTTATGCCTGTGAACCTAGCACCTTGAGAGGTCAAAGCTGGTGGATTGCTTGAGTCCAAAAGTTTTGAGACCAACCTGGGCAACATGCTGAAATCCCTTCTCTACCAAAAATACAAAAATCAGCTACATGTGGCATCATTTGCCTGTGATCCCAGCTACCTGGGAGGCTGAAGCGAGAGGATCACTTGAGTCTGGGATGTTGAGGCTGCAATGAGCCATGATCACACCATTGTACTCCAGCCTAGATGACACAGCAAGACCCTGTCTCAAAATAAAAAGAAAAAGAAGAGATTAGAATAAATGGGACGGTCAATAAGGAGGCTAAAGGGATCTAGTCTTCATAATAAAGCTAAACAATTGCTAGAATTAAAATCACTTTATAGTTCTAAGTAAAAATCAAATTGCTATGAACTGAATGTTTGTGTTCCTCCAAATTGTGCACACTGGTGCTTAAATCCCCAATGCAATGGTATTTGGAAGTGCAGCCTTTGGAAGATAATTATGCCATGAAGGTGAAGCCTTAATAAATAGACTAGTGACATTATATGATAAGACAAAACAGAAATGATCGCTCGCTCTCTACTCCCTGCCATGTCGAAATACAAGAAGATGGCTATGTGCAAACGAGGAATGGGGTCCTCATCAGTTACTGAGTGCCTTGATCTTGGCATTCAAATATCCAGAACTGTGAGAAATAAATTTCTGTGGTTTAGGCCATCCAGTCTATGGTAGTCTGTTACTGTAGCCCAAACTAAAACACAAACTAATCTGCAAGAAATTTAATTGACTGACAAGATAAACATGAACACTTCTTAAAGGAAGACAGTTAAATCTAAAAACTCAACAAAGTAACACTCATAATGTCTGGCATGGAATAAAGATTAGTTGACATGTGAAGAAGCAACAGTGTTACCCATAATTGGGAGAAAAATCTGTCAATAGAAATTGACACAGAAATGTCAGAGATGAAGGAATTAACACACAAACTCATTAAAAACTTTTTAACGCAAAGCTTTTAAAGAAACACTGAACATGATAAGAAATAAATTTAAATTATTTTAAATTTAAATTATTTTTAAATGGAAGTTTGCGATAAGAAAATAAATCGTCAGATTAATTTATAAGCAGATGTACAAAGGAGAATAAAATGTTAGTAAAGTTAGAGACATAATAGAAACCACAGAGAAAAAATATTTTTTTACAAATGAAAGAGGCTGATGGTATGTAAAGGACTATTATAACACTGAGTGTAAACAGAAACTGGGAAAGAAAGATGGATGTCAGAAAATATTTGAATGAACAATGGCAAAACATTTCAAATTTGATGAGAATTATAAAACCATGAAAACTATTAAATCTATGAAGCTTAAAAAACAAGGAAATACTAGAAATGTATTAAAAAATCAAATCAAGACACATCAAAATCAAATTGCTGAATACCAGCATCAGTGAGAAAATTTTATGATCATGGCTAGGAGGAAAACACATATATTCTGTGAAAAATAAATACAAGTCAGATCAACAACATTGTTGCAACATGTTAAAACAGAAGACAATGAAACAGCATTTAAAAGAACCGAAGAGAAAGACTGATTCATGGAGATTGCATTGCAATTAAAATATATTTCAAAAAGGAAAGAGACAACAAGACTTTTAATAATATGGAAACACTCCTAAAACTGGACACTAGAAAATTTTCACATCAAGAAGAGTAAGTTCTTCAGATGAAGAAAATAATATAAGGCAATCTATGCAGAAGGGAAACACAAAGTCAATAGTAAATAGGTAACCAAATATAAATTTTTTTTCACAATTTTGTTTCTTTAGACAAGAAAGAAACAAATGTATTACAGGATTTTAAACAAATTTAGAAATTAAATATATAATAAAAACGTCAAAAAGGATGAAAGGGATGTTTGTATCCATTAAGTTGTATAATACTATTTGAAAGTAGATGATAATATGTTAAAGATGAAGCTGCAATCTGTAGACAAACCACTAAAATGTTATATAAAGAGATATCTCTAATAAGGCAGTAGTGGATATGAAATGAAATCCTAAAGAAAATAAAACAAATGCTGGAAGAGAGTTGAAGACAGAAATATGACAGAAAATAGATTTTTTGGTAATAGATATTGGAAAATAGATTTTATGTCAGAATAGATTTTTTTTTTAAATAAGAGAAAGATGCCCAACTATTTATTGTCTACAAGAAGCTCACTTTAAATATAAAGATTCAGACAGGCAAAAATGAAGCAATAGAGAAAAATGTACATCCTTACATTAACTTCAAGAAAACTGGAGAATCTGTATTAATTTCAGAGAAAACAACTTCAGAAAAGGAAAAATTATGAGGGATGAAGAGAGACATTGTATGACAAAATGATTAATTCTTAAAAAAACATAATTCATAATGTGATTGCACTTGAACAAAGCATCAATAATTATGATGCAAAAGCTAATTAAAAAATGGAGAAGTAGATAAAACCAGTATTGTAATTGGAGACTTCAACAGTCCTTTAGTAGTAATTGATAGACAAGCAAGCATAAAATGGGGATACAGTTGACCTGAAAAGCACTATTATCAACTTAATTTAATTGATACATTTAGAACATTCCACCACAGCAAAAGCAGAATGCACATTC
The DNA here is from genome assembly GCF_000951045.1 of Mandrillus leucophaeus. Taxonomy (NCBI): domain Eukaryota; kingdom Metazoa; phylum Chordata; class Mammalia; order Primates; family Cercopithecidae; genus Mandrillus; species Mandrillus leucophaeus. The sequence continues at coordinate 6,272,093 of NW_012103476.1, forward strand.
TTCTGAAGTTCACCTGGAACATTAGTTAAGACAGACTAGTTTCTTGGCCATAATGCACACTTTAACAATTTTTTATAAAAATAGAAGCCACACAACGTATTTTCTCAAATCTTAATGCAATTTAACTAGAAATCTATAATGAAAGATAGCTGAAAATTCCCCAGGCATTGGAAGTTAAACAGTTAAACACTTCTAAATAATACATGGATCAAGGAAAAGGTCTCAAGATAAATTTTAAAATAGTCTGAACTAAGTTAAGATAAACTACAACTTAGATTTGTGGAATGCAGCAAAATCAGTGCTTTGAGGTAAAGTTAAAGCATTAAATGGCTGTATCAAAAAAGAAGAAAATCAAATAAACAGTCTAAGCTTCTGTCTAGGAAAAATAGAGAAAGAAAATAAATTTAAGCATAAAGCAAATGGAAAAACAGAATACAAATAAATTAGAGCCTGGGCTATAAATGCAGATATATATATATATGTGTGTGTGTGTGTGTGTGTGTGTGTGTGCATGCGCATGCGTGTGTGTTTGAGCATGGCTGGCTGTTTTTTGTCCTTGACTGCAAATCTTTTCCAAGACTACACCGTCCTGGCTGTACATCAAGTCAAGTGTGGGGACAGTGCCTCCCTCGTGAGGATTGCCAGGAAGAGCCTTTGTAATTGCCTTTGGTCAGGGCTTAAAACAAAACAAAACACGCACACATAAATTTTTGGTCATATAGTGGATTCCTCACAGATCTTAGAAAAAAATGAATAACCGTAAATATTCATTTTAGAAAAAATTGAGAAACCTAAAATTGATATGCTAAGAATATAACTCAAGGAGTGATCAAAATTAAAATAAAATAATCTAAAGACTGTAGGAAGAAAGATATAAGTGTAGAAATTAATTGAAAAGAAATGGACCCAAAACATAAAATATTTGGAAACACTGAAACATGAAAAAATCTCTTGCTAAGGGTTCAATATTCTACTCCAATGAGTCTGTATTTTTGCAGTAACAAAAGAAGAAGAACAAATCACTTTAGAAATAAATACATATATGAACATAAAACATACATACTATTAAAATGTGTCCATGAAGAAGTAGAAAATCTGGATAATCTTTTAGCTGACAAAATTTTGAAATCATTAAAAAGCTTCCCACCAAAAAAAAAAAAAAAAGATAATGCACAGATGGTTTTCTAAATGAATTTTAGCCAATACTTAAGGTCTAAAAGTTTTTTAAAAAATTTTTGTTTCCACAGATTTTTGGGGAACACATGGTATTTGGTTACATGAGTAAGCTCTTTAGTGGTGATTTGTGAGATATTGGTGCACCCATCACCCAAGCAGTGTACACTGAATGCGTGTATTAGTCTGTTTTCATGCTGCTGATAAAGTCATACCCAAAACTGGGTAGAAAAAGAGGTTTAATTGGACTTAAGAGTTCCACATGTCTGGGGAGGCCTCAGAATTATGGGGGGAGGTAAAAGCATTTCTTACATGTCAGTGGCAAGAGAAAAATGAGGAGGAAGCAACAACAGAAACCCCTGATAAACCTATCAGATCTCAAGACTTATTTACCATCATGAGAATAGCACGGGAAAGACAGGCCCCCATGATTCAATTACCTCCCCCTGGGTCCCTCTCACAACATGTGGCAATTCTGGAGATACCATTTAAGTTTAGATTTGGGTGGGGACTCAGCCAAACCATATCAACCCAATTTGTAGTCTTTTATCCCTCACCCCTCCCAACCTGTCCCCTGAGGAAAACCAGTTATTATACAAAAAAGAAAATTGCACATGCATGTTTATAGCAGCACAATTCACAATTGTAAAAACATGGAACCAATCCAAATGCCTATTAATCAACAAATCAATTAGTAAATAACAAAATTGTGGTGTGTATATATATATACACACACACACACACACGCACACACACATATAGAGGATGGAATACTACTCAGCCATGAAAAGGTCTAGAAAATTTTAAGTTCTGTAAAATGCAGTAGAGAATAAAACAAGAAGGGGAAGCCTCAACTAATTTTGTAAAACTAGTCCAACATTGTTATCAAAATAAGCCAAGAACACTATGACTTAATAAAGTTACAGATCATTATCATTTAAGACCATATATGCAAAAATTCCATCTCAGATAAAAATAAGACTAGGTTATAATTAGGTTGGAATATTTTATAGAAATAAAATATTAATGCACTTTTTAAAAATTAGTAAATTAATCTGATAAACAGAATATATAAAGAGCCATATGGTTATCTTAATAAATATCATATAGTTCTATAAAATCCAATATCTATCAAAATTTTTAAAATATAAAATAGATATTTTTCAATTTAGTAATAAAAGATAACAGTCTGAATCTTCTGAAAGGTGTCTGTAAAACCAACAGTAAATGTCATACTGCTGAAATATTAAGAACATTTCTGTTATGATCAGATAGAAAATAAAATGCACGCTGTCACCTATTCAATATTCTTCTATGATAATTTTGTATTGTTGTAGTAATATCAGAGGAAAGAAAATATAAATTCCATATGGATAATTAAACAAAATGTGATTTAGGAACACAAAGTGAGCTCTAATGAAATAAACTAATGTGATTAGCACGAAGTCGGAATATTGGCTTACCTGGGGGGCAGAGAGGAAAAGAGATGTGATGCTACAATCAGGAATCAAGACAGCAGATTTTAGAAACATGGTAACATTCTGCTTCTTAAATTGGATGGTGAATATGCTAGTATGTATTTCATTGTTTTGAACTGGATATAGAAGTTATCTGTACATTTGTATGGATAATATATTCAGTAATAAAATTTTTCATTAAACTAGGAGACAAAAATAAGTTTAAGGTTACTCAATGTCCAGTTCCGGGCTTTCTTCATCCGAATTGTATTGCCTACAAATGATAATATAATTCCAATCATTCTTCTCTCGCTCATCACAATATTTCATTCAAAGATAAAACCTTTTTAGATAATCCATCCTTCAATATAGCTAAATACCTGCTCTTATCTATTCTGCAGAACCTGACGTTTTCAGCCCAACCATAGGAGTTGAACCAACTCATTCCAGCTCAGAATTAGTGAACATTGTGTATATCCTTATAATTACCATTTTAGAAAATCTCATTAGGGTAAATTTTTCAGAAGTTGTGAATACTGTTTTTAGAAACAATAATTTTAATTTAAATTCTGGTATGATAGAATCAAGAGGAGTGAAAATAAGGTCAAAAAATATGTAAATTGCCCACAATACTATTTTAAAATTAAGTAAATGTCTTTACTAAAATGCAACAAAATCTTAAAATATCTTAATGGTATTTTTTAATATTTGGCTAGAAAAATCACTAAGCATTCTGTTGACTAGATCAGTATTTAATTTTTAACCATTTTCCAAAGACAAACATCTGTCTTAAACTTTAAGTACTGAAGTTAACATGATGTTAAAATAATTTTAGGAAAAATAATGTCTACCTTTAAAAGGGACTTAAGCATGTTCTTATAGTATTCATTCTATTCAAATTAATTTATACTCAATATATCTCAAAGATTGAAATTTAAAAACGTATGTGGATCTATATTAGTGAAGCCATACTGCCCTCTTTTGAACAAAGTAAAATTTCAGGGAATCACAGTTTTTTACAAAGCAAAATCAGAGTGCATAGAAAAAACAAATGCAGAGATGATGGTAAACAAAGAAGATTACCTTTCTCATTTTATAAAGACTTCAAGAATGCTGAATTTGATTTTATTTTCTCAAACATTTTTGTATGTGTGTTTGTTTAATTTCATGATAATGCTTAAATGCATTTGAACACAGATTGCAGTTTGAAGAATATATCTATACATATGGAAACCCTTGTCTTGAAGATATCTAATGATTGTTTTAAGTAATAACTCTGATATTCTCTGCAGATTCCACCTGAAGTAATTTACTACCATTTTATTATAGCTATTATTCACCTCTATGAATACTGTTTTTCTTGACAAGTCTGTATCTATAGTTTAGCAACAAGGCCAGAACAATAAACCTGTCACTGTGTGGTACACTGTGGGTACAAGTTTATGAGATTGTCTCCATGTAGATGGCGACCTAAAATGTATTCCAGAATGTCATAACTCTATTAACTTTTTCTCTAATTTTGTAATATTTGAATATTCTCTGTTAAAAGAATAAATGTGGACATTTTATAATTTTCATGTTTTTTTAAAGAAATACCGACACTCAGCATGACAAAGGGAGCTAAATCCTCATTCTCTATTCAATAGTATTGCTATAGATGTTTTAATACCTGATTTTTTGAGTGAAAGTAGATGAACAGAGAATTTGATAGTCCTGTAATAAACAAATTTGTTGCAATCACTAGCTTAAATAGATATAGTACTCACTTAAATTAATTTTAAAGATGAATTTAATTATTTCCATTCATTAAGCCCTATTCTGTGACGTCAAACTGTTTCTCTATGAAGAGTAAAAAAAATAGTTTTTTCTGCCCTTTGATTTTTGACCACGCTGGTAATGGAAAGTTAGAAAAGCATATCCCTTTTTGTGGTCAAGTGTGAATGACTTACTAAGATAGCCAACAATTAAGAAGTTTCATTGGTAAATAAGAATGAAAATGAGATTTCAATGTACAATGAATCATCACTACTTCTATTGAACAACGATGGGCACCTTCAGTTCCTGAACAGGATGGTCAAGAGAATCATCAACGGGTTGGGCATTTCAGAAAGAAGATGGAGCGTGTGTTAGTGGGGGAAGCTGGCCAAGAAAGCAACAATCTAGTATAATTAGGTAGAGGCTTCAGAAAAGATGGGAATGGAGACAGAGTTCAAAGACACAAATAGGAGCTAGGGTAGAAACTGGTTATGTATCATGCTCTCTAGAGAAGAAGAAGACTGCCGGGCGCGGTGGCTCAAGCCTGTAATCCCAGCACTTTGGGAGGCCGAGACAGGCGG
>NW_012103476.1:6277344-6289005 GCF_000951045.1 Mandrillus leucophaeus
ATACTTAGTGCATATTCCCTCACAATTTACCCATATCTCCAAGAAAATCAAAAAAAACAAAACTTAATATGACGATGACAACAACAACAACAAACTCTAATATCCGTAATTTAGGGCATGACCTACCCAAAAGATAAAAATAGTTCCTCCTGACAGACTAAAGACTCCAACTTTACATCAGACCCCTCACAAAATGACAATCAAAAAGATTCCTAGGTTTAACTGGATATTGTGGACAAGAAGATCAGTATTTTTCTGCAATTCTAAAACCCCTTTTTTCCATTGACTAAGTTCTCAGTATGAGACTCTCTTTTTTTTGAAATCCAAACATAAACAGGCCCATCAGAACCTGGAGAAAGCTCTTCAACAGCCTTCTTTTCTAGTTGTCTCTACCAAAAAAAGAAGCTTTTTTTTTTTCTGTTTATACATATGTGATCTGGAATCCTTGAAACTTTAACTCAACTTCATGGGAAACATAAAAATACATTTTTTTATTCTAACTCCATCTTTGACCAGATTGCAAAGGTTCATACCCCTTGCTTTAGGGCAAGAGCTGCCACTGCAAAACCTACTGATGCTCTTACGGACTTAGTCCTAGGCTCCCCATTGACTTCACAGCTCCTCATGCAGTATATATGTTATTGATACTTCTAACTGAGAAAATATTACACTTTCAAGCCAGTAGATTAATGTCTTCTCAGAATCTCTTATCCTCTCTCTTCCACATCACTATTCCTGCTATAACACCCAAAATCCTGCCACACTGGGCCTTACCAGAAGGGAATTCTCACTGTTTTCTTACTCAGGGAAGTTTCTTTATTGTACTTAAATTTATTAAAGATTCCCGTTGAGAACCCTGACCTAATATTTTTTTGTTGAGGGATCATGCCTCACAATTGAAACTGGAGGTTAACCAAAAGGATATGCTATCACTAATAAAAGTTCTTCTCTATTTTACAGTACTTTACATCAGGTAAAATCAGCCCAGATGGCAGATATTATTGCACCTACCGGGGACTGTCAACTAGTCAACAGTCATAGACCAAGCCTATATACAAATCACAGATAACCTTCTCAAGTAGTACTTGGCTTTGTTATGTATTGGAAACAGAGGATGTTACTTTCTTTTGCTGGGAACTCCATCAGAAATAGACAAGTTAAGAAACTTTAAAATTCATGTCTACTTATTAGTGAGGGGGTTATTATAGAAGATGAGACCAATGCAGCAAATTACTGACACAAGTAGTAGTGGACAATCTCATTGTTCTCTATTTCTTGATGTCTAACTATGGTAGCTTCTGAACTGTTAATAATATGTCATGCTATATTTGGAGGTAGAGAGATAAGGCGCAAAGTAGAATAGGCTACACATTTTCTTTAAAAAAAAGTTACCTGACTCTCTACAATGGGACTTGCCATCATGGCTTGTATTGGGCAGTTGGATTTCTTGTTCCAAATTATCTTTGAGGATCTACTTGTTATTCTCATTTTTGCCATAGTGGTCATGATGTTAGCTCATTGCTTTACATCCAGAGTCTTAAGTGCTCCTCTGTAGCTGCCCTCTTATCAGAAAATCACCATCATAATACAACCGCAAAAAGCTCAAGATCTATTGATGCAGTTGATTATGGAGACAACTGAATGATCGCAAGCAGTAAAGACCTGGATCCCTAACCTTCCATTTATTGGTAAATCTCTTACAAATGAGGGCAACAAAAAGGGAGACTGAGAGACTGAATATACAATGGGCAATTATGAAATACTGTAAGGTAATCGATCTTTGACCCACAATTTCTGCAGCAACCAACCCAGGAAGGCAAAGCCTATCCTCGTTAGCAGTCAGCACAGAAGGATTAAGAACCCTTGACAATGACTACTACCTTCCCTATTTTTATCCCACTTCCAGCTCAGAGCCAATCATAGAGTGCCAAATATGCTTTCCAAACTAATGGTATATTTCATGTTAGCCCTCTTCAGCTTCTCGAGGCCAGAAACCTCCCATCAGAGCATTCCTGAAACTTTCTCCTGTGTCCATTATAGTGCTTTCCCACTCCTCTCCTTGCACTTGGGTCTCCACCAAAGGCAAATGATGGCAGCTGAATCCCTTGTTGCATGAAGTTATGACTACATGGCTTTTGTGTTTCCTTATTTACATAGACTTCATTTATTGCTATATCTGCATTCAGTAGCATCTCTTTCTATTCTTCTCTCAGGATACAATTTTTTTTTTTTTAAATAAGTGTCTTATTTTCACGGATCACTCTCTTATAATTCCCTACTCATAGATAAGAGAAGTCTTCATCTATGTCCCATTTAGTATTAAGGATTCACAATTCATTATTTGATCATCAGTCACAAGAATAGTGGCTGGCTACATTATTTCTGGGGCCCAAGTCCCCACCCTCATTAACTGTGTGATCTTAGGTCAATGACAACTCGTCTATGCTTTATTTTACTTACTTATATTTACTCATCTATGCCTTATTGTGTAATGGGAATAATGACTCTATTTTCTTGATAGTCTTGAGATAATTAAATGAGATATTCTTGAGATATTAAATGAGATAATTAAATGAGATACAGAATATAACATGATTCTCTAATGCACAAAAAGCATGTAAAATACAGCTATTAAAATGTTTATAAAAAGTAGCTATTTTATTGGCTATTATTATCAAGGTTAAATATCTGACAACAGATATCTAACATTACAAGAGGTTTCTCTTCCAGCTAAAAGCATTACATTTCATCATTTCATGAATCAATTTACTTTTACTGAAAATATTAAAAAATAAACTCATATAATTCAAATACTTTCTGCTTGAATTAAGTACCTATGGGTAATGATTAAGATTTGAAAGTAGAAAACCAAAGCATTAGTTTTCTGTTGTGCTAATTACATAAAATCCCCTTGAAAACCAAGTCTAATTTACATATTGTCATTGCATCAGTGACTTCGGTTTCAATACAACAATGGACAACTTATTTTTTTATAATCCACCCTGTCCTGTACTTTCCCCATCTAACTAACTAATCTACAGAAAAAATACATATCATAAAGTGCATTCTAATAATATGCATCTCACCTATCTTACCTTCAATTTTGTGTCTCTGTTCATTTTCATTTTCTGCAGTTACCAAGTACTACTTAAGAAACTTTGAAACTGTGCATACCAAATCCCTTTCAAGAACCAATTTTAGTGTTTACTAAACACTAACCTGTGGTTAGTTAATAATAACCACAGCTATACTGAACATTTCTCTTGATCATAATATCTTTTTTAAACAAGTAGAGCAAAAGTCTTATTGAAAATACTCACTGGAGGGAGACCCCCTGAAACTATTGCTACAGAATAAAAGATGAAATGCTCCTGATTATTGTAAATACAAAGTTGTATGCAGGATTGTGTCAAGACGATGCCAGGATGGACTCCCAGAATGAGCCAACAGCGTGTGATGTGCTTCCCCCTGCAGAGAGCCTATGAATGGACGTGCAGTCAGGGAGGTTTCACATCACCAAGATTCCTATCCCAGAAAAGCAGATGTTCATAGCTCTGGGAATGGAATGCGACCCTTGTGGAGAGCCTATAAACGAATGTATGAGGGGCGCCTGTTCACATGGATAACATGGGGTTATAGATGCCTTTATCTTGCCACGGCTCTTCTAAGTCTCTTTAGGGTTAAGGCATACTCCTTTCTAAGAATTTGTGATCTAATCGGTTGTCTGGTTTCACATCCTGTTTCTATTGACTGTTTGCAACCAGCTTTGGTTGCAACTGTTACTGCTGATTAATATCTTGCTAAACATAAGTTATGGATAGACTGTGTTTCTGTTTTAAGGCTTTGCTAAAAATTGCTGATGCATGCACTATATTGTAAATTCTCATCTCTGTATACTGTACTTCTGCATACTGATGTTACATTAAAGAATTACTTCATCCCCATGTGACCATCTCACCTCATAATCAAATGACCCTAAATCCCTCACTAACCTACCCCCGCCCTCACTAAACCTAATAATAAATGCTGGTATATCCAGTGCATTGACGGCATCGCAGGACCAGAAGGCAGTGAATCCCCTGGACCCAGCTTTCACTATCTCATGTGTGTCTTTTATTTCTCACCCTGCCGATCCACCTGGAAACAAAGAGTGAGCCCTGTTGCATTGCAGGCTCCTGGCCAGATTCCGCAATATAACTCACTAATTTTTAGAACTTACCATAATCTTCAGGGATGTTTGTACATAAATTTTAAATCACATCACCATCATAGTTTCTTGACAGTTATTAAATGAAAATATGAGAGACAGGAGTATTTCTACCTTAATACATTTATTTAATTATTAAACTGGCAACTACTGTGTAAGGCTTGTTATTTGCTTCACTGCAGAGTGAAAAAGTAGTTAGATTAAAGAAAAAAGAGTATACACTGAAAGTTTAGTGTATTACAGAAATGTTTGATGACTGACACCAGCAAAATCCAGGGTGACTCTATCTATACAATAAAAATAGGCACTTGCTTTATATTATCATCCCCAATAATTTTGGTTCTTATTAAGTGATACAAGAGTATGCTCCTTTCTGTTACCTGGAATCAATGGTTATTTCCAATTATCATCATTAGTCTCTTGAATAGAACTGTATATCATAAGTGCTTTCTCAAAAAAGAATATATTTTACATATGAATATAAAATTATGCTAAATTTAAATGTAATAAGATAATATAAAAGGGCAGATGGGTCTGGGAGAGGTGGCTCACACCTGTAATCCCAGCACTTTGGGAGGCCTAGGCGGGTGGATCACCTAAAGTCAGGAGTTCAAGACCAGCCTGGCCAACATGGTGAAACTCTGTCTCTACTAAAAATACAAAAAAATTAGCCAGGCATGGTGGCGGGTGCGCCTGTAATCCCAGGTATGCGGGAGGCTGAGGGAGGAGATTTGCTTGAACCCAAGAGGCAGAGGTTGCCGTGTATCAAGATTATACCATTGCACTCCAGCCTGGGCAACAAGAGTGAGACTCTGTCTCAAAAAAGAAAAAAGAAAAAAGAAAAAAGAAAAAAAGACAGATGGAAGTCAGGAAATTTTACATGCAGAATTTTTTACCTAAAATTAAAAAAAATGAATGATGCCAGGATTTATATCATTTTGAATTATATCTATTTCCACTCAAGTGTATTAAATAAAAGAGAAAGATCAAAAACTTAAGCAAGGAAACACAAAATTTATATTCAGAAAGGTAAACTACAGCTATCTTTGACAATTTAACTACAAAATTTTATAATAACCACATTTTCAAAAGAGTAGGTGTAATTTTATATAATACTAACATAATTTATTAGTCACGATTTATAGGCTATTAGAAGTTTGACATGGATAAGTGTACTAAAAGCATTTTGAAGTTGCTAAAATCAAAATATCATGTCCACTTTATATTTTTATCATAGTAATAAGATAATAGGTTCTTTAGGTAATGGAAAGAAATCATAAGTGTGTTATAGGTTAAAACGAGAAAATGTATACATTGTGGATATAAGTAGGAAAGTATCTTCCAGTATTATTTCTATTCCATAATATCTCAAAAAGTTTTGCCCAGTTATTTGAGTTTCTCTTTCATAAAACAATAAACTGGATAGTTTTATTGGTTGTTTGTTGATTTTGTTCTTATATGACTAGTAGAGAATATACTGTACTAAAAAGTTTGAGAAAGAGGCAAGCTCAGTTGGAGGTTGATGTTATCGTGTAGCCTCTATTTCCAATAATTCATACAAACATTTATAATTGGTGCTATAGTGCAGTCTGTATTTATTTCTAATAACTCATAAAAATATTTATAAGTATTATGTTTTCTTTCCAAGCTTGAGGAAATTATACTTTACTATTTAATTGATTAAGTGAATAAAATACAATACATAAACTTCCGTTCAATCATGAGTTGTATGTTTGTTTAAATGCCAATAAACCAAATTATCAGACCACAATAACTCAGTAGGTAATAAATTTTTTAAAACTAATGAATAACTGAAGTTTATTATAATTTTAATTTAACTGATTTCCATTTGAATCATATAGATTTGTCACTTTTTAATGGGTCCTGCTGTTTTGAATAGAGCTCACTATTCTCAAAAGTTTATCTGCAAATGTCCATATTTGAATCATAGAAAAATGTAATGCTATTTTTGAAGTGTATTTAATGTATCTGTTCATAAGCTTCGCTGAGATAAATTGTGAATGGATAAAAAATATTCCTTTTACATTAATTTTTGGGGGACTGTTGAGTGCAATTTTCAAAGTATTTAACTTGTGTAATTTTTTGTAGCTGTTGATTAGTGCATTTTTTATGATATCAGAAAAGTTGTTCAACGTAATATACAAACCCTGTCTTCAGCCCTGTGTCAGAAGTGCGCTTCCCGAATCAACACTAAGGATTGAACAAAATGGAGAAAGGACAAGGAAACAGAAAAAGAAGATTGTTGCTCAACTGAAGACTTTAAAGGTGCGACCTTCAGTAGATGAAATTAGATACAAATTGCTATGGACTGAACTGAAAATTGCTGTCTTCCCAGAATACATGCATTGAACCCTTAATCCCCAGTATGGTAAGGTTTGGAGATGGGGCCATTGGAAGGTAATTGGGGGTATAAATGGGATCATAGAGGTGAAGCCCCCATGCTGGGATTAGTGTTTTTATAAGGAAATGAAGAGACCAGAGTGCTCTCTCTTTGTGCCATATGAGGATACAAGAAGAAAGCCAGCTGGACCACCAGATCTGCTAGTACATTGATCTTGTATTTCCCAGCCTTCCAACCTGAAAGAAATAAATGTTTGTTGTTTAAACACCCAATATATGGTATCCTGGAATAGCGCATCCAAGTGACTATGTCACAAAGAAATCAAACATATAAATCAATATTTTGATTAAAAACAATAAAAAAAGTGAACCCTTATAATTCTGTCAAAAGTTCCATCATCACTAAATAAATGTAATTTTTTCATCAATAAAAATAGGATAATTAAATTACTTTAAGACTCTAAGTCATAAACCACATTTAATTTTTGATAATATAAATCTAGAAAGCAATATATTTAGTCTAATAATTTAACTATGTCAAAATGCTATGAACTTGGATTAAAATTGAATTTAATAATACAATTTTTAAGGTAATCTGGAAAAAACTTGCACAATATTTACTTTTTGTAATTTTCTAATTTTTAAGTCAGATTAACTCTAATAAAGCTAGATATAACAGTCTAATGAATGTCAATAAAATATGACGCTGTAAATACAAGATACTGTTAACACTTAAAATAACAAATGGTAACAGTAGAATATATAGTTGCCTAGATTCATCATTTAAGTCAGATTTTAGAAAATTTGAATATCTCAAGTTCCTAAAATAAATCTTATACTTGGGATTAGCAGTAGTGATTCTAACAATCCATGCTAAATGAAAACATTATATTGTAAATAAAACCATATAATTTTGGTTTGGATAAAGGAGCTAATATTTGCACAAAATATTATTTCCTACATTAGCAACATGGAAAGAAAAACTGGAATTATGTTTTTCTAGACTAGCAGTATTGGTTAACTTGTAACAGCTTAGGTCTTAATGGGATGTCGTCAACTTCATTTAGCTGTTTTATTTTGCCATTGTTACTGGAGTCCACTACTCTTCCTGGATTTCTTCCTGTCAATTTTTTTTCATGAAAAACAAACTAAGAAATATGTGAGAATATTTAAGCAAAGCACAGGATGTACCTCTTTGCACATGAACCTAATACTGTAATAATATAATTTCTCTAATGATTATTTTAATAAATCAATCATCTAGAGTTATCTATAATGAATATATTTTAGGTTTGCAAGAAGGTGATGTGTAGGGAGACCCCCTGAAACTATTGCTACGAAATAAAAGATAAAATGCTCCTGATTATAGTAAATACAAAACTGCATGCAGGATTGTGTAAAGACAATGCCAGGTTGGGCTCCCAGAATGAGCCAACAGCGTGTGATGTGCTTCCCCCTGCAGAGAGCCTATGAATGGACGTGCAGTCAGGGAGGTTTCACATCACCAAGATTCCTATCCCAAAAAAGCAGATGTTCATAGCTCTGGGAATGGAACGCGACCTTTGTGCAGGGTCTATAAATGGACGCATGGGGGCGCCTGTCCATATGGATAAGGTAGGGCTATAATTGCCCTCATCTTGCCACCGCTCTTCTAGGCCTCTTTAGGGTTAAGTCATACTCCCTTCTGAGAATTTCTGGTCTAATCCATTGTCTAGCTTCACGTCCTGTTTCTATGGATTGTTTGTAACCAGCTTTTGCTGCAACTGTTACTGCTGATTAATATCTGGATAATCATAGGTTATGGAAAGACTGTTTCTGTTTTGAGGCTCTGTTAGAAATTATTGATGCACATAATATTTTATAAATTCTTATCTCTGTATATTGTACTTTTGCATACAGATGTTATGTTAAAGAATTACTTCATCCCCATGTGACCATCTCACCTCATAATCAAATGGCCCTAAATCCCTCACTAACCTACCCCCGCCCTCACTAAACTTAATAATAAATGCTGATATATCCAGCGCATTGGCGGCACCACGGGACCAGAAGGCGGTGACGCCCCCTGGACCCAGCTTTCACTGTCTTGTGTGTGTCTATTATTTCTCGACCTGCCGATCTGCCTGGGAACAAAGAGAGAGCCCCGTAGCACTGTGGGCTGCTGGCCAGATCCCACAATAGTGATGATGAACCATTATGCAACAGTGAGTATCTCACTTTAAAATTTAAAGACACTGCCTGGACAAATTTAAAATGCAAATTTCACATCCTAGGAATTTAGCTCATGGTTAGCTTTCCTGAAATAATTACTTCCAAAAGTACTGAATAACTTACTGAAATATTTTTTCCTAGGCAAGTATTATATTCTTTTAATTTCAAAGCATTATTATTTATGTGTTTTAAAAGCTATTTAATTTACCGAAGTTGGATTACTCACCAGCAAGCTTCTAGAAGGTGTTAAATAAACTAACGCATCTAAAGCTCTTACTGCAATGACTAGCCAATAATGACCATTCAGTACACATTAGCCATTATTAAAATTACTCATTCATTTGTAATTTAAAATATTCTGAAGCCTGACTATAATAGAGCCAATTTTGCCTTCATTTTTTCCTCCACCTTCCTCCATGTACTTCTATTGCAACATTCTCAAAATGGCATCATATTCAGAGATTATTTTAAACTCTGAGATATTCATCACTTCACTTCTAAAATTGTCAGGTCTTTTATATCTCCTCTGGGTTAACAGTTAATGAAGATTCTCAGCAGGGTGTTAAGGTAGCAATTACAGCAGAAGTTTTGAGCTGCAAGAGCTGAGTTGAAAAGCAAATTCTATCTCAATCAAATCCCTATTGAGAAAGCGAAAGCAAAGGGAAGTGTAGTTGCTACACTGGAAGGGTATCTGTAATGAAAAGATTTAATACTGCTGGTCTTACACCCCTGGAAACCCCTATTCTCAAAAAATTTTGGCTTGCATATATTTTATATATATTTATATATATTTATATATTTATATATATATTTATATATATATTTATCCATTCTTAGATTTCCTATGTATTCTGTTCTTGGGATATGATCTACTGTACTTAACATTTGAATAAGATGAGATGGGTAAGATTATTCTTTTTGTTTTTATTTTTCTAATCACTACAGTAAGTATAGTTGCCATATACAATTTGAACACGACTGAAGGTTATAAATAAAGCAGTAAAAACAGGTTGTATACTACATGCTACAGGATGATATACTTATTCCAGCTAAGAGCAAAGTCCTCTTAAAATGTGTGTTTAGATTTTGCTTGTATCTAAATGTTTTACAATGCTCATCAGGATCTTACAGATGAATAAGCCGACTTCCATCAGTTAAATAGCTTCCGAAAATCTGAGTGGCAAAAATACCAACGCACACATTGTACTGATTCTAAGACTGATTTATATAATGTGAAAATTATTTTTCAAATGGAGAATAATAATGATAGAAATAACTATAAAAATAAATAATAAAAAAAGACAGCCTTCTACATAGATGCCCTCTAAAGTAGAATTTACCTTTCCCAGATGTCTCATTTACAGGCCAAATATTGGACAAGCTTTAGCATGTGAGTCACTCATTGACTTACTAACATTTTTAGTTACAATTCAAATTGAAGTAGTTTAATTTTTAATAAGATAATAACAACCAGGTAACATTTTCCTTAATACAAAACGAAAGTTATGAAGACTCCAGAATGAACTACTTGATTATCTCCAGACTTGTAACTGGAGCAAACTATACAATGTAGTTTTATTGATATTTTCATTTATTTTCAAAGAAATTAATTTAACACTTAAAACTTCAATTTTTCAAATAAAAAAAGACTTTCATGATGTTGAAACTGTTTCTATGCTTTAATGTTAAAATGAGAAATACTTACATCAAATTCATATCCGAAGAGACTTTGAATAACACGTCTGAAAGGTGTTCATAAATGATGCAAAGTCATGAAGCAGCTTGCAGCAGGTGCCATTTGGGCAGGCGAAAGTTCTGGAAGTTAAGCTTTTTTTTTTTTTTTTCAGATGGAGTCTCATATTGTCACCCAGGCTGGAGTATGGTGGCCCAGTCTTGGCTCACTGCAACCTCCACCCCCTGAGTTCAAGTGATTCTTCTGCCTCAGCCTCCTGAGTAGCTGGGATTGTAGGCACCTGCCACCATGCCTGGCTAAATTTTGTATTGTTAGGAAAGATGGGGTTTTGCTATGTTGGCCAGGCTGGCTTCCAATTCCTGACCTCAGGTGATCCACCCACCTCGCCCTCCCAAAGTGCTGGGATTACAGGTGAGAGCTACTGCAACCAGCCAACATTTTTCATGAATATATTAATGAACTAAACTGTAAAGTAAAATTTCCATGGCACACAGATTTGTTTGGAACTCATCCCTGCTGCTGCTTTTTCCAGATATTTATTCAAAATAGTTATATCATTTGTAATATCAGTTGGTCATTGAAAACTGCTGCATTGTACTGAATACAGGGAATATTCAGTACTCATCTATAAATTTTCCCTTAGAAGGTATAATTCATATTACATTACATAAATTTCTAAATATTGAGAAAACTTGGCTGTTAAGATGTCATTCTTATCTATTTGTAAAATTGGATTCTTTCCCAGTATTTATTTCCTCATCTACAGGCATGGTCAACAATAACAAAACACAATCGGATTTTTAAAACTGAGCAAAAGGACTTAAATAAACATTTATCCGAAGAAGATACACAAATGACCAACAGACACATGAAAAGATGTTCAATGTCACTACTTATTAAGGTAAAGCAAATCAAAATCACAATGAAAGCAATTTGGTGATTCCTCAAAATATTCATATGATTCAGCAATTCTACTTACGGTTACATAAGATTATTCATAATGGGCAAAAGAGCGAAACACTCCAATGGACAAAAGGTAGAAACAACCCAAGTGTCCATTGAGGAATGAATGGGTGAACAAAATGTGCTACATATAATACATTAATGTTGAACCAAATGTATTATTACACAGAGATGCTATATATTATATATATAATATATGTACATATATACATGTATTTATATTTAA
>NW_012103476.1:6289055-6313315 GCF_000951045.1 Mandrillus leucophaeus
CAATTTATATATAAATTATATATAACTTATATATAACAATTTATATACAAATACATGTATATATGTACATATGCATATATATACACATATATGTATTTTTTTCCTGAGACGGAGTCTTTCTCTGTCGCCCAGGCTGGAGTGCAATGACACAATCTCAGCTCACTGCAACCTTCACCTCCCGGGTTTAAGTGATTCTCCTGTCTCAGCCTCCTAAGTACCTGGGATTACAGGCATGCACCACCACACCCAGCTAATTTTTGTATTTTTAGTAGAGACGGGGTTTTACCATATTGGCCAGGCTGGTCTCGAACTCCTGACCTCAGGTGATCCTCCCACCTCGGCCTCCCAAAGTGCTGGGATTACAGGTGTGAGCCACCATGCCTGGCCAACATATGTGATTCAGCCTTAAAAAGGTAGACAAATTCTGACACACGTGATAACATGGATGAACCCTGATGACATGCCAAGTGAAATAAACCTGTTAGAAAAGGATAAACACTGCGTGATTCCGCTTGCATGAGGTTCCTTGAGTAGTCAAATTCATAGAAACAGATAGAATGGTGGTTGCCAGAAGCTGGGAGGAGAAATACATGGGCTTAGTGTTTGACGGGTACAGAGTTTCAGTTGGGGAAAATGAAAAAGTTCTAGAGGCAGATGGCAGTAATGATTGTACAACAATGTGCATGTATGCAATGTCACAGAATGGTACACTTAAACATTATTAAAATGGGATATTTAATTTTATGTATATTTTAACACTGCACATACACACAGAGGCATCGACTCTGCATGACTTTAATTTACAGTATAATTTCACCCCCTCCAACACCACAATATTTTCGGTTTTATTCTAAGAATCAGCAAAAACTATTCAGCAGGCAAATGTATTTATTTTTTCCATGAAGAAAAACTACATAAAAATATAATATGGGAATAATTGTCCTGCAAAGTCCCAAAAAGAGTCCATTCAATTGTCCTCTCTTGAAAAGGATTTCAATGAGCATTAGCATCTTTATAAACCAAAGCAATTAGTATCCGTGCGGTTTTGTCCTTTCCTCAATATGTGATTAAAGCTACATTTATATTCTTTCAGCTGGCCACATTTCTTAGTCAAATGAAATTTTTCATGTAAATGATTCTCTGACTTGAATTGGACCCACTCAAAAAAATTTTCTTGTCAGAAAGGCAAATCGAATAGCGTCTTAAACAGAAGCACTATCTTGGGGGGAAAAAAACCTCATAATGTATATTGAAATCTAAATGGCCGCCTCTTTTTACATATAAGCTCATTCAAATGTCATTCAAATGTCTTTCAAAACTTGTTGCTTTATCTGTGAAAAAGATACCTGTGCTAACTGGTTAGCACTGGAGTTTTCCTAATGTTTTGCTCTCTCAGTATTTCCTTATCAACAAATGAACTCGTGTGATGGTAGATGCAGAACTGAAATACTGCAGTGATTATACATTACCATCTAATATAGTTTTATTTTTCTAATTTTAGCTTCATTAAAGTAATGCCACACCTAATTTTTTTTTAAATATTTGACTCAAACTAAAAGGATCTGAATTCAGGAATTATTGTCCAAAAAAAGATTGTCCTAATACTAACATGACATAATGGGAACAGCAGTGGCCTGGAAGTAGAGACATATAGATTCTTTTTGTCATAATGAGCTTTGTGGTCTTGAGAGTGGCACCCTAATATCTCACAATGGCAGTGAAACTTGTTAAAGAAGAAGAAATTGAATGAAAGAGTGTAAATTTAATAGCAAGACTTTCTGGTTTTGGCACTTATAACACCTTTTAAATATAAGAACTTGAGGAAGAATCTTAAAGTCTCTCAGCCATTTTATATAATTAGGCAGAGGTGCACAGTTGAAATAGACAAATCTGACCCATTTTTTTCACAGCTCGAGAGGTTATACACTATTTCTACATCAAATGTTCTAGATGGAATACCCTGTAGGAACAAGCAGGGAGAAAATATTTCTAGGCATTTTAAAGGTCCGGGTTTAATCTGTGGAATAAGATAAAGGCCTTAGTTGCACTGTCCAGGAGATGGCCCTAGCCTTGCCAGGGAAACCTTGCAGGTCAGCACTAATATTCCCTGAGATGTAATCAGAGTCGGGACTAATAAATTGCCCTAGTGCCTTACCCAGTTAAATATTACTTGAAACCCAAGGTTGGAGTTACTGTTACAATAAGCAAGCAAAGAAATAAATAAAGTCAGAGAAAGGGAAAGAAAACAAGTTTAAAGGGATGTGATATTTTTTTCCTCACAGAGTTTATTCCCATAAAACCTACATTTCCAAGTACTATAAAGTAAATTAAACGGTGGAAAAATAAAAAAAGGTCTTTCTCTAAAACTTTGTGGCAAAGCTATAAAACAATTTTAGGCCTAAGATTTCTTGCAGCTAAACCTGATGAGAGAGAGACGTCAGTCAAGGTGAACACTCTTTTTCTGTCTCCACTGGGAATCTGAGTGAGATAGTCAACTTATCAGGATAAAAACCAATAACCAGCAATAGGGTAGAATGATCTTATAAAAAGCTTGGTTCATTAAGGAAAGCAAATACATTTCTTGCTGTTATTTTCTTCTTTTTTAAAATTATTGTACTTTAAGTTCCGGGGTACATGTGCAGAATGTGCGTGTTTGTAACATAGGTATACACGTGCCATGGTGGTTTGCTGCACCCACCAACTGATCACCTACATTAGGTATTTATCCTAATGCTATCCCTCCTTTACCCCCCACCACCCAACAGGCCACAGGATGTGATATTCCCCTCCCTGTGCCCATATGTTCTCATTGTTCAACTCCCATTTATAAGTGAGAACATGTGGTGTTTGATTTTCTATTCCTGTGTTAGTTTGCCAAGAATGATGGTTTCCAGCTTCATCCATGTCCCTGCAAAGGACATGAACTCATTCTTTTTCATGGCTGCATAGTATTCCAAGGTATACATGTGCCACATTTTCTTTATCCAGTCTATCATTAATGGGCATTTGGGTTTGCTCCAAGTTTTTACTATTGTAAATAGTATGGCAATAAACATATGTGTGTATGTGTCTTTATAGTAGAATGATTTATAATCCTTTGGGTATATACCTAGTAATGAGATTGCTGGGTCAAATGGTGTTTCTGGTTCTGGATCTTGAGGAATCACCACACTGTCTTCCACAATGGCTGAACTAACATACACTCCCACCAACAGTGTAAAAGCATTTCTATTTCTCCACATCCTCTCCAGCATCTGTTGTTACCTGACTTTTTGATGATCACCATTCTAACTGGTGCGAGATCGCATCTCATTTTGGTTTTGATTTGCATTTCTCTAATGACCAGTGATGATGAGTTTTTTTTCATGTTTGTTGGCCACATAAATGTCTTCTTTTGAAAAATGTCTGCTTAGATACTTCACCTAATTTTTGATGGGGTTGTTTGTTTCTTGTAAATTTGTTTAAGTTCCTTGTAGATTCTCGATATTAGCCCTTTGTCAGATGGATAGATTGCAAAAATTTTCTCCCATTCTGTAGGTTGCCTGGTCACTTTGATGATAGTTTCTTTTGCTGTGCAGAAGCTCTTTAGTTTAATTAGATTCCATTTGTCAGTTTTGGCTTTTGTTGCCATTGCTTTTGGTGTTTTAGTTATGAAGTCTTTGCCCATGTCTATGTCCAGAACGGTATTGCCTAGGTTTTCTCCTAGGGTTTTATGGTTTTAGGTCTCACGTTTAAGTCTTTAATCCATCTTGAGTTAAATTTTGTATAAGGTGCAAGGAAGGGATCCAATTTCAATTTTCTGCATACGGCTAACCTGTTTTCCCAATAGCATTTATTAAATAAGGAATCCTATCCCCATTGCTTGTGCAAAATTACCAGCTAGCATCATAATGACAGGATCAAATTCACACATAACACTATTAACCTTAAATGTAAATAATCTAAATACCCCAATTAACAAATACAGACAGGCAAATTGGATAAAGAGCCAAGACCCATTGGTGTGCTGTATTCAGGAGACCCACCTCACGTGCAAAGATACACATAGGCTCAAAATAAAGGGATGGAGGAATATTTATCATTCAAATGGAAAGCAAAAAAAAAAAAAAAAAGGCAGCAGTTGCAATCCTAGTCTCTGATAAAACAGACTTTAAACCAACAAAGATCAAAAGAGACAAAGAAGACCATTACTTAATGGTAAAGGGATCAATGCAAGGAGAAGAGCTAACTATCCTAAATGTAGATGCACCCAATACAGGAGCACCCAGATTCATCAAGCAAGTTCTTAGAAACCTACAAAGAGACTTAGACTCTCACATAATAATAGTGGGAGACTTTGATACCCACTGTCAGTATTAGATCAACTTGCTGTTATTTTCTATCTGTGCTACCACTGGACGATTTTCTTTTTTTCACAAATAGAAATTAGAAAGCACTAACTCTTTCCACTGAGATTATGCTCAGTTCTAGGTCATGTGTCTTTTGGCCCTTTTGTCTAACACGAGAAAAGTCTGTTTTAATGCACTTGGCATCAAGTTTTCACAAAACAACATTGTGATTTCACAAATGCTTTACTAGGAAGCTAAAAATGAAGTAGTGTGATGGTATTTTATTTTAGGTCAATTCATGCAAGCATAACATTACATGGTAGACTAAAGCTTCATGAAGTCTAGTTTGATTTCTATAATCTGGATATTTAGAGCTGCTGATTTATGAAGACTGATTAGAAACCTGAATTTTAGCTATTTTCCCGTCAGGCATTTTGTGATGTACTTGTTTCTTGCAGTTGATGTTCCCTCCTTTGAGAAGCGCAGAAATAAATACCGATCAGTCAAACAGATAACCATGGGACAATGATATAGGTATTTCTCACATAGAGAACAGTGGCAATTGGGTTCCTGTCCATTACTGTGTCACAGGTTTTCTGAAATGACTTCCTATGCTGCTGTACCACCAATGACAGTTATAATTGTCTCTATTCTTTCTGAAGGAAGATGCCTGGAGGATGTGAGTTCTTTGATTAGAAGCAGCTCACAGTACTCTGTAAGATTCTAACTATAAACACAAAACATTAAAATGTTTGCCCATTATTTTCCACTATTTTCACTCCTGTTTATTGAAAACTAATGAGATAATGCATTTTCAAAGCACACTTAAATTATTGAACTTTAAAATACATAACCAAATTATCATACTCCTAAAGCAATTTTCAATCTTTTTAAAGTATAAAATAGTACCTGAAAAAAACATAATGCTTTTTTAAATTTAATTTTTATTTTTAATTAGCACATGGTATTATACATATTTATAGGGTACAGTATGATGTTTCAATGCATGTTTATATAGTGTAATGGAATCCAGAAATTCTATTACTGGGTATATCCAAAGGAAATGAAATTGGTAGGTCTAGCAGACAACAGCACACCCATGTTTATTGCAGCACTATTCACAATAACCAATATATTGTATAAACTTAAATGCCCATCTAATGATGAATGGATTAAGAAAATGTCATACATATACACAATGAAATACTATTCTCCACAAAACAGATTGAAATCTTGTCATTTGCAGCAACATGGGTAAATTTGGAGGACATGAAATGAGTCAGGCACAGAAAGACAAACACTGTATCATCTCACTCATAGGTTGAATGTAACCTGTTACTTCTTAGGCAATAAATAAATGGAGATATTTTTTGACTTAAAGCTTTGTTAGAGCATCAATGTCGAGTCACTGAAAAATCTGATGGAATAGAAGGTTTAATACTAAATCTAACCTCCAGCAGATATTTAGGACAAAACACCCAGGGTCCTTGGGCTACTTTGGTCTCATAGTGAAATTATAGAGTTAACATTCTTGAAAAACGGATTTCAGATATCATGTTTCCTTTCTTTGTCTGATATAGAAAGTTATAGGCCAGGTATGGTGGCTCATGCCTGTAATCCCAGCACTTTGGGAGGCTGAGGTGGGCGGATCATGAGGTCAAGAGATTGAGACCATCCTGGCCAACACGGTGAAATCCCGTCTCCACTAAAAATACAAAAGTTAGCTGGGCGTGGTGGCTACCACCTGTAGTCCCAGCTACTCGGGAGGCTAAGACAGGAAAACTGCTTGAATCTGGGAGGCGGCAGTTGTAGTGAGCCGAGATCAGGCCACTGCACTCCGGCCTGGTGGCAGAGCAAGACTCCATCTAAAAAAAAAAAAAAAAAAAAGAAAAAAGAAATAAAGAAAACTATATAGGTGGTTAAACTCTCTCACCCTGCTCGACATATTAATTAAATCCTCCTCGTCCTCATTTTACACATCAGCTATCAGTCAAGTTCGGAATGACACGGTTATGCTTTCACTCTACCATGCTCATGATGACTATATGATTACTGGGTCATTTTGTAAGGGAAATTACAATCAGTAAGGGACAAAGATTCATCTTAAATAAACTCTTATGTTATTATTTCAGATATTGGTAATAAGCATTCCAAATCCGGTCATTCTGTGTTTGTGTGTGTACCATCCCCTAATATAATAGATTTCTATACTAATTATATCGTTAGGTATAATTTTGACAGTATTCACCATAAAAATATATTTTTAGGTATTTTTAACTAAAATATTTATATGAATACTGTTACAGCTGGAGGAATCAGGAGGATAAATCACTTAAATCCTACAAGAAATATATAGGCTTAAAGAATAGGAAGTGGGGACAATGAAGACTACTTCCTGGCTCCTTCCAACTCCAAACAAATATTTATAAATACATTATCATACTATATTGTAAACATCATATATGACATTATAAATAAAACGCACGTTAAAAAACATATATATATATACAGTATACAATACATAATAAAACACAAAATTATGTGTGTGTCTTTATATATATTTATAATTCTTGATAGGACAGTGAATTTTGAGTATCTAAATTAGTGAGGTAAGGATTGTAAGCTATGAAAGGACCTACTCTACACAGAATAACAAAACATACATTTGAGAGGCCTTGAAAGTGTTTACTTTTTATGGAATGACATTATAGTGGATTGCTCAGACTCAGAAACTGATGCGATGAGAACTTGCCCAATTATATCTAAAAAGGATAAAGAAAATTAAAGGACAAATATAAGACCTCTAGAATGGATATATTTTATAGTCTTCTTATGGCAGAAGTGGTATCAAATGCCAAAAAGTGACTGATCTTTTGAAACTTTTGTCATTTTTACTAATTTTCGCTTTTAGATAAAAATTTCATAACAAAACATTTTGAACTTGACTTTGAGGAAGACAAAGTTTGTCAAAAAGCCATATATTTTGCAACTTATTTTCAATCCATGACAGAAAAATATAAAATAATGACTGTGATATTAAATAAATTTAAGGAGAATCTTTGTGATTGTAGGTGAATATGATTCAAAATATTTAAGCCACATGTCTTCAAAAGAAGATTGTAAAAGAAAAGATTTAATAAATTAATAAAGTATTAAGTAAATAAAATTCAAACAAGAATGTATTTTCAGCTTTTTTCTGTAAGAAGACAAATTAGAATTGATTAGTGTATTTTGTTGGAGGTTTATTTAACAGGTGTTGGAGTATTGGAGGAGAAATAATATGACCCAGTCCCCAAATAAATATTTTTCTATATTAAGTCTGAAATTAGCTTATCTCTGTGTTAATAATGGAATAGATAACTAGAGGTTCCTAGTTCATCAAGCATATGTAAGAAAGAGAAATCAGAAAAATATATTCTCCATGTTTTTATTACTGAAGTAAAACAAGTTTATATTTAACAACAGCATAATCACAGCAGAAACGACGCCAAATGCATTTTACTTTGGACACATTATAATTTTCTATAACCTCACTGGATGAAATCATACTCATTGTTTGTTGCTTTTTTGAAACCCCATATGTTGAATTTGCATATGCTAATTCAATACTGAACACACATTTCTTC
Organism: Mandrillus leucophaeus; assembly: GCF_000951045.1. Classification (NCBI taxonomy): domain Eukaryota; kingdom Metazoa; phylum Chordata; class Mammalia; order Primates; family Cercopithecidae; genus Mandrillus; species Mandrillus leucophaeus. The sequence goes on from NW_012103476.1 coordinate 6,297,010, forward strand.
ATAATATATAAATATGATTTCAATATTTTGAAGACAACACATATTTTTGATTAATATTGGCATTTGTCCAATGAGCTGGAAACTTGACATCTGACAAATGTGAAAACTCTATTAAGAAAAAGTAGGAAGCATGTGTGCCAACAACACACAAAATAATTTATTTAGAACTGAATATATGTTAGTCACTATAAGAAGTACCTTATCTATGGTATCACATTAATCTTCAAACAATTCCACGGTGTACTGCAAAACCCATTCTGAGAAACTAGCACTAACAAACTTGAATTCAGATGAACAATCAGGCTAAGCCCATCAACACAGTAGACTTACCCCACCACCATATTTCCTTAGATTCGTGAGAAATACAGGTCAGTCAACAACACAGCAGAGCGAGAGCTCAGGATTTACAAACCCAGTTTCAGATTCCCCAGTCACTCCTAATTTGGGATCTAAGTGATCACAAGAAAGTGGCCAGAATGAGCATGGGTGAAATAGAGTAGTCATCCTTTCTAAGCCTTTGCTGCTTTCAAAAATTCCTAATCACTTAGTTCTCCCTTAGTTCTCCCACTGGTACTGGGCCAGTTCTTATCTTCTAGGGCAGCTGCAGCTCAACAATAGAATCTTGCAATGAAGTTCTGGTGTTTGATCCTGAACATAGTAACATAAGCTGGATTCTTATTTATTTTGGGTCAGATATGATGATGTTCTTATAAAATACAATCTGTAAATAAAAACGTAATACTATGCAATGCAGATATTATAGAAATATTAAAGCAGTGTTTAGCACACCAAATATCAGTAAATATCATTGTGTCAACCATGCCGAGAAAAACAGCCTTTTCCAAGTACCTTAAAGGAAGACAGCAAGTATATATCGCAGTCCTTCCAATGCAAAAGGAAAGCAAACGTTTCTTCCTCCCAACATGGGAATGGTAATAAAAAGCAAGAATCAAGTTGTTTTAATCACCTCCTATTCCAGCTGTTGCCGAGTGGGACTCCTACCCTGGGGTTTTGGTGAGAGCAGAACACGTGACCACCCAACTCTGGACAGGGAGGTTGACAGCAGTTTATTAGGCACTGATAACTCACAGCCCTCTGGAGGAGGATGTCACATGCATGCAGGACCACAGAGGACTTGTGCCCAGGAATAGAATAACAACCAGGGGCTGTGAGAGGCAGGCTTTGTAGAATCAAGAGAGTGAGATTTCCTCTGGTTTCTGCAGGAGAATGTGAAGACCTGGCTTTAGTGACGCTGTAGGCTGGCAGGGAGCCAAAAACTGCTACTTGACAATAAGCTAGAACTGTGCCTGATCGCCCTGGTGAGGAGAGTCATTTGACTAGAAGACCTTATCCATGGAAGCAGAGTGGAGAGGGAAACTTGTGGTGAAGCCATCCAAGGCCTTTCCAATTTTACCAGATGTCAACGCAGCACATGTATAGGGCTTTACTTTTAGACCTTACATCACACAAGTTTATGATGGCACATCTGTCCCATAATCCCATTGGACATCATGAACAGCTCTCACGATATGTGGCACAACAGAGGCTGTTGGTGGAACCAGATTATTCAAGTCATAATAATCAACTTAGCATCCAGGATCCCTCTGCTTTTCTCATAAGTGAAGCATGGTTGCTGACAATTAATTTTCCTCATTGAATCATTAGTGTTATTAATAATGTTTGATATTCATTATGGAAGAGATTTTGGGCTATTCTATAGCTTCCTAATTACAAATGATCAATTAAAATTGGCAAAAGATGTAAGTATTCACTATCTAACTGTAGGTCAGCTGCAGTGAAGTCCTCTATTCTTACATCTATTTCATTTATGAATCTATGTACAGATTTTTTTCTGATTTTCTAAATTTTTTTTACCATAACTATTACTTTCTACCACACAATGACCACACCTTGCATTTTGACTTTCAGCCCTCTATTATTACTTCATGTCCTTTTAGAGATATTGCAGTTCGTCATGCCCCAGTTTCTGATTCTCCCAACAGGCTGTGTTACCATCCTTCTACCATTCAATTGCATTCATTTTAAAAGCTTTGGCTCCTCTGCTGAGAATCAGCAGTTATATTCTCCAACTTCTACTTAAAAATATATACATATTTATATATTTTAATTGTCAAATAATAATTGCATGTCTTTATGGTATACAACATGATGTTTTGATAGATGTATACATTGTGGAATGGTTAAATCCAACTTCTATTTTTAACACGATCTCCAGAAATTTTCAACAGAACTTTCCCTACAACTAACCAAGAATGATTTATTCAATATCCTTGCATCAGAATTTTGTCAGAACCTCTCCCTCCAGACTTTTCCTTATGCAAAGTTGCTTTTGACATATTGACATGAGGATGTGGCAGTCACTCCTGCTTCTGACATCCCTCTGCAACAGGCTCTTCACTCTACCAGCATCAGTGGTCTTTACTTGAAACTGACAAACTAACTAAACAAAGTAGGTTTCATCTAGTACCAATTTATTTATTTATCTTATGAAAGCATATAGAATAGGAAGAAAAATGCATTATCCACAGCAACCGTATATTGTAATTTCTGTAATTTTCAAACAAAGTTTCCAAATGCTCCCAAATTATTAAGGTTGGGACACACATCATCAAGACGGAAACTGAGTGGGTTCCCAGAGATCAACACAGAGAACTCAAGAGACATTTTGGCTTTTGAACTTTGCTAGTTATGAAGTCTTTCAGTAATATTGACTATCTCCTGTTTTCTGATGCAGATGTATATTATTAATATGAGTGATATATCATTTGATTAAAAAAATCGCAACAATGGGCACGTTTATAGTAACCTAGACCAGATTCTCACTTACCTTGGATCCCTTAATTAAGAGTTGAAAGAAATATTTCTTGAAGGACCTTTTTTTTGGCATCTGTAAGAAAAAACATAAAAGTATCAGAAATATTTGTTAGTCACTCCCCTCCTATAACTTGCTTGGCAGTTTTTAATCTTATTTTTGTTGCCTAAGAATTTCCTAAAATAAAATTAAATATACGTATACGTTTTCCCTGAATAATACTGTCTGAATCAAAAAAATCTTTCAATCTACTATTCAAATCTATTATTTGCCGAAAAACCAATCAGAAAACACATCTTCTGGTACTTTTTTGTACACATTGCCTCTCCCCATCTGATCTACTTTCTTTCTTGATCTTTCAACACGCACGTATTAGATCTATAATACCATTTGTTTTCCAATTATTTCCTCTACACAATTGCCTCTTTTTGTATTTTTTACTTCAAATTGTTTCCTTTGTTTGGTTTTCATCTCTTTATTCAGATCTCAACACTGGCCATTTCCTTAGTTCATCTACAAAAATCTCCTTCCACGATTTATTTATTTATTTATGTTTGGAGATGGAGCCTTGCTCTGTTGCCCAGGCTGGAGTACCATAGAGTAATCTTGGCTCACTGCAACCTCCACCTCTGGGGAATTCTCCTGCCTCAGCCTCCCGAGTAGCTGGGACTGCAGGCGCACACCACCATGCCTGGCTAATTTTTGTACTTTTAGTAGAGACGGGATTTTAACCATGTTGACCAGGCTGCTCTCGAACTCCTGACCACGTAATTCACCCACCTCAGCCTCCCAAAGTGCTGGAAGTACAGGTGTGAGCCACTGCGCCTGGCCTTCCTTTCATGATTTATTAACCTACTCTTGACAACATTGATCTGTTACTCCAAGGAAAGCTGAAATAGTCAGCATCTGCCTGTAATTGTGAGAGACCTAATTCTGAAGTCCATAATTCAGGATCTTTCCAGAGTCTCATGCAGAGCTTCTTGCTACATCTCCCCAGTTTCCCCTCTGGCCCAGAGAATATGGTTTCTGCACTGATCTTCTTCTTTTTCAAAGCTTTTCCTTATCACTAAACTCAATGAAACAGTCATCTGGCTTCAGAGACTTCCTCTGTTTCATGCAGAAAAGTGATTAAGTGATGTGTGCCTTAAAGAGAATTTTATATCTCTCCTTTTATTTACAAAGTATAAGAACAGTGATAGATGTTGGTTGTTATTGTTGCTTATGTGCTTATTTACATCCTTGGGCCTTTTATTTTCTCTCCTTAAACATCATGTATTCACATCGAGTAAACCAGGTACCTACCTTCTGGCAGTATTGTAACATAATATTTAATTTTTAATTTATGGAATATAAAAAGAATCTCCACCAAAATCTCGATCACTAGTTGACCTAATGGATACAATTATCTTAAGAAGCTAACTTGATCAATTATTTAACCATATCATTATTTTTACAGATAACTGAGGTATGGCATTTTAATAATTAATCAGGAAAGATACATATAATTTAATACCTATTTTGGAAAAAAGCTTTCATTTGGGTCTAAAGATCATTAAACAATAAAATGTTTACGTTGAATTGGCACAACACAAATACACATACACGCTTCAAAAGAGATGGATGAATTTTTACAATACAGTGAAAAGAGGAACTGAACTAAGGAATAGATAATATGTTTTTCAGCTAAAGAAAGTTATTTGGTTCCTATACCCAGAAATACCCCATAGCTCTATCTGTCATGAAGGCATTTCATCTCTTACTGACAAATCTCAAAGCAGCATGTTACATTCCCATCAAATTAAAGCAAAGACCAGAGCTTCACTGACTCAAGAGAGAATCTATACCTGGTCCATGAACTGTCATTTGTATCTTCTAGAGCATATTGAAAGAAAATAAAGATTCCAATGTGTAGACATTTCATAGATTTGTGGTTTTTGCTATAAGATATGTAGATTGTATGAGTTTTGTGTACATTGTTTAACATATGCTTTGGAACATTGCATTAATTCTGAATTTTAAAATCAGATGACATGGCAAAGGATAAAACATTTATATGCCTTTATATCATGAAGACATAGTTTCAGCTTTGTAATTTTGGTGACAAATAAGTAATAACTTTTTAAGTCAGTAAAAATATTTCACCTCTTTAGTCGGTGTTTGTGAAATAGAATGATAGAGAGAGACAGAGAGAGAGACAGGGACAGGGAGAGAGGGGGAATGAGTGTTGTGTTGCTGTATAACTTACTGTTTCATATATACCATCTGGGTTTCTCATAACTACCAATAGCTTCCATGGAAATTTACTTTATTGGTTAGTGATGTCAGACCACTGCAGTGTAACAGTTTTCACTCCCAAATTATTACATGACACACTAGAATTTTCACTTGTAGATGTTATAGTTTAAGTCAGTATTGATTGTTCTATCCTTTTAAAGATCAATTTCTTTTTCAATTTTTATTACAGGCTCAGGCAGTACATGTGCAAATGTGTTACAAAAGTATATTGTGTGATGCTGAGGTTTAAAGTATAAACGAATCCATCTCCTAGGTAGTGAGCACAGGTAATTTTGTAGTTCTTTCCTCTCTCATCCTCTCCCCACTCTTGTTTTCCCCAGTGTTTATTGTTCTCATCTTTATGTCCATGTATAATCAATGTTTAGTTCTCACTTATAAATAAGAACATACAGTATTTGCTTTTCTGTTTCTGCATTAGTTTTTTGTTATAAATGTAATAATTATTTATTAAAACTATACTGATATACCTGTAAACATATTTTTAAGTAATTAAAGCCTTACTCTCCCCACCACACAGACTAAGAAAGAATTACTGTTAAAAGTTTGGTGAATATTTGTACAAACTTTATATAGCTAGTCACCAAGAGAACTAGAGACACAGACATAGAATGACTAGGTAGTTTTAAGACATACGTATAATACACATTTGGGATATGAATAAGTTAACACTTCAGCCCATAATATGGACCATTTGAGGACAATTTTAGGCCATTGTTGCCAATACACACAGAATGAATACCAGATGAATTAACAATTTTAAAATAGTAACCCTAATAATGCAATAAAAAGTTAATAGCAGCTAGCATTTATTTTCTTCTAGATATTATTGTATCGTATATGTATTAACTCATTTAATATAAACCCATTATGTTTTAAGTGCAATTATCTTGATGCCATATTTAGTAGAGAAAACTAGGACATGTTAAGTAACTGGTCTAAGTTCGTATAGCTTATAGAGGATGAAAGCTGAATTAAGAATGATGACACCACAGAAAATTTGGTTCCCCTAGTTTTTGGCCCAAGGGAGAGCTTCTATGATGGCTTGCATTTCCCTTTTTGCAACATTCGTAACACTTACAGATATTTTACTATATCAGGTCAGCACCTATTGTACATATGGTCCAAACTCTGACACTCAGAACAATTTCTAACTTATTTTTGATCCCTAATAGTAAGTGAATGATTTTCTTAGTCCCCCACCCCCTGCACCAAAATTGACTTGCTAACTTGCCAATCAAACATTCACCAGTATCTGTTCTGCTATTTATGATTACTCTTATTTTTTACTTTAAATAATGTCTTCTTTTTCTCTCATTATTTTTTTTCATAGCAATATGATTTTTCTTCACATATGAATCAGGCTTAGGAATCTTACTAATAAAATATTTACTTCATGTTAAAACTACTTTCCTTTCTTAAAATCCTTTTCGCTCTAATAACTTAAAACTTTTCCCATCACATTTTTTGGTATGTGAGCAAATGTTACATGATGTAGTGGCTTCAGTATTTGCAGCCTGTGGAGTACACCTGGGTATTGTGAAACTCACTGAATGAACTTCTGGAAGATTCCAAATCCTGCCTCACCATCCCTTAGCGTAAACTTAGTGAGATGGGGAGCTCTGGTGATCCAAGGGAAGACTTTATCCTTTAAGAGGCAGACAGTTGATAATGGAGATCATGCTGACTTCTTTTGCTTCCATAACAAAGCTATAAGATTCAGGGCATGTGGGTGCATCCAGTGTGGCATGTACTGCCAACTTCATAAATACTGATTATTTCCCAACAGCATCAGAAGAGTTGATGTTCCAGTCATGTCGTCTGGGGAGAGAACTCTGATGAAATTCCAGAAGTCCTTTGTGCTGTGTGTTCTCTTGTCCCTAATTCACCTCTTCATCAGCCTCTGCCAGTGAGGTCTCTGGATAACTGTGCCTTAGAGCTACAATTGCCTGTGGGAAACAGAAAAGGGTTATCATTGAAGGAGCATCTGTTAGAGGGGTGTTCTTGTTCTGTTTTTGTTTTCTCAGTTTCTCTATTTGGTATCCATTCCACAAGACCAACTGTATTAACTATGTTTTCTTAATTTCTACATTCTTTATGCTCTGGCATTTGGGAGCCTCAGACCCATTATAGACGCAGGGAGAGACTGCCCCTTCCAGGGCTAGCTTATTCTTAAATATAGCAATTTTCCTACAAGCATGCCTTTCATATGCCAGCCAACTACTCTCTTTATCTCACCCTCACACACCAAGCCAGTATTCTTCTGGTCTAAATCATCCCAAGCCTAGGTGTCAGACAACTAAGGACAGCCCCTATCCCCCAGAGCCCATCAGAATGACCGAATCTAGCTAATCCTAACCCATGCACCTTGTCCTGTCCTGCCTTTTCCACGGGAACCCCAATACAGACTCCGACTAAGGCTTCCCTTTTATTCTTGCCTTCTGTCTCTGGACCATCTTGTGTCCCTGTGAAGCACGGGATGTACCCTTCCTTTGTGAAATGTAAGTAGTAAGTTCTTCTCTTAATGGAATTGGCCTCTTCATGTTGTCACTCAGTCCTACTTCTATAAATTAACACCTGGGTGTAATTTTAGAATGGTTGTATTGTGTGGCTTCCTCAGAACACTTTGCGGGGTATATTTGCTTGCTTCTAGCAACATAATACAGTCCTCGGCATTTTATTGATTTGGAATATTCAACATTGTGTTGTGGTCCTGGTATGACTAGGGCTGGACTGGCTTTTCCTAAAACTTGCTATCTAATAAAGATTGCTGTTTTGGAGGAGAGTTTACATATACTAAGTTTGTAACTAATTCAAATACAGTATGTCTAATGTCAAAGTTTGCACAGAAAGCTACTTCCTTAGGGTGTCCCTGGCTGTCTCCAGGGTTGCAGCATATGTGAGTTCCTCATCTGGACATTCTTATACTGTCTTCTTGGAAGGAAACCCAGCCTCCCAGCCACTTCTCTCTTAACTGATCTCCCTTACTTCTCCCAATGAGTTAGTCTCTGCTTCTCACCTCAATAGCCATCCCTGATGTGGAGAGCCTGGGCATCAATTTCAAATGTAACAATTACCAGACCTGACAGCAGTTAGCACAATAAAGTACAAGCACAGACTGGTACTAAATTGATGAAGGAGAAGCAAGATCGGGAGGAGACATGTATGGGCTTGTGGTTCTTCAGGAAATGTAGCTGAACTTAGTTAGTTTCAGGGTGAAAGGAAAGTGGTAGTCAATGTGAGGAAAAAATTTAGGCTAAGATTAGAAATTTGAGCAAATCAGTGTTTAAGTTAATATTTTTAAATAAGTCTCATTATTTTGAGTTCCCTAGTCCCTAGGATTGCAAAAATTTTTCGAAAGCATGAAATAGAATAGCTTGGGCTGGCCACGGTGGCTCACGCTTGTAATTGCAGCACTTTGGGAGGCCAAAATGGGTGGATTTCTTGAGTCCAGGAGTTCTAGACCAGCCTGGGCAACATGTCAAAACCATGTCTCTAAAAAAAATACCAAAAGTAGCAGAGTATGGTGGCCTGTGCTTGTAGTCCCAGCTACCAGGAAAACTGAGGGGGGAGGATCACCCAAGCCTGGGGGACACAGAGGTTACAGGGATCCCTGATGGTGTCACTGCACTCCTGCCTGGGTAAGAGACTGAGATCCTGTCTCCAAAAAAAAAAAAAAAAGAGAGAGAGAGAATAGCTTGGACTGTATTTTTTTAATGTTAAGAAAGCACATTTTCCTTGTTTCATTGTCTCTGAGGTTTATCATCATTGAAGGGCCTACTGAGACTCTGTTAAATGCATATTTGATTGAGCAGCACTGAATTTAAAAATCAGGAAAAAATCTCCCTTCACTAAGAAATATCTTGTTGTCTGAGCAAAGTCAATTATGGTGTATCATTCTAATTTATTTTTTACCAAGTTTATTTTTGTTTCCTTTTGGTGTTAATTATGCTTCTGATCCATCCCTTTTATTTACATTTATATTTAAAATCAATGTTGTATATCATTTTAAATTGCATGTTTTACAACATCTGGTTTAATTACGCTTTCTCTCTTATTACCGTCTTTGCTGCAGCTGTTTCTCATTCACTGCTTGCTACCAGAAGTTTATTTTGCCTTATTTCTCAATTTCATCTACATGATGTATGCAAGTTTTTTTTTTCACATTAGAGAAACTATTGTTTATTTATTTCATTTTTATAATAACTAACTAATCGTGCCACAAGAAACACAGTGTTGACAAAGACCCACAGGGACAAACCAACAGTATGTGAACTCCACACAGAGCATAGCTTTGCATGTTCAGTTCCAGAGTCTGAATTTGGCTGAGTTTCCAGCTTGCATGACATCTCCAGAGGCAGGACTCAGGGAATAGAAGGTTTAAAACTGTGGGCACAAGAGATAGTGAAAATCTTCCTCATCTAACATTTCCCAGTATCCCTCAAGGAGACCCATAATAGCATTGAGAAATACTTTGGAAACTGACAGACATAGAGGTTTCCATCTTTAGAGGAATAATTTTTTATTTTGCTCAGTCGGAAATCTAATGCTTAAGAAGCAGCAAAGAAGTCGAAGAGCAGGTTATTATCTCTTCCAGCTCCAATAAGATACAGTGTTTAAATCTTAATACAAAGTTCAGTTTTAAGCCTATGATAACTAATATGATTTTGAGATATACATAGATCACATGACCTACCACTACACTGATAAATCTAAAATTAATTAAATAAAGCACTGAGCAATACTTTCATATTTTAACTGTATATGAGAAACATATACAACAGAAGAATATTCATAAAATTGAAGCAATTTATTCTTAATGGTGTAAGAATAGTTTAAAAGCAGTTTCATATATTTTAAACCACCAGATATCCATGACAACACTAAAGTAATTACTGATATACCCACTAAGTAAATGAGAAAGCTAAAATTCACAAAATATAATAGACTTGCTTCAGTTACAAATATATTAAAGATCAGAAGTGGGACTGGAATTTGAATCTTTTAACTTCAATTTTAGGTTTCTTTCCTCCTACAATATATATAAAAACAAGCAAATAAACAAACAAAAAACAGGTCAGGTGCGATGGCTCACGTCTGTAATCCCAGCACTTTGGGAGGCCAAGGTGGGTGGATCACTTGAGGTCAGGAGTTCAAGACCAGCCCGACCAACAGGGTGAAATCCCGTCTCTACTAAAAACACAAAAATTAGCCACGTGTGGTGGCACATGCCTGTAATCCCAGGTACTGGGGAGGCCAAGGCAGGAGAATTACTTGAACCTGGGAGGCAGAGGCTGCAGTGAGCTGAGATCGCACCATTGCACTCCAGCATGGGTGAAGAAGCGAGACATTGTCTCAAAACAAACAAGCAAACAACAAATGTCACCAGTCTAAGGTTCAGAAGATTGAGGTTATAACTTCACTCACACTCTGCATTCACATCGTCATTCACAACATACTTGAACGATGGATTGTTATTTTGCCTCTTTGGAATTTGGATCCAGAGATTTGGATGTAAGGTAAGGAATACAGGGTTGAAAATATCTCAACTTCTCTCTCTCTCTGTGTCTCTATCACACACACACACACACACACACACACACACACAAACTGTATTGAGTTAGGCATTAACATAAATAAGCTCCAGTGTTTTCTTTTTTAACAGTAATAGAAAATAATCTAACAATATTAATATGTTGCAAAAAACTCCACAGGGCCATGAGGACCATATACATTTAATATTTGTGGTAAAATAGCAAATACTATAATTCTGTGATAATCAAAATTCCAAAAACACATTTATTTCACCTTACCTGCCATATAGATGAATAGATTAAACCATTTATTTTATTTCAAAAAATGGTAACTTCAAGAAGAGGGAAATATTTAACTGGAGATAATGAAATGTTCAAACTGGATATATTTTATTCACTTATTTTATACCAAGCCAGTAAGTGTTCAAACTTTAATAATAACTGTTGTAGAAACAGAGTTCTCAAATGCATTTTCAACTGGGATTATTTTGGTTGTAATTGATTTTTTTATATTCAACACTTTTTGTTGCCATGCCTTTGTGCTGCTGGAGTTTTAATATGGATTTCAATATGAGAACAAAGTTTAGAGAAATATGGTTTTAATTGTCAGCTTATCGATGAGAAGGATGTTGAAGAAAAATAAAGCTACTCTCCTACTATATAAATATATATCTACATATGGGTATATATATGTGTGTGTGTGTGTGTGTATTTGGATGGTTAGCATACTAGAAACAATACATCCATTTATTTATCTTCACAAGTATAGAAATCCAGTTAGAATAGCAAATCATTTCACTTTAGACAGTTTGAAATTCATTTTATCATTCATATAGGACCATATCTTGAGGTTTATGTTTATGAATTCTGAAGATAAATAATTCCTCTTATAAAAGTAAGAAGGAAAGTAAAAGAAATTTATCTCATAATATAATATTAAAATAGAACTAGAAAAATTTTACTTGAATACTTACAGTAATTGTTAGGGTAATTCCTTCCCAAAAGAGCTATTAATCAAATACACAATGACAAAATTGGTATTGCTTTAAAATTCTTTTGAAAATAATAAAATAAATTTTTATATCATAACCAAATAGTAAAATGTAAAAAGAAGTCAGTTTTTTTAACTGAGCCCAATTTCACTGAACTAAATACATATTTCATTTTTAAATGAAATACTGGGATGATGAACATTTTAACAATTTTAGGTGTGAAAGTACTGAGAAATCTTGGTAATAAATTCTATTAAAAATTTAGGGCAAGTTTAAAGGTACAATTTATAAAAGCATCATATTTGATATTATGATTTTGTGGCTGTACAGTAGAAATGTGCCAAATGTTTATAAATAAAAATCAGATCATTTTACATTCTTTCAATATTTGACATGGGGTTATTAAAGGTTTCCATTGTTTTTAGTTTCCCTGGTTGCAAGTAGTCAAATGCTCTTGAATTAGAGCAGTTTTCAATAGAAACAAAAATTATCGTATTGATGGCTTATTTTCTTTTTTGTTTCATTTTATTTACACTCAACAAAAAATTCCGGTAGGTAGTGAACCGCAGGTCTGTTATATAGTCTCTTAGGACATTAACATTGATTAAGTGATAATATTCATGTTGATGTTTCTGAAATAAAAGCAAAATGATGGGGTGAAATTTACTAAACAGAGACAAATGTGTTAAAAGCTGCCACTGTCGTAAATATGTTTTAGGATTTATCATTTGCAATCTTACCTCTTTTTTTTTTTTTTTTTACAGTTTCTCTGTTATTATTTTTAACTCTTTGCCTTTATACAAACACATTGTTTACAAATTATGTTCTAAACACAGGAGATAATGAAGTCATTTTGTTTTTGTGTGATTTTTTTGGGTAGTAAATAGAACTAATGCAGGAGAGACTTCAGGTAGGACTAAAATCTGAACCTGGTAGGAATATACAATATTCAAGAAATTGTCTTTGAGAGACAGACATTCAGTTTAGCCATTTTAGCACAGAGATAATATCTAAAAGCCAAGCGTCTTCATCCAAGCTGCTATGACAAAATACCTTCTCCTGGGTAGTTTATAAACAACAGAACTCTATTTCTCACCATTCTGGGGACTCAAAAGTCTAAGACCAAGGTGTAGGCACATTGGGTGTCTGGCAAAGACCCCCATTCTTGCTGCATCTTCACATGGTGGAAGGCAAACAAATTCCGTTGGGTCTCTATTACAAGGGCACTAATCTCACTCATGAGGACTCTGCCTTCATGACCTAATCACTTCCCAAAGACCACAGCTCTTAATACTATCACAATGGGGATTAGGTTTCAACATGATAGTTTAAGGGGCATGCAAACATTCAGACCATCGCAAGCAGCATAAATGAATGAGGCAACTGCACTGCTGTTAGATGTAGGTGTTTTGGGCTCTGATCTCTGATTAGAGCCTCCTCAACCACTTTCATATAATTCCCATTAGAAAATGATCTTGATCTTCTGGTTGTGATAATAAGCTCAGAAAAGTTCAAGAACATATTATTAGTCATGAATCATTCAACAACCTCAGGAAAGATCCATTAATGAATCTGAATTGACTGGGACTAAAACCTTTATTCCCTTTACCTTGAGCTGATTGGAAGAATAAGAAACTATTTTTAATAAATAATTGCTTTTGAGATATAGGACAGGCTTATTACAATGACACTGATGGTCCCTCATAGGACAGGCTCAGAATTGCATCAATAAATATACTGTTAAAAACACACATGCTGAATTATTTTTCCAGACCAGCAGTGTGTACATAATAGGCTGCATGGGAAATGGGTCTGCCTAACTAACTGCAGTACTGGAGCTAAGATTGTGTAGGAGTTGTGGATGGGGTTGGCCCATGATTGAAAAAACTGAACAAGGGAGCCCCCCAAAGCCTTCATTGTGATGAGGGTCACCTCTTGAAACGGAACAAAATAAGACTATAGCAATAGATCAAAAACCAGATGATAGGAAATCAGAAGTAGGAGAGTTGTTGAGGATCACAGCATTCAGCTGCTGGGAGTGAGGGAAAAGACAAACTGAACACGTTGCTAAGATTCTAGCTTACTAAACTTAATAAAAGGGAATGTCTTGAACCAAAATTACATGATAAGAAGTGCTCTTTAAGAGACGTTGATGAGGATGAGCTTACTTTCTGAGCATATAAAATAGAACATTTTCCTCTAAATCAGTCAGGATACCACAGTTAAACACATGCTGTATTCACATCGAGAATCTTGTGGAGAATTTAATGTTCAGACTACTTACAATGTGTCGGAATGTTTAGAGAAGCCACAGAGAATAGTGCAGTATTTGGAGGAATGTAGGATGGGTTAGGGCAATATTCAGAAAACAGAAATAAAGATTGTCTTATTATTATTATTATTTTTTGTCTGGCCTTGAAGTTAATTGTCAGTACTAAGTACTCGGAGGAAGAAGGCACACAAAAAGATTTAAAAGTGATATGTGCATGCACGTGTGTGTGTATGGGTGTGTATGCGCATGTGTGCATGTGTGTGTGTTCCCTATGTCCTGGGGCAGAATTTAAAATATTATGCCTTTGCTATGATTTAAATGTTTTTCACCTCCAAAACTTAGGCTGAAATTTAACTGCCCTTGTTACAGCAGTAAGCGGAAGGACCTTTAAGAGGTGATTAGGCCATGCATGCTCCACCCTCATGAATGGGTTAATGCAGTCATCATGGGACTGGATTCATTATAAAAACAAAAGCTTGGGCCACCTTTTTTCCTTCCCTCATTCTATCTTGCTCTTCCTCCACATGAAGACACAGCAACAAGGTACCATCTAGGAAGCAGAAAGCATCCCTCACCAGGCACTGAACCTGCTGACACCTTGGTTTTGGACTTCCAAGTCTCTAGAACCACGAAAAAGAAATTTGTATTGTTTTTAAATTACCTAGACTCAAGTATTCTGTTATAGCAGCAAAAATAGACTAAGAAACCCTCTAAAAGAAAAAAAAAGAATCTTAGAAATTAGCTGCTCCAGACCTTTTTTATATATAATTCTTATAGAAACATTTTATATAAATTACAAGTCTTAATATGTTTACCTAGGTCTGTTCTCAATAGTTGATTTTATGTTATTTTCTGTTCTTATCTCATATGCAAATTCTCACTTCTAAAGGAAGCATACAAAATATACTTGTGTGTGTGTGTGTCTGTGTGTGTGCATGTCCGTGTGTGTGTCCGTGTGTGTGTGTGTATGTGTGTGTGTTTGGGGGAATACAAAGGTTTGAAATTCTAGATTTTTAACTTACAGTATAAAATGTATGGCTTACTCCTCAGAACATTCTTCTGTATTTTAATTGACTGTTTAACTTGTATATTTCCTCAATATGAACACATTATTTGTTATATTTCCTGTGTGTCTCATAGTTCCTAGAATACATTTGTCTATGTTGAGATAATTAATGAATTAATTAAATAGACGTTTATGAAGAAGATTGACCATGAGGACAAATGTGTACATACTATTAAGTAGCATGTGCAAATAAAATGGTAGACTTTTAGATTAATCAACATCATTTATCACTAAATTTACCAACATAGCTAAAGTTTAATTTTACCCAATTTTGTCAAACTCAGTTTATAAACAAGAAATTGGCATGCATTTTGTTGAGTTATCTAAAGATTTATCTTTAACTCCTAGGCATCACACAAGTACCAACAATATGAAATTTGAAGCTTTCGTTTTTTTGAACACTTTGCAATAAAATCTAAATTTCTCCTTTAAAAATTACTGACTTGGTTATATTTCCACCCCAAAGTGCACACTTCCGTTTCAGCCAATGATTTATCTTTGTCATCTTTTAAAGTAAATATCCTTGCTTTGTGTCCTCTAATGATAACCAAGAAGCAGTAATATGTAAATAGCTACAGACATTATCTCAGGTGAAACAAATATGTGAAAGCTGTCATGCATGGATTGAACACAAACGAACCTTATACACCACTCTAGGTAATTTTTCCTACAGGATTAACAGAGAGACATAATGCAGGAAAGTATCAGTAAAGAGGTTCAAGAACACTTTAGGGTGACCTCTTATCAACCAGTTCTTTACCATTTTATGAGAACACACTCCACTCTCATCTATAATAGAACAACTATTATGGATTATAATTTGAGTGTTTCTTTTGGAATATAAATAAACGGATTCCTACCCTACTGAAATTGAATGTCGTTTTCCTCTTCTCACAGGGTGAATGTATATACGCAGCAGTTAAACAAGTCTGAAGAAAACATTTCAAGATTTTAGTCCAGGTGACATTTGTCGATGGCCTGCTAGCCTTTCATCATATGTAGCAGTGGAGCCTCTTCCTGATGTGGATCACAAATGAGGAGAACTAAGACAGTGCACTATGTGCAAGAATTCAGGCCACAGGAAATCATGCCATCTGGAACTGCTAAATGGCCAGCAGAAACTTCACAGATAAGCAAGGTAATACCTTACAGAAAAAAGAAAAAAGAAACCCACAACCTCAGTAGAATGACACTTTTTAAACACTAAATAAGTATAAGGTGTAGATTATGCCTGTGCTCATGATTATGCAGTAGGTCAAGTTTCTAGAAAATATGTATGAGAAAAAATATTTGCCTCCAAAAACCTGAAGTCTTTAA
>NW_012103476.1:6313365-6328215 GCF_000951045.1 Mandrillus leucophaeus
GAGACAGAGTCTCGCTCTGTCACTCAGGCTGGAGTGCAGTGGTGACAACTCGGCTCACTGCAAGCTCCGCCTCCCGGGTTCCTGCCATTCTCCTGCCTCAGCCTCCCGAATAGCTGGGACTAGAGGCACCCGCCACCTCGCCCGGCTAATTTTTTGTGTTTTTATTAGAGACAGGGTTTCACCGTGTTAGCCAGGATGGTCTCAATCTCCTGACCTCGTGATCTACCCACGTCAGCCTCCCAAAGTGCTGGGATTACAGGCGTGAGCCATCGTCCCTGGCCTAAGTCATTTTAATTATAACAAAATCTTATTCAGATATATATAGAAAGGTGATTATTACTGTGATAATTTCATTGTTTTGACTTTAAGGATATAATGATAAAAATTTTATGATTTGAATTGATTATATATAAGTTATGAGCCACATACTCTAGAGATATTTTCCCTAGGTTTTAAAACATCTTTGAAAGGTAGCTTTTATTGTCACTATATTACCAATGAGAATGTAGATCCAACATCTAGATCCAAAAGTTTGCTCGACAACAAATATAAATAACTGACAGAACAATAATTCAAACTTTGAAAAGGAACTTGCTTCCAAAAGTTTAAGTTGTATCACAATACATTATACAATCTTCATTTTTCAATATCAGACATAAATATGTCATGTATATTTTTGTCTAAATTATGTTGTATTATTTGCTTCACAAGTTCTTGTTGCCATCTGGATCATTAACATAACAGAAAACATAAGACATTTGCACAAGCAAATTATAATAGTTTTGAATTGATTTGCAGATTCAGTGATATGCTTGGGATCACCATGTAAAATAAGTCCGATGCCACCAAAAAGCAAGAGAGAAATGGAACACTAAGCTGGAATTTTCACAGGAAATTATAATTATAATCTTAAAAAAACACTGAGTACTTTTCCTTGTTCTACTGAAATATATTAACTCTAAATAAACAAACCAAACTGAATGAGACAAGAGTAAATTCTGTGATACAGATATACTACTTGATTTCCATTTGTTTATTTATTCCTTTATCTATTTTTTATTTTTATAGATGTAAGGGGTACAAGTGCAGTTTTCTTACATGGATATATTGCATACTGGTGAAGTCTGGGCTTTTAGTGTTGATTCCTATTTAAATTAAGTGTATATATTAATGATGGCACCAAAGCTCTAAGACTCAGATGTGATACAACTGGCTTTTATTTATGCCATATCATCACCATCGTTATCATTCATGCAAAGCATTGACATTAAGACAGATTCAGCAACAGCAAGACAAAGAACAGAATCATTTTGCCAGTGTCACATATTAATCACATATAGTGATACTGATCGCATAGTTGATGCTCAATTGGTAAGGCACAGTAAAGCGGCTATTTAGAAGATGGAGGAAAATGGGAAGACTAAAGACAGAGTGCAGGGATTGGTGAAAATATGCCCTGAAATACAACTTAAAGTCATGCCACACATCCCCAGCCTGCCAGAAAACTGCAGGTAGAAAGGAGCTGGGTTATTATCAGATTAAGGTGACGTCAACAAAAGCTCTCAAGGCAATTTTGTGTTTTGCAGTCTTTAGCTATGGAAGAAAGAGTGCTGAGAACACATTCTTTCTGGTTCTAACTGCACAGATAGGTGGGACTCATTGTCAAAGGAAAGTGGCTATTTTATTCTCACCACAGCCAATGGAGAAAAGAATGAGACTGTGCATGGGACAAAGCCTCATAATGAAAGTTGTTCCCATCCTGATCGATCACTGTGACAAACTGTAGCGCTGGTTAACCATATCGATTTATGCCACCCACCTCCCCTACTCTAAGATGGGAGATGGTAGCGAGGGTACTGGGTCCCAGTTCTGATAATGTGTCCCCTTGATCTATATTTTTTAAGTCCTCAAAAACGATTTTAATAAAGATCTAGGTTTCAAGAACACTAGTTTATTCTACTTCTACTTTCCCCTAGCTCCCATCACTTTACACACCTGATATATTGATATTTCAGATCAATGGAGGCCAATTTTGCCCAGAGAAGACTCTAATAAAGAAAAAATAGAGGGAAATAGAAAAATTGAATTATATACCTAGCAACAATTACAGTAGTGAAGCTGTGTTTCTTTGGCATCATAGACATTTTTTTTTTAATTGTCTATCACCCCATATAAACTGTCCCTCTTCAATGCCTTGTTTTCCCATTTAAAAAATCTCTTTTATTTCTAGTATCCTTTTCTTATATCAAGCAATTTGGTCTTAGTTTCCAGGAAACCACGTGCACACATGCGCACATACAAACACACACAAAAGCATACACACATTATGGAACATTCAGATAATCTACAATCAATCCTACTAATCAAAACTCAATCTTATGGATTTTTGGAAATCCATGAGAGAATGTAAGTAAGAAAATGTCTAAGTTACTTATTAAGCTCACATAAACAAATGGAACAGAAACTAATGTGACAGATCAGATATTGGTTTGGGATGAGGTAAACCGGATAGTATATACTTGACCTGGATTATTCTTGATTCACTATCATCCTTCGTGAAACAAAACTTGGCCTATGGTTCTACCTAAGGCAGCAGATAGTCTGGGCATAAAGAAAACATGCTACCAAAGAGAATTGCTGGAGGAGACGCTCAACATCACAAGGACTTGAGGATGATGAGACATTATCCTCCCTGATGGTAAGCCTAAATCAAAGTTTTACATACCCCTTCATAACAATACATTGCCTCAGCATTTTTCTTATTTCTGGTTGTCCTATGTTTTCCTAAGATCCTAAGTACTACATATTGCATATTGTTTGCTACCTCCAATTACTATAATATGTTAATTTTACTTCTAAAAGTTTGAAACCAATAACCCCACAACCATCATTAAGAAGCTCCACAAAACAAAAAATAAAAACCCTGAACCAATTTCCTGATATTGCGTAATCTCTATTCTGTATCAAAAAATATATCAGCTACTTAACCAACTGTTTTGCCAAATTTGTACACAAAAATGTTGGATAAAACAGTGAACCTATCTACCTGTATAAACTGAATCTGGAATGTAGCTACTATCTATCGTCCCTCTACAATGCAGGAGTAATAATAAAACCCAACTCCTTGGGCTTCTGAAAGGAACAAATCAATCAGTTCAAACATGGCCTACAAAAATCATAGCCATCATACATAATATTATAGTTCACATGATTTGTGTTGAAGGTCATTATTTCATGTTATAATTACTTTAGGTCTTACTTACATTTTATTAAGACTAATTAATCTATTTCTTCCATTTATCTATTACTTACACAAATACCAGTTGAATATGCCCTGTATTTCAATATTCTAAACACTGGAAATTTTACAGTGACTAAGGTAAAGATCCCACCCTCATGAACATTACTCTCTAATTAGGGATAAGAGATACACATTCCCAAGAAACGAAATATGTGTATTTTCTCAAGAATGATGCACATTTTTAAGAAAATAAGACAGGACAAAGGCAGAGTAAATCAGGGTTTCTTGTTAGGTAGGGTGATCTGGAAAGGGATGTTTGATGATTTGACATTTTAGAAGAATCCTGAATATACTGAGGGAACATTGCACATGTCTGATAGAGATGGTTTCAGTGAAATCAGCAAATGCAAAGGCTGAGTCTGTTACATTCTTGACGTATCTGAGAAGAAAGTGAGCCAGTAAGGAGGAGTAAGCAGAGGTCAAGAGGCAAGACATGTTACTGCAGTTACGCTACAGCCCAATCACGTAGAACTTTGAAGAAAGTTGTAAAAAGTCTGGAGATGCATATAGTAATTTCTTTAAATGTTTCTCTTTCTTCTAAAGACATAAATTGGAGGCTATATCTGTTTTCAAATTAGTATATGCAGAATGTTAACTAATTAGCGTTAAAAGCATTTCAAATAATAGAATAAAAAAGTGATAAATACATTTGATAATGTACTATATATTTAGAACAGATGAAATGAAGCTAATTTAAAAATATAATATGCACAGTAAGTTATAATTTTATAATTTTAAAGAGAGACTAACAGTATATAAATGATTAACATTTTTATTAAAATGACATAGAACATTTAATTTTCCTTTTAATTCAATTTCATTTAATTCACATTTACTAGAGCATTCTTTGTACTCGTCACTGAGTAAGGCAAAATAATAACACTTATGTCAGTTTGTTTGAAAGAAAGTAACTTAAAACATAGAGGTGCAGGCAATGACACAACTATATACCCCATTCAGAGACAGCACAGCTCATACAACTCATATCTTCCAAGATGCTCTTTCTCACCTACAAAAGTTGATCCTCAAATGTTCAGCTTAAAGTTCTGTAGCAGTACATACGATGTGAGAATTAGAGGGTGTGCAACGCAGATTATGCCATTTCCTGAACTTCCTGAAGTTCATGCAATGAGTATAGTAATGCTTTCAACTAGGGCTTTGAGACTGAATTTATCTTGCTTGCAGATGATTTTTTATCTGAAAGGAAATGTAATGATTCATATAATCACAAATTCTTTATATTTTTGTTGTATATATATTCATTGACATACATTTTATGTATGCATGTATACATATATATGCATGTGTGTGTGTATAATTAAGGGCATTTTATTGTATATGTATATATATTCATGGTAGATTCTCTGCCCATATTTTCATTTTCCAGAATTTCCAAAAGCAGTGTCTCTTTCGCTCTGTCAAGGAGATGTTTCTTACTAATGGAACCCTCAATCTTGTACGTGGGGCAGGCTAGAAGTACCAGGGAACTAATGTCCTCAGCCAGTGTTGGACAGAAGCACTGAAGTGGTTCATTTCCTTGAGATTTCTGTTCCTGATTTTGAGGCCTGTGTTTTATGCTGAGTCCCAGAGTTCCTAGGCGGAAGTAAGCTATAGAATTCCAAAACTGCGACTTGCTTTATAGTTGAAGCTATGTTTTCCTTTCATCCCTTACCTGTTTAAACTCCCATTTCCCTTAGCAGTGATTCCTGTGTTCACTGCCTGAATAAACTACTCACACTTAATTCCTTGTCTTAGTATCTGCTTTAGGGTGAACTCAATCTGAGACAAACGACATATAATATAAAACGCCTGTAAGATTTAAAATTCTGTGTCAACACTGTGTGACAGAAATCACACTCACCAGCTATGCACATGTTGCCTGGTATTTTCCATTCTCCCTTGCTGTTGGATTAAAACTGTAAACATTCTTCAGGCCAAAGGAGTATGAGTGGTAGTAATTCGTGTTTCTGTTCCAGGCCAACGCAGTTCAGAGCCAGTCAACTCTTTTCACTTTTCTCTTTCACTGTCACATCAACTTTGGAAAACAAATGTTCCACATGGCATAAAGGGGAACCACTTGCCTATCTGAATATTTTATTATTGAGAGATACATGATTTTTCAGTGTTGGACTACTGAGGTTTTAAAATTCATTTTACACTAACACAGCCTAACATCATTATGACCATTCCAAAACTGGATAGCAAAATGTTGCTGTCTGATGAAAAAAATTCCCCATACGTGGGATTACCTTTGTTGTTCAGGGATGAGAAATAAGAAAAATTAAAATTCTTTCCAATCCCATCTTCACTCCAGTTTTTAGTAGGTGTGTTGTGGTATGCAAGTGAGTTTACTGCCTTAATTTATAAAACATGACTACCTACATTTACAAAACATGTATATATAGTACTGTACTGATTTCAACAGCCATTTGAAAATTCAATGAGACAATTCACATAGTGTTCTTGGTATAGTTTTGGATATATATAGTATTTTCTATAGATATTAGTTATTAGGATAACTTTTTGTCTATACGTGTACCTGTAATAGATACACATACCTAATGTGTTTATGTACTTATTCTGTGAGTTGTTCGTATCCCATCATTTTATATTTCTCTCATCAACATATTCAAATTATAGATATTCCACCAACATAAAACGTCTACCGCACCCAATTTGATTTCCCCAAATGCCAAAGGAATCTTCCTTTTGCTCATAATTACTGTTTGACCTGCTTCAGAAATGTATATATCATAGTATGCTACAATTTTGGTCTTTATCTTCCATTCAGATTTCCTGCTAATAACATAAGCTAAGAATTCCAATTAGTTGATTAAATAAAAAATCAAGGCTATTTAATGATGCTAAGCATCTATGGACTAAATGTTGCTTTGTATATAATGTATAATATACATAAGGCAATGCAGCAGGGATACACACACACACACACACACACACACACACACACACTTCAAGTATATACAGCTAGACCACCATTGACCTGACTTGAGAACATTGTTAAAAATGCACAATTTTATTTCCCATCCAGGCCAGGGCTGTTGAATCAGAATCTACACTTTAAACAAGATCTTCAGGTGACCCATATATGCACATTATGGGTTGAGAAGCATTGGTTCATCTTACATAGCATGAGGCATATTTATCCTTTGATAAACTGATCATGACAAATTCATATTTTTGTAATGAAGTCATATTTCCCAGGTGAAATTGTGAGAAGAAAAATGTGCGTGGAATTTTTTAAACTAAGTGTGTGGGGGAAAGCCTCTGAACATTCTCATCTCCAAATCTCATAAAGAATTATGGGCATTTAATTATGTTCCAAGGATATTTCTTATGGCAATAAAATATTAATTAAATTGTAAAGATTAATTATCACAAATTTCTAAATACCGGTTTTAATTAGTAGTATAACCCTGAAAAAGCATATGTTGTTTTAGATTATGCATGAGAATAAAATCGATATAGAAGAGAAGACAAGAAAGACTTTCTTGTTTATAAGCAGGATACCTATTTACTAGTGCACTGGGGAAAAACTAGGCTAATATGTTTGTGATATTATGCTAACATATTGTGCACAATATGCTGTTTATTTGAGTATGCTTTCCCTATCAATTGGATAAATCAGAGTTTTGTTTTCGTTGCATAGGGAATGATTCCCATAAAAACATTTTCTGTAAGAAAGTTGAAATAGCTGATTATGCAAGACAAGTAGGATTTTGCCTGAATATAATTGTATTGGACTAAATAATATGTTCCATGTTCCATTTGCCATTCAAGCTTTAAAAATACAAAATATTGGTTTGCAGAAGTGGAAAAGTGCCTTAGAGAACAATAGGAGATGATGAAAATCATTCTGTGTGCACCAAAGAAATTTGCTCTGATTTGGACTATCCCTTCTGACACTCATTTGTAAGGTAGTCTTAAAATTGGTTTGTAGATGAACACAAACATTTTTGGAAAAACTTATGAAATTGGAAAATGTTCTTTTAATATTACAAATCAGCTTGCAAATTTAACTGTATTATTAGAGATACACTTCCATTAGAATTACTTACTTTAAAACCACCACAAATATAATTGCAACCATTGTGCTGTATCCAATAATGTAGTGTGTGACATACTTAACTATATTTTCCCACTGTGTAAACTACACCAGGGAGACTAAGAAACACTTCTGGAAGTTGTGTTCTATTAGGCCAGTTGGATATTATTTAGGAAATTAGCACTCATTGTATAAAAATGATGCACTTGGGGCTTGGAAGGTCGACATAATTTCCAAAAATTAGAACTTGTCGACATTATGGCTCCAAAGTGGTTGTATTACTTCAACTACATATTATTAAGAATTTGAAAATAAGAATCTTATTTAGTGATAAGAAAAGTAAATATGCTTGGATTCAATGACCTCAATTGTTGTAAAGAAGATGGAACATATCTAATTATGTGAAGAAAATAAAATAAATGAAATACAACACTAATCTTTGCACAGAAATATATTCCTATACACACTACAAGAAAACTCATTAACTCATTACTCTTTGGCCATATATGTTTAATGGAGAAGTATAATCATTTATTATTTCATCAGCACTATCATGAGTCCTATTGTAGCCCAATTCTATGCTTATTTTGTAGAGTCAGAAAATTTTTGAATATTCAAACTCTTAGAAAATTATATATTATTGCAACGGCCCTATACAGACATGTAATACGTGTCTGGTTTATGAATATTTTAAACATATAAAAGCTTTAATGCAGATTTTATTATCTATATTTGATAATGCAAGATAATTTGCTTAGAATGTTTAATGTAGCAGACTGCTTAAGAGTCAGAAGTTATTTCTTTATATCTATGCCTGCCCCCTTTTAATGTGACATTAACTCTTCTTGGTTCTCAAGGCTGCAGACTTTTGGGCTGAACTTCCATCATCAGCTCTCCTGGTTTTCAGATCTTTAAACTCAAACTGGAACTGCCTCATCATTTCTCCTGGGTGTCCAACTTAATGACATTAGATCCTGGAACTTCTCAGCCTCCATAACTCCATAAAACAAATTCTTATAATGAATCTCAATCTCTCTCTCTCCACGTGTGTGTGCGCGTATATATATATCTTTATGTATAATATATATATCAGCACTCATGATAGTGCTGATTATATATATCTTTATGCATATATACACAGATGTGTGTTTATATAAATATTCATATCTGTATACACATATATATACCTTCATATATATGTGTGTGTATGTATATATAAAATCTTATTGGTGTTTCTTTTTCTCTGAAGAATTCTGTCTAATACGCCCCTCTAGAAGTGAACTTTACTGACACCTTGAATCTGCATTTGATCACGGACTTACTTTGGACAATGGTACAACAGCAAATATAACACAATACATATTTGAAAAGACTTGCACATCCATGCTGACTCATTACCACTGGGAGCCCTCAATTATTATGTGAATATGCCCGGGTGAGTTTGTTGGAAGATGAGACAATGTGGAAAAAAGAAGAGCCATTGATGAAGGCTTGGATAACCTGTTGGAATGTTAGGCAATATAGATCAGAAAACATTCATCCTGAGTAAGTTCCCCTAAACTAACCAACGTGCCGCCTGCCAGAAATAATTGAGGTCAACATTGTTCATCCAGTCATTGATCAACCAGGTGCAGCCATCCTGCCAGGTAATATAATTCTAATCATTATTGGTTAAATGGAAATGATTGATTTTTTTACATAATAGAACATTGTTTATATAAACCAATATATAAAACTGTATATATTATATACAGTATAGAAGACAACATGGGTTCCATGTTCACATTGGTTTCTGACTATACGGCCATATAAAAGTTGCATGCAAGTCTTACCTTGAAAATTTTGATATGCTTTATAATTTTTTAATATCCATATGTAGCAAAGTATAACATTTACTTGATTAAAGTAATGAAACAACTCTTTTCTGCAGCTCTATTTGTTATTTACCTACAAATAATCCTACAAAATTAAAAAGAATTCCACTTAAATGCCCAATATACAAATTCATTAACACTGTCAAAAATAAGATCAATATCCTTTCTGACTATAAGGCCATATAAAAATTACATACAAGTCTTACATTGAATATTTTGGCATACTGTATAATTTTTTAGTATCCATAAGAAAAATATACTGATAGAAATAACAAGAGTTTTATTTTACAATTTTTAAATATTAAAAAAATATTTATTTTTTTAATATTTAAAAAATACATTGCAATTTGATAGTTACTAGATATATTGGGTTTTAATAACTAAATATCTTAATTTATAAGTTGATGTTGCCTAATATTTTAAGATTATAATTAATAATATAACTTACAATAAGTATACATTTTGTATGTTGCTATTTGAGTAAATGTTGTGTTGTTGTGGTGTTGTTGGCAAGACTGTAAACTAATAAATACTTTAACTTAAATCTCAGTCACTCTCTTTTTGTAATCGCCTTTGAGGGATTTCATGTGGGCTGGAATATATTCAGTGCATGAACTCATTCTCCTTCCTCACATGCTTCCAGCACGAATCACATTTTTTTCTATGCAATTTTTCTACACAGATTCATCAATGCTGGAAAAGCACATGAAACATCGGGCTCAGAGACAAATGGCTTTATTCCTCAAAGTAGAGCAGACAACACGAGCTCCATGTTCACAGTGGTTTCCGACTATATGGCCAAATAAAAGTTGCATACAAGTCTTATCTTTAATATTTTGATATACCTTATAATTTTTTAGTATCCATAATAAAAATGTATTGGGAGAAATAACAATAGACTTTTATTTTACTAATTTTTTTCTCGTCTCTCCAAGACTCAGGGGGCAGTGAGGAATGTCCCAGTGAATGCCATACACAGTGGGTTTGGTCACACCTGAGGGACCCATAGCTAAGAAAACCACCCAAATTTTAAAGGGGCTACTAGAAGGTCTGTTCAACCTTTGTTCCACATAGAGACAATATTTTCACTTTCCTGATCAGGAAACAAATCTTCCCTCTCCAGCAGGAGGGTGCTGCCTCTGTTCAAAGATTGCTAATCGAAGATTCAGGATAGTTCTCTGGGTGACTTTGGACAACTCAGTTCCCCTTCCTTTTTCATTTGTAATTCTCAAGAATAACTGAGATGTGCTGGGAATGCAACATCTTGAGACAGGGCAAGACTGGCTGGAATAGATCAGGGTCCGTTCCAGTCCCCACTAGAACAAGAGATCCTTCAGTGTTTTACACAGCAGGTCCAGGGTCCGTCAGCTGCAGTGCAAGTGAGGCACACACAGACAAGCACAGACTAGACTTCATTTGTTCCAGACAGCTTTCCTGAGCTTTTCGGGATGGATCAGAGTGAATCCCAGGCTCTTGTTGTTCCTACAAGTGATAAACCTGCCACATGTAGCTTGTTACCTGTATGCATGTTCTGTCTCATCAAATTCAAACAAGCCGGTAATCAGTGCATGGTGAACCTTCTTCAAAAAGATCCTCGGATATAGAATTCAGAAGAAAATTTGCTAATGTATTTTCATAAGACACGCAGAAATGCAAGTGATCCACGGAGAACGGTCTTCCAATGTGAAATGTCTCCCACATCCTGGGTCCCAGAATGACTGACTACATAGAACAGAATAGTCATTAAGTCATAACTACTAC
The DNA here is from genome assembly GCF_000951045.1 of Mandrillus leucophaeus. Taxonomy (NCBI): domain Eukaryota; kingdom Metazoa; phylum Chordata; class Mammalia; order Primates; family Cercopithecidae; genus Mandrillus; species Mandrillus leucophaeus. The sequence goes on from NW_012103476.1 coordinate 6,324,365, forward strand.
CAGATGTAAAACCTGACGAAGAAACAAAACTTTTTGGCCATATCGTCTAGTCTAAGCTAACTAATATTTACTTTGAGGTGGGAATTATTCATAACAATGTGGGATAATGTTTATATTGTTGATAATTTTCTTTTACACATTGGATTTGCCACAGAAGTAAGAGGGATGCTGATGGATGTGAGAAATGAATCCAACATCCTGCAAGAAATCCACATGGAGAAAGAGATGGTTTGGTCTTACTATGTGCTGATGCCAGCAACCTAGTATAGAAGAGGTAACTATGTCAAGATTTAGGCTAAGGTAATACTTTTGGTTGTATTTTCTCTCTTCTCCCATTTTTGGGGGGTTAATCACAGCCTTCAATGTTAAATAAGCAAGCACAGAGTAAAAAACAAATACAATCTTGCTTCTGCTCACAATCTAATTGTATATACTAAGTATGAAACAATACAATCCTAAAATTATTTATCTAGCGTTATTTATTTTGAATATGGTTGGATATGCAAATTTAGAGTCATTCCATTTCTATTATTGCAAAATTCTATATTGGAATGTAAGTAGAAATCAATGAAAACATGCATCTATCAGTCTAACATATGGATTTCTCCTTCAGATCAATCTAAGATCAAGACTGACAGGCTAAGGCCCACCTTGAAGAGATTTAACAAACTATGTACACACCACAGGTGACACGATGTAGAGAGAAATTCATGAGCAGTTTCCTATTAAGAAGTTTCAAAGAGTTTCATCCAACTAATAACCTCTATGTGACCTGGTGAAACTACTTACTGCTTTCTGCTGAATTCAACGAAATCTCCATAATCAGTGTCTCGAAATCGGAATCAAGGCTACTGCGAGAAAACTGGTAAATATTTATCTACTGGTGGAAAATCAAAAACAAAATAATCCTCAGCTCATATTTATTTTGATTTTGTATTATGCATCAGATTTACACAGCAACTAGAAACTGGGTACATGGCAAGAAATTAAGAAACTGCCACACACACACTCAGGAGAATTTTGTTTCTAGCACATAGAAATAAAATTAGAAAACATCTTTTTTAATTGGAAAGCTTGGTGGCTCTAGAATATTTATATACTCTGCAGCTGCAATATGGCTTATAATTCAAATTCTGTATAAAATTCCCAGGTCTCCATGAGGATTCTAGAAATTCATATAAGAAAGAGAAATGTGTTCCAGGGCAACAGAATTTTTTTCATTTTTTTACTTAGTTCTGAAGTCATATCTAAAATACACACACACAAGTGTGTAGCTAAACATAACTAGAAAGACTTGATATGGAGAGGTGAGCCCTGCCGTCTCCAGACAGGTTTCTCAGGAAACTCCATATTTAACTTGCCTTCTGGCATAAGCAAATAAATCGTTAGATATGAAAATCTTGAACTATTTAATTCAAGTATATTTTTACATTAAAAAAACAAGAAGGAAAATCTCTTCAAGTAGATAGTGAAAATTTATCTGGAAAATTACATTTTCATATGGAAGGAGAAACAAATGAGTATGTGAAAATGTAATTCACAGCCTGAAGATCAGAAGAGTTAAACATTCTTTCTTTTTTAAAGACATGGATCTTGTTTTGCTGCTCAAAGCTGGAATGCAGTGGCATGATCACAGCTCAGCCACTGCGGCCTTGAACTCCTGGGCTCAAGGGATACTCCCACCTTAGCCTCCAGAGTGGCTGGGATTACAGGCATGAACCATCATGCCCAGCTAATTTTTACTTTTTGTAGAATTGGGGTCTTGCTCTGTTACCCAGGCTGGTCTCAAACTCCTGGGCTCATGCAATCCTCCCACCTCGGCCTCCTAAAACACTAGGAGAAGAGTTACTCATTCTAAAATTCTATGGAAGGATTCTCTATTAGAAACAGAAGCAGTTTTAAGGCCTGAGGAGTAAATACAAAGACAGTGTAAGAAAGAAGCTGAAGTTTCCCAGGGCTTAAGAGAATTAAATGCATTGTGTTAGGGAGCTATACGTTTATGCTTACCCCACCTCAAATTCATTTATTTAAATCTTAACTCCCTCTGTGACGGTAGTAGGGGTGATTTCAGAGGTGATTGGGTCTTGAGGGCGGAACACGCATAATGGGATTAGTATTCTTACATTAGTACTGTTAGAAGACAGATAAGAGCTTGCTTCCACTCTCTGCTTTGTGAAAATACAGGAAGTAGATGGTCATCTGTAAACCAGGAAGCAAACTCACCAGACACTGCATCTGCCAGCACTTTAATCTTGGACTTCTAAGCCTCTAGAACTGTAAGAAATAAATATTTGTTGTTTAAGCCATCCAGTCAATACTAATTTATTACAGTAGCCTGAACCGACTAGGACACGTTGTAATAGAATGGAATGAAAAAGATAAAAGGAGAGTTATATGTTTTCCTAGCTAGATTAAAGAATAGTGTCCATGAACCAGTACGATATAAAGAATTGATACCAGGATGTGAGCTCTTGGAGGACAGGAGGGTTTGTTAAGTTTTGTTTGCTGCTGTAAACAGGCATTTATAGTGGCATCTGGCCAATAATGCCTATTGATGAATATCTGCTAGAGATTTGAATGCACAAATTAAATTGAAACAGAAAAAAAAGAATAACCACAAAAGATAAAAATCCAAGTTTTAGTTGTAGCAGGAATTAATGTGAAGGCCTTGGATATTTGAAAGAAGCCTTTCAAAAGTGTACAAGGAGTCTGAGCAGACCTTAGAGGTGGTAGTCATTGAGAGATATTATTTGCAACAGAACAGGATGAGCCAAATAACATACTATTATTTTCTCATTGTCCAACAGAGTCCCTTGCATATGTTGCCTTGCAGAGTGCCTTGTATATGAGCCCGCATTTAGCATTTTCTTAAAAGACAAAATAACTTTTTAAAGGATCGTGTCTAAGAGACTGTTTTTACTACCTGTTGCTACAAGATATAGCAGATACTCATCACTGTTTCACAAGAACCAGGTGGCACATGCACAAAGCACAATTCCAGAAAGTTTCGTTTACATGCTACTCACAAACATTTTAGCAGGGTATAGGAAAACCACAAGGAATAACGCATCAATCCAGAGTTAGAAGGATCCAAGTGTCGTCTCTCATATGTCCTAAATAGAAGGAGGGGAGTGAGCATCACCTAGACCCAGAGGAAAGTCTTGGAAACATGCCACCTAAAGGGAAGCACTAATCTTAGTTGAAAGACACCATGGGCCCCAGATGAAAAAACAAGGGAAATACTTATTTCAGCCTCCTTCTCTCTTCTGACCACTGGGCAAACACAGCTGGAATTCAGAGGGCAATACATCATTCTAATCTTGCCTGTGAAGAATTTCCCCTCACATTTGGAAGAATTCTTCTCACATTTAATATTTAGCCTCACGCTGGGAAAGGTGAAACAGCTTTAGGAGCCAATGGATGGTAAGGAAGCCTATAGCCCCACACTCCTCACAGTGAAGGATTGGTAATTATATGCACCATGTTTGTTATTTTCTAAAGTGTTTGATTACATTACCTTAATAGATTGCTTATTGGCATTCTATAGAAGAGACTTATTAGTGTTTTGATTGTTTTAAAAATGTTTTGCTTTTCCATAAATCTGAATCTACTCACTTTAGATTACTTTTATCTTTTGTGGTTAATCTACTCACTTTAGAGTAGATTCAGATTTAGCATAGGCTAGTGATTGAGTCAGACTATTCATAATGAACAGAACATTACATCACATACTTTGAAAATTAAAAAATTCAACTGACACACAAGAAAATTCAAAACCTACTTCACTTTGCCCTGAGAACTTCCCTATCTTTTGTTCTTTTCTGCCTCTACACAAAGAATCCAGGAAAAAA
>NW_012103476.1:6328265-6334007 GCF_000951045.1 Mandrillus leucophaeus
GTCCATGAACCAGTACGATATAAAGAATTGATACCAGGATGTGAGCTCTTGGAGGACAGGAGGGTTTGTTAAGTTTTGTTTGCTGCTGTAAACAGGCATTTATAGTGGCATCTGGCCAATAATGCCTATTGATGAATATCTGCTAGAGATTTGAATGCACAAATTAAATTGAAACAGAAAAAAAAGAATAACCACAAAAGATAAAAATCCAAGTTTTAGTTGTAGCAGGAATTAATGTGAAGGCCTTGGATATTTGAAAGAAGCCTTTCAAAAGTGTACAAGGAGTCTGAGCAGACCTTAGAGGTGGTAGTCATTGAGAGATATTATTTGCAACAGAACAGGATGAGCCAAATAACATACTATTATTTTCTCATTGTCCAACAGAGTCCCTTGCATATGTTGCCTTGCAGAGTGCCTTGTATGTGAGCCCGCATTTAGCATTTTCTTAAAAGACAAAATAACTTTTTAAAGGATCGTGTCTAAGAGACTGTTTTTACTACCTGTTGCTACAAGATATAGCAGATACTCATCACTGTTTCACAAGAACCAGGTGGCACATGCACAAAGCACAATTCCAGAAAGTTTCGTTTACATGCTACTCACAAACATTTTAGCAGGGTATAGGAAAACCACAAGGAATAACGCATCAATCCAGAGTTAGAAGGATCCAAGTGTCGTCTCTCATATGTCCTAAATAGAAGGAGGGGAGTGAGCATCACCTAGACCCAGAGGAAAGTCTTGGAAACATGCCACCTAAAGGGAAGCACTAATCTTAGTTGAAAGACACCATGGGCCCCAGATGAAAAAACAAGGGAAATACTTATTTCAGCCTCCTTCTCTCTTCTGACCACTGGGCAAACACAGCTGGAATTCAGAGGGCAATACATCATTCTAATCTTGCCTGTGAAGAATTTCCCCTCACATTTGGAAGAATTCTTCTCACATTTAATATTTAGCCTCACGCTGGGAAAGGTGAAACAGCTTTAGGAGCCAATGGATGGTAAGGAAGCCTATAGCCCCACACTCCTCACAGTGAAGGATTGGTAATTATATGCACCATGTTTGTTATTTTCTAAAGTGTTTGATTACATTACCTTAATAGATTGCTTATTGGCATTCTATAGAAGAGACTTATTAGTGTTTTGATTGTTTTAAAAATGTTTTGCTTTTCCATAAATCTGAATCTACTCACTTTAGATTACTTTTATCTTTTGTGGTTAATCTACTCACTTTAGAGTAGATTCAGATTTAGCATAGGCTAGTGATTGAGTCAGACTATTCATAATGAACAGAACATTACATCACATACTTTGAAAATTAAAAAATTCAACTGACACACAAGAAAATTCAAAACCTACTTCACTTTGCCCTGAGAACTTCCCTATCTTTTGTTCTTTTCTGCCTCTACACAAAGAATCCAGGAAAAAAGAACACTAGGTGCTTAAAATGCACTGCCAAGTTTTATATCTTAAAAAGAGAAATTTCTTTTCCTGTAATAGGCCATTATAAATTCATATTTATGAAGTAGTTAGCATATAATTCAATTAATATGTATTATAGCCATTGGCCATTCATCTGTTCCATTCTAGTCATTCATATTTATGATCACAGAAAGTCATAGGGGTTCTATATGCAATTTGAAATTACTCTAAAATGTAAAGGATAAAGATTGCTTGTTATTTTAAAGCGTCTGAATGATGATTGAGAGATACATTTCCTCTGGGAACCTTATCATTTCAGATTTCAGAAATCCATTAATTGTAAACTCTTAAGAATTTCCACTTCTGTAAGTAATTAAATGTAGATCAAACACTGTAAAAATTTCAACTAGGACAGAATCTAAAAGTCGTCTACTTCCTATCATCATTGCTTTATCTGAGAATGATTAAGCTGAGAGCCACAGAGACCAACATCATGCAGTCAGCTATGTAGAAGCTATATCAGGAGATAATGCTGGTCTTCTAAATTTGGAGCTGGGCCTTATTCACTATCCTAGTGGTTTTCAAAATGACTAGATAATTTCTTGGGAATCTGGGAACTCCTAGTAGGGAGTTTATTAAAAAAGAGATAAAATAGCTTAGAGACGGCCAGGCGTGGTGGCTCACGCCTGTAATGCCAGCACTCTGGGAGGCTGAGGCGGGCAGATCACCTGAGGTTAAGAGTTTGAGGCCAGCCTGACCAACATGGAGAAACCCTGTCTCTACTAAAAATACAACATAAGCCGGGTGTGGTGGTACATGCCTGTAATCCCAGCTACCCAGGAGGCTGAGTCAGGATAATCACTTGAACACAGGAGGCAGAGATCACACCACACCATTGCACTCCTGCCTGGACAACAAGAGCAAAACTCCATCTCAAAAAAAAAAAAAAAAAAAAAAGAAAAAGAAAAAAGAAAAGAAAAGAAAAGAAAAAAAAGCATAGAGACTCTGGGTTCTCCTGTCTTAATTCAACCAGAGTTTCTCAATATTATTCTACTTTAGAAGTAAAGTTTATGACTTTATCCATTCATTGTATTGGTATAGTTTACTATAGTTTTGAGTAGATAACATTTTTATCTAACTAGGCAACAGAAATTTATTATCTCACAGGCCTGGAGGCTAGATATCCAACATCAAGGTGTAGGCAGGTTGCTTCTCAGGACTATGAAGTTGAATATACTCAATGCCTTTTTCTGATCTTTTAATAGCAGTAGCTTCAAACATTTTTTTTTTCTAATTTCAAATTTATTTTAGATTCAGGGAGTATGTGTGTAGGTCTGTTACATGGATATATTGTGTGATACTGACATTTGGGGTACAAATAAATGATCCCATGATCCAGATAATGAGTATAGTACCCAATAAGCAGTTTTTCAGTCCTTCCCTCTCCCCTCTACTGCCCCCTCTAGTAGTTTCTCATGTCTATTGTTTCCATATTTATGTCTATGTGTACCCAATGTTTATCTCCCTCTTATAAATAAGAACATACGGTATTTGATTTTTCTATTCCTGCTTTAATTTGCTTAGGATGACAGCATTCAACTGCATCTATTTTGCTGCAAAGGACGTAATTTTGTTCTTTGTAATGGCTTTGTAGTATTCCATATATATATACACACACACATATACACACACACATTTTCTTTATCCACCATCAATGGCCACCTAAATTTATTCCGTGTCTTTGCCATTGTGAATAGTACCGTGATAAACATATAAGTACGTGTCTTTTTGGTAGAATGGTTTATTTTCCTTTGGGTATATACCCAGTAATGGGATTGCTGGATCAAATGGTAATTTTAAGATCTTTGAGAATCTCGAAACTGCTTTCCATGGTAGCTGGAAATTTACATTCCCACTAGAAATGTATAAGCATTTTCTTTTCTCTGCAGCCTCACTGGTATCTGGTTTTTTTTGTTTTTGTTTTTTAACTTTTTATTCCTAGTCATTCTGACTCATGTAAGGTGCAATTTTGTGGTTTTAATTAGCAATGTTGAGCATTTTTTATATGTTTGCTGGCTGCTTGTCAATTTTCTCCTAATATATGATTGCTTATGTTTTTTGCTCATTGCATTTTTAAAAAAAATTTTTTTTTTTTCTGCTGCTCAGGCTGGAGTACATGGAGTGCGGTGGTGCGCTCTCGGCTCACTGCAACCTCCAGCTCCCAGGTTCAAGCGATTCTTGTACCTCAGCCTCCCGAGTAGCTGGGATTACAGGCGTGCGTCACCGTGCTTGGCCAATTTTTGTGGTTTTAACAGAGACAGGGTTTCACCATGTTGGCCAGGCTGGTCTCCCACTTCTGGCCTCAAGTGATCTGTCTACCTCGGTCTCCCAAAGTGCTGGGATTACAGGTGTGAGCCACCTCGCCTGGCCTTGCCAACTTTTCAATGAGGTTGTTTGTTTTTTGCTTGAGTTGTTTAAGCTCCTTGAAGATTCTGGATATTAGACCTTTGTCAAATGCATAGTTTGCAAATATTTTCTGCCATCCTGTAGGTTGTCTGCTTTCTGTGTTGATAGTTTCTTTAGCTGTGCAGAAGCTGTTTAGTTTAATTAGCTTCCGACTGTCAATTTTCTTAATTGTTGCAATTGCTTTTGGGGACTTAGTTAAATATTTGCTAAGGCTGATATCCAGAAGAGTATTTACTAGGTTTTCTTCTAGGATTGATATAGTTTGAGTTCTAACATTTAAGTGCTTAACTCACCTCGAGTTAATTGTTGTATGTGGTGATAGGTAATTGTCCAGTTTTATTCTCCCATATATGCATAGCCAGTTGTCCCAGCACCATTTATTGAATTGGGAATCCTTTTATTATTGCTTATTTTTGTCCACTTTATCAGAGAGAAGATTTTGGTAAGTGTGTAGCTTTATGTCTGGGTTCTCTATTCCGTTCCATTGGTCTATGTGTCTCTTTTTCTACTGGTACCATACTGTTTTGGTTACTGTAGCCTTTATAGTCTGAAGTAAGGTAATGTGATGCCTCCAGCTTTGTTCTTTTTTGCTAAGCATATGAAATCTAAGCTGTGCCAGGTGATGACTCTCCCAGGTAAGTACGCCCTGTGGCACTGCAGCTGAATCAGATGATGCAGCCAACTGTGCCAAAATATTGTATAGAGATGGTGCTGGAGTCACTGCCTGGGCCAATCAAAACTATCTGTAAGGAAACATTTTGAGAAAATAGTGATTCCACAAGTAACCAAAGGCAGTGATTCTGCAGAGAGAAGCATGAGAATAGAGCAAATGCACAGAGAATAGCATGAGAGAGGTGGATGGCCCCATCAGAGAGTCTGATTTCTGCTTCTGCATTCAGCTGTATTTCCTGCCATTGCATACCCATGAGATTACTGGCTTATCTGATGCACGAATACCAGCTTTCTTAAGCTAAAATCTATGCAAATCTATTACGGAAAACAATAATCCTTAATTGAGGCAAGATAATTGTCTCAAGAATTAAGTATATAAATAATTTTTGAGAGGACCTTTAAATAAAGAAGGAAAAATATGTGAATACTTGGAATAAGTAATTTCCAAGACTTAAGATGTATCTTCAGAAAAAGTTCAGGTTGAGAAGTAAGTAAAGCTGACTATTTTTTTAATTTAAAGAATATTGAACGAATGAGCTTCAGAGCAGTGAAGAAATAATACTGATGGAGGCAACAAGGGAGCCAGTCTAATCATGCAACTTACTGTAGAGACAAAATCAAGATGGAGCAAGCTGGTCAATAACTGTTGTTTTATCTAAATCTCTATGTAATTCTAATTAATTGCATTTTATTTAGGACTCTTGAATGCAAGAAGAGAAACAACATTGACTTTTCCTGGAATGTAAAGTGCAATTTAACTATTCAGGTAAAAAAACGACAGCTATAGAACTGGGCCTCAGAGGCCATCTGAAAACTCAAAAATACAGGTTCTCTTTATCTCTAGCATTTCTCTCTTAATTGCTCTGTGTGAGTGATTCTCTCTACTGGCATATTTTCACCACATGGCAAGAAATATATCTGCCAACAGTTTCCCAATTGTAAAATTCATAGTTGTAGGCACCATGAGAGAGAATGACCAGCAGATAGTCCCAAATCTACGTCCCATGGAGGCACTCCTTGGCCCAGATTAAATCAGGTACCCATATTTGGATTAATAATCTGCTGTTAGCAGACAGAATAGCAAATTAATTGACAAGACACTCATGATCATATGTGTGGGGGACAAGGGAAATATGATAAGCAGGATAACGACCTTAAAGATATTTCTAATCTCCAGAACCTG
>NW_012103476.1:6334057-6336144 GCF_000951045.1 Mandrillus leucophaeus
TTATCTGATGCACGAATACCAGCTTTCTTAAGCTAAAATCTATGCAAATCTATTACGGAAAACAATAATCCTTAATTGAGGCAAGATAATTGTCTCAAGAATTAAGTATATAAATAATTTTTGAGAGGACCTTTAAATAAAGAAGGAAAAATATGTGAATACTTGGAATAAGTAATTTCCAAGACTTAAGATGTATCTTCAGAAAAAGTTCAGGTTGAGAAGTAAGTAAAGCTGACTATTTTTTTAATTTAAAGAATATTGAACGAATGAGCTTCAGAGCAGTGAAGAAATAATACTGATGGAGGCAACAAGGGAGCCAGTCTAATCATGCAACTTACTGTAGAGACAAAATCAAGATGGAGCAAGCTGGTCAATAACTGTTGTTTTATCTAAATCTCTATGTAATTCTAATTAATTGCATTTTATTTAGGACTCTTGAATGCAAGAAGAGAAACAACATTGACTTTTCCTGGAATGTAAAGTGCAATTTAACTATTCAGGTAAAAAAACGACAGCTATAGAACTGGGCCTCAGAGGCCATCTGAAAACTCAAAAATACAGGTTCTCTTTATCTCTAGCATTTCTCTCTTAATTGCTCTGTGTGAGTGATTCTCTCTACTGGCATATTTTCACCACATGGCAAGAAATATATCTGCCAACAGTTTCCCAATTGTAAAATTCATAGTTGTAGGCACCATGAGAGAGAATGACCAGCAGATAGTCCCAAATCTACGTCCCATGGAGGCACTCCTTGGCCCAGATTAAATCAGGTACCCATATTTGGATTAATAATCTGCTGTTAGCAGACAGAATAGCAAATTAATTGACAAGACACTCATGATCATATGTGTGGGGGACAAGGGAAATATGATAAGCAGGATAACGACCTTAAAGATATTTCTAATCTCCAGAACCTGTGAAGGGCCAAAGAGAGAATTCTAGAAGCTGAAAAGTAATATATATATATATTATGTTTATAAACATATATATGTGTATATATACATACACACATATATACATACATATATATGTTTATAAACATAATATATATATGTTTTTCTTCTTAGAGTCTTCAGAAGGGAATGAGCCCTCCCAACACCTTCATTTTAGATCAGTGAGGCCCATTCTGCTTTCTGACTTTCAGAATTTAAGATAATAATATTTTGAAAGCCAGCCATCTTGCAGTAATCTATTAAAACAGCAATAGGAAACCAATAAAGGGAGGAAGGGAGAGATATTGTAAAGGGATGTTGGGATGACTATAACACACATCTAATATCAACCATATTATTGTGGTTGATCCTGTCAGGCTCTATTGACATGCTGTATGGTTATAAAGCCTCAGAGTTAGAGATAGAAATAGAGATAGAGATAGATGACACAAAGTTGCCTCAAAAAAATCATATCTTCAAATTATAATTCTTCATGGTTCATATAATTATTATATGTTTTCTGGTTTGTTTTAAGTGCATTAAAACTTGTTTGCATATCTATATAATATTCACGTTTAAACAAAATTAGTGAAAATTTATGCATTAATTTAATTATGCATTTTTTAAAGCAGGAAAAATTATTTTGTAACATGAAGGAATCATATCTATATTGCTTCTTTGGTATTTTTAAATTTTACTATAATGTTTTTTTAAGGGTATATTTTAATGATTTCATCTGAATTTGAAATCATTACATAGACATTTCAAAGAAAATCAATGCAAAGGCATTTGTCTATTTCTATAATAATTATGTTAATGATCAAAAGAATATACTAAATAAAATATTGCATTTTTATTTCTTTTGGTGTATATTGAAAATTGATCTGTGTTTTAGAAGGAATGAAACTATCAAACATATTATGGTAGGCATGGCATAAAACTGGGAAAAAGAAAATCTTCGTTAGTTAGTTAATGGATTTTCTGTTGCTAAGCTGAAATAATCAAAAAGTCATTTAACATCAACTTGCATTCCTTCAAAAAATAAAACAGGTATGCAAATAACATTCAAAATGAGGAAGGTTGTCTTTATTAACTACAAAAATGCTAAAGTTTGTAAATTTAGAATTGGCTACTCTCTTCATCTTATGAAAAGTG
>NW_012103476.1:6336530-6371399 GCF_000951045.1 Mandrillus leucophaeus
GCCTCAAAAAAAAAAAAAAAAAAAAAAAAAAAAAAAAATCCTGGTGATGATCCAGGATCCGTTAAAAAAATAAATAAATAAAAGATCAAGACTGCAGGGGAAAAAAAAAAAAAGATCCTGGTGATCACTCATAGCACTATGGGCTGTATGAACTGCATGGACCATTTAGGGGCACAGTGAGAAGGCGGGTACTTGCAAGTCAAGGAGAGAGGACTCAGGAGAAACCAATTCTGCCAACATCTTGATCTTGAGCTTCTAACCTTCAGAACTGTGAGAAAATAAGTGTGTGATTTAAACCACCCAGTCTGTGGTATTTTATTATGGAAATGCTGGTATACTAATATAGTGGTGTTAATCACTCATGTATTAAGATGAAAAGAAAGCATTTAAAGCAATAGATGCCTCTTATTGCATCTTGTGCAATGTTCCACAGTGCAATGTCCTTAATACAATTTCTATGGAATTAGTTTAAAACAATAGTTCAACAGCACAATTAAATATTTCATGTATTTACAAGACTCTCATCATGCCAAAAACATTGAAAATGCTTAAAACATTCACTTACGGTGCAAAAAATACAATATTTTTATGTGCATATGTTGAGAAACAATTTGGGCATGATTAAGAGCCAGTATGAATGGGACACCGGCCTGTTTCTAAAATCTCTAAAATGCGTCATATATTTTAAAAGCTAAACAAAAAGTAATAGACATCAATGGAAAAAAAATCATTAATTTATATTATTTAAGGACAGTGAATAGGATTCTGTTATTTCTGCTCTCCTTTATCCAAAATAAGCTTGCTTTATGTGTTTAAACTTTGTATTGCTTCTGGTTTAAGTGCATTAAAACTTTAAGTTTGCATATCTATAAAGCATTCTTTAGAAGAAAACATTTAAGAACAGTAATAATTTAAAAACTACTAATGAAGTAATATATTTGCCAGCCCAATCCATGGTTTACTTATAAAAGTTTTCAAAACTGAACATTTCAAAAAAAGAGTAGGGTTCAATTTAAGCTATTTTCTTTTCAATAAAACAACAGATGCAGAAGGCAATGTCACAGTATAACACCCAAACTATTGCAACATATCATTATTGTCAAATAAAGTACCTGTAAAGTTGATATTTTAAAGGAAAAATAAATATAAATATATAAGTTTGGGTTAGTATTTTTCTTGTTTTTAGCACAATTAGCTCACTAATTTACCCTAAAACCCTTAAGATCATTTATTCACTATGCCTTATAAGTGAAACAGCTTTTCGGTTGAGGCTTTGTCTATCTTAGTTACTGCTAGCTGTATAGATCTAATAGATTAGTGACCATACTTTGTAAATGTGAATATTTCTTCCTCTTGACATGGTTTTTGTCCAACTTGGAGTAACATAATCCATTTATTATAAGACTGGGTGCGACGGACTAAATGTTTTTGTTCTCCCAAAATTTCTGCATTAAAATTCTGAACCCCAATATGATGGTATTAGGAAGCAGAGTCTTTGGGAGGTGACTACGTCAAGAGTGGAGCTCTAGTGATTGGACGAGTGCAAAATGCCCAAGAGCTCCGTGCTGCCACGTGAGTACCCAGCGAGAAGGCCCAGTCTATGAACCAGGATGTGGCCCCTCACCAGAACCTGACCACCTTGACACCCTGATCTTGGACTTCCAGGATCCAGAACTATGAGGAGTAAATTTCTGCTGTTTATAAGCTACACAGTTTATGGTACTTTATTATAGCAGCCCCAAACTAAGACACTGAGGAAAAATATCAGATATAAAATAGTACTACCTCGTTTATGATCTTCTTTTTATAAGGTACAACAACAACAAAACCCTTTTAGGAGTGACAATAGCAATTATTCAATGATCCTTACAGGAGTGAGTTAGTGATGGGAAAGCAAGGGCTTTCTAAGAATGGGTTAATGTGAAAAATCGTAACTTGCATACTTATATGTTCCTTTTTCTGAATTTATATTATGCAAGATAAGATACTGAACCTCATTAAACGAATGAATCCTTCTTTCCCATTACATTCTGAGAAAATATTCGTAATTTCCATTGACTATTTTGGAAAAATAGAATTTTGTGCACTGCTTATAGAAATATAAATTGGCACAATATTTCTAGATGACAATTTTGTGTATACTATGCAGCTAGTAAAAAATAATAAGGTAGCTCTATATATCCTGATGTGTAGTGCTGTTTTATTAAGAGAAAACAAAATAACATTTCAAAATAAAGTGTATATTGTTATGACGACACACTTCTTTAACTTGCACGCGCGCACACACACACACACACACACTATAGACATATGCTAGCCCTATGCATGGCTTTGGTTAAGACTGTCCTGGTTTATGACTGTTTTCCTAGCTTCCTATCAAGTTTTGGGATTTGCTATAGACTGAATGTTTACTTACCCCTAAGCATTCATATATTGAAACCTAATCCACAATGTGATGATATCTGGAGGCAGAGCCTTGGAGACGTGATTAGATTATTAGAGGCCCACCTTCTTTAAAGAGATTGGTGCCCTTATAAGAGGCCCCAGAGAGCTGTTTTCCCTTTTTCAACATACAAGAATACACCAACATGATGACTGTCTATAAATCAGAAAACAGGCCCTTACCAGATGCTGAATCTGCAGTTGACTTGACCTTGGAATTTCTAGCCGCCAGGACTGTGGAAATATAAATGTCTGTTGTTTATATACCACTCGGTCTATGGTGTTTTTGTTACAGCAGTCCAAACAGACTAAGACAGGAATTTATCAGATTTTTCATTTCTAGATAAAATATTATTAATTATTGCATTAAAATAGTTGCTTTAAAATTAATAGTTGCATTCATATAAGTTGACAAGCCTCCACTTCCCACTTCTCCCATGGTTTCAGTAGTGTGTGAGATACTTGTAAGTAACCAGAGTCCTCACTGTAACATGTGATTAAATCTGAAAGATGACTAACAATACCCTATCTTTCCACTTACCTTTTCCAAACCTAAAGTAACTAAGACGAGCATGCAAGATGTTCACTCAGAAACTCAAGTGTGCTGGTACAAAATGGACCTGACCCAGCAAATTCTAGGCACCGATGATAATGGGAGAAGTATTCAACAAATATTCAATGAGACTTCCCTTCCAGCTATTTGGTGCTGTAGCCAGCCAAGTCACTGCTTGTTTTGAGATTTTCAAGATGCATAAAATCTCCAGGCCACCAATCGTAAGCTTATATAAAAACCTTGAGAATGATACATTAACTATTTATGAAATGTATGCTTGAAATAGAGGCTGAGTAGCCCTGCCACTGAGGGTACAGAGGATAGTCTGAACTTGCTACAGTGTTTTTGTCATTTACAATGTCATGTAAATCAACTTTTTTTGAAAAGGTAAGGAATAAGTTTTTTTAATTTTATGATAAAATTTTTCATAAGGCATAAGCCAAAAAGAGTTTATATTTAATAAAAAATAAAGTGCTTTCATGAAACTTCGTGAAAATGATAAATATACACAGTTTGTATACAACATTTATTGGCATTTACCATCCACTGTGAAGGCTGTGATGAGATCACTACCAACATGAATAGTACAAATGCAAATGTAATGAAGAAGCTCAAGATTCTGGCTCAAAAATTTAGCAGTTATTTTAAGGAAATTTAGTGCAAAGCTGCAGAAGTTACACTTATATATTACTCACTGAAGCATAAGGATTTTTTGTAATTTTCAGATCAAGTGACTGTTCTTATAAATTGTTTTTGTTTATTTTTATCCTAATTTTTTTGTTCATGTATAATAAGAGAACTGATAGCTGATATTGTGTTGTCTTCCTCGGAGAAAAATAATATCATAAACAATTGACAGCAGCTGTGCATCATGGCATCAGGTGTTTCAAGATGAAAATCGGCTAACTTTAATAATTATCTTTCCCAATCAAATAATGGAAAAATCATCAAGTTTTTGAAGTTCATTCTGCCGAAGGTGAAACGTCTATAATTATTGTGAACTATATTAAATATGTTTTTAACAATCCAACACTGAATGGGCAAAAGCTGGAAGCATTCCCTTTGAAAACCAGCATAAGACAAGCATGCCCTCTCTCACCACTCCTATGCAACATAGTATTGGAAGTTCTGGCCAGGACAATCAGGCAAGAGAAAACAATAAAGGTATTCAAATAGGAAGAGAGGAAGTCAAATTGTCTCTGTTTGCAGATGACATAATTGTATATTTAGAAAACACCATCACATCAGCCTAAAATCTCCTTAAGCTGATAAGCAACTTCACCAAAGTCTCAGGATACAAAATCAGTGTGCAAAAATCACAAGCATTCCTATACACCAATAATAGACAAGCAGAGAGCCAAATCATGCGTGAACTTCCATTCACAATTACTACAAAGAGAATAAAATACCTAGGATTCAACCTGCGAGGGATGTGAAGGACTTCTTCAAGGAGAAGTAAAAACCACTGCACAAGGAAATGAGAGGACACAAATGGAAAAACATTCCTCCATTCTCATGGATAGGAAGCATAAATGTCATGAAAATGGCCATACTGCCCAAAGTAAGTTACAGATTTAATGCCATTCCCATCAAGCTGCTATTTACTTTCTTTGCAGAATTACAAAAAACTGATTTAAAAATCATATGAAACCAAAAAAGAGCCCACACAGCCAAGACAATCCTAAGCAAAAAGAACAAAGTTGAAGGCATCATGCTACCTGTCTTCAAACTATACTACAAGGCTACAGTAAGCAAAACAGCATGGTACTGGTACCAAAAGAGATATATAGACCAATGGAACATAACAGAGACCCCAGAACACACACATCTACAACCATCTGATCTTCAATAAAACTGACAAAAACAAGCAATGGGGAAAGGATTCTCTGTTTAATAAATGGTGCTGGGAAAACTAGCTAGCCATATGCAGAAAACAGAAACTGGATCCCTTCCTTACACCTTATACAAAAATTAACTCAAGATAGATTAAAGACTTAAGTGTAAAATCTAAAACCATAAAAACCCTAGAAGAAAACCTAGGAATACCATTCAGGACATGCGTATGGGCAAAGACTTCATGGCTAAAACACCAAAAGCGATTGCAACAAAGCCAAAATTGACAAATGGGATATAATTAAACTAAAGAGCCTCTGCACAGCAAAATATACTATCACCAGAGTGAACAGGCAACCCAGAGAATGGGAGAAAATTTTTGCAATATATCCCTCTGACAAAGGTCTAATATCCAGAAACTACCAGGAACTTAAACAAATTTACAAGAAAAAAACAGACAACCCCATCAAAAAGTGGATGAAGCATATGAACAGATACTTCTCAAAAGAAGACATTTTTGCAGCCAACAAATATATGAAACAAAGCTCATCTTCACTGGTCATTAGAGAAATGTAAATCAAAACCACAGTGAGATACCATCTTATGCCAGTTAGAATGGCGATCATTAAAAAGTCAGTACACAATATATGCTGGCGAGGCTGTGGAGAAATAGGAATGCTTTTACACTGTTTTTGGGAGTGTAAATTAGTTCAACCATTGTGAAAAACAGTGTGGCCATTCCTCAAGGATCTAGAACCAGAAATATCCTTTGACCAAGCAATCTGGTTACTGGGTCTATACCCAAAGGATTATAAATCATTCTACTATAAAGACACATGCACACATATGTTTATTGCAGTACTATTTACAATAGCAAAGATTTGGAACTGACCCAAATGCCCATCAATGATAGACTGGATAAAGAAAATGTGGCACATATACAACATGGAATGCTATACAGCCATAAAAAAGAATGAGTTTATGCCCTTTGCAGGGACATGGATGAAGCTGGAAACCATCATTCTCAGCAAACTATCACAAGAACATAAAACCAAACACCGCATGTTCTCACTCAAAACTGGGAGTTGAACAATAAGAACACATAGACACAGGCAAGGGAACATCACATACCAGGGCCTGTTGGGAGATGGAGGGCAAGGGAAGGGAGAGCATTAGGACAAATACCTAATCCATGCAGGTCTTAAAACCTAAATGATGGGTTGATAGGTGCCACCAACCACCACAGCACATGTATACCTATATAACAAACCTGCACATTCTGCACATGTATACTAGAACATGAAGTAAAAAAAAAAAAAAAAGAAAAAATCCAACACTGAAGACACTGAAGACGAAATTGTTTGTTTTTTTGTAATAAGGCATAAATTTTACTGGAGCTTGGTATTTTGGAGAAAGCACTGTTCTTAGTAAATTGATAAACCTATGAAGTAAAAATGTACTTGGAATTGGTTATGGTTCTCATATAGTTTATAACTACACCATAACTTGTTAGACCTTTTGTTCAATTGAAATAGAAACTACATGGCCAAGTGCAGTGGCTCACACCAATAATCCCAGCACTTTGAAAGGCTAATGTGGGAGAATTTCTGGAGCCCAGGAATTCAAAACCAACTGGTCAGGCCAAAATTTGAGTGAGACTCCATATCTACTTTTTTTTTTTTTTTTAATGGCCTGGCACAGTGGCGTGCATCTGTAGTTCCAGCTACTCAGGAGGGTGAAGTGGGAGGATCACTTGAGCCTAGAGGTTTGAGGCTACAGTGAGCCACAGTCCTGCCACCACACTACAGGGTGAGCAGCACAGTGAGGTGTTGTCTCTAAAAATAAAATAAAATAAAATAAAAATAAAATAAAATAAGCTGTAGTTAAAAGAACAAACAAAATCATATGTAGTTAGAGTAACCATTTACAGACATATACACAGTTACAATAACTGAGCAACATTCATATTACATACAAAAGTAGATTTTAGCATGACAGTAAGCTCTATCTGCTGTTCATTTTTAATAAATTTTTGAAATCCTTCAGCCTTTGAAAGACAAAATAATAAACACACCAAAGTGTCTTACAATTTTGTAAATAAGTTCTGTGAATTTTAGTTGCATTTTGTTCAAATTCAATTGAGAAGCTGAAAGCAAAATATTCAAAGAGTAGAATCTAATACAATATCAGCTTTTAACGCTGTTAGCAGCTGCAAGTTTTAAAAATAGATCTTGCAAACAGAGAGACGTTAGAGTTTATCCTTTAAAAGTTAAGGGGGAGATGGGTGAACTATACAAATATTAAAAGTATTTGAGATTTTCAAACTACAAATTTTTGAAATTGTTAATTTGCATTTAGTTGTAGTTTTTATTCTTAACTGAATAAATTTTTGTATTTTAGCAGAGTAATAGGCTTGTCAAAAGCTTTAATTTTCAACATCTAAGTCTGGTAAAACAATATATTTGATGAGATATTTCTTACAAAAATTGTTAGAATAGGTACTCTTGTGTCAGAAACATAGTGCATGGAAAAATATTGGTGTTGATATATCTATAATATAATAATGTAGGATAGAATATAAAATGTAGGATATCTTCCTTTAAGCAGAATTTTCTCTGGGATAATACTTAAAGAGTTACAATGCATTTAAAATATTTTATCTCAGAGAAAGTACTAATTGAAAGTGATAATTTTAAAATGTATTCATTTTATGTTGCATTAATAATAAAAATGCAACTTGAAGGAATATTACAGACTATTTTATGAAAATATTAAAAATAAGAAGGCCAGAGCAAGATGGCAGAGTGGAAGGCTCCACCGATCATCCTGCCTGCAAGGACACCAAGTTAACAACTCATCTACACAGAAAAACACACAGCTTCATAAGAACCAAAAATCAAGTGAGCACTCATAGTACCTGCTTATAACTCAGTATTGCTGAAGGAGGCACTGAATCACTGATACCACCCCTCCTCCATCCCCAGCAGCAGATATGTGGTGCTGAGAGCATCTCTGGGACTGGAGGAGGGAGAACACAGCAACTGTGAGGTATTGAACTCAGTGCTGTCTTGTTAGAGCAGAAGCGAAAACTGGACCAAGTGCTGCTGACGCTGGCCCACAGAGGGAGCATTTAAACCAGTTCTAGCCAGAGGGGAATCTCCCATCACAGCTGTCAGAACTTGAGTGCCTGCAAAACCTCACCACAAAGGGCCAAAGTGCTCTTGGTCTCTAAGTAAATTTGAAAGATAGTTTAGGTCATAAGGACTGCAACTCTTCTGCAAGTCCTAGGACTGAACTAGGCCCAGAGGCAGTGGACTGTGGGGGCACATGACATACTGAGACACCAGTTGGGACAGCCAAGGGATGCTGGCACCACCCCTCCCCTAACCCTAGGCTGCACAGCTTGTGGCTCCAAAAGAGACCCCTTCCTTCTTCTTGAGGAGAGGAGAGGGAAGGATAGGGAGGATTTTGTGTTGCCTCTTGGATACAAGCTCAACCATAGCAGGATAGGGCAATGGTCAGAGTCATGAGGCCCCCGTTCCAGGCTCTACCTCCCAGACATTTCTAGACACACTCTAGGCCAGAAGGGAATCTGCTGCCTCAAAGGAAAGAAGATAAATGCTTCCAGTATTTATTATCTACTAACTGAAGCACGCTTGGGCCCTGAATAGCCAGCAGCAAAACCCAGGTACCACATTGAGGGCCTTGATGAGCCTCTGAGACTTGCCGGCTTCAGATGAGTCTCAGCACATTACCAGCTGCCATGGCTATGGGGCAAAACTTCTGCTTGAGAAAAGCAGAGGGAACATTAAAGGGAATTTGTCTTGTACCTTAGGTACCAGCATGGCCACAGTAGGGTAGAGCAAAAAGTCGGCTGTTGGGGTTCCTGATTCTAGGGCTTGGCTCTTGGACAGTATTTCTGGAACTGCCTTGGGCCAGAGGGGGAGCCCACTGCTCTGAAGGGCGAGTCCCAGGCCAGGTAGCATTCACCACAAGCTGACTTAAGAGACCTTGGGATTTAAGAGAACATAGGTGGTAGTCTGGCAGTACTCCTTAAGGAGTATGTTGAGGAGCATACCTCAACGTAATAAAAGCCATGTAAGACAGACTCACAGCTAGTATCTTATTTAATGAGGAAAAACTGAAAGCCTTTCCTCTAAGATGTGAGACATGACAAGGATGCCCATTTTCACCACTGTTATTCAACATAATACTAGAAGTCCTGGCTAGAGCAATCAGACAAGAGAAAGATACAAAGGGCTTCCAAATTGGAAAGAAGGAAGTAAAATTTTCCCTGTTTGCTGATGATATGATCTTATATTTGGAAAAACCTAAAGATGCCACAAGAAAACTATTAGAATTGATCACCAAATTCAATAAAGTTGCAGGATACAAAGTCAAAATACAAAAATCTGTAGCGTTTATATATGCCAACAGTGAACAATATGAAAAAGAAATCAAAAAGTAATTCAATTTACAATAGCCACACACAAAATATCTAGAATTAACTCAAGAAGTGAAAAACTCTATAATAAAAACTATAAAATACTGATGAAAGAAATTGAAGAAGACATCAAAAATATGATAAGTATCCCATGTTTATAGAGTGGAAGAATCAATATCATTAAAATGTCCATGTTACCCAATCTATACATTCAATACAATCCCTATCAAAGTACCAATGACATTCTTCACATAAATAGGTAAAACAATACTAAAATTTATACGGAAGCACAAAAGACCCAGAATAACCAAAGCTATCCTAAGCAAAATGAACAAAACGGGGGGAATCACATTACTTGACTTCAAATTACACTACAGAGGTATAGTAACCAAAACATCATAGTACTGGCATAGAAACAGAAACAGGGACCAGAAACAGAAACAGGGAAAAAATAGAGAACCAAGAAACAAATCCAGACACATATAGTGAACCCACTTTCAACAAAGTTCCCCAAAACATACACTGGAGAAAATAGTCTCTTTCAATAAATGGTGCTGGGGAAACAGAATACCTATATGCAGACAAATGAAACTCGACCCCTATCTTTCACTACATACAAAAATCAAATCAAAGTGGATTAAAGATTTAAATCTAAAACCTCAAACCATGAAATTACTACAAGAAAAGTGGGGAAAATCTCCAGGACATTGGTCTGGGCAAAAAATTTTCAAGCAATTACACACAAGCACAGGCAACCAAAGCAAAAATGGACAAATGGGATCACATCAAGTTTCAAAGTTTCTGCCGAGCAAAGGATACACAATCAAGCAAGTGAAGAGACAACCCACAGAATGAGAGACAATATTTGCAAACTACCCATCTGATAAGGGCTTAATAACTAAAATATGTAAGGAGCTCAAACAACTATATAGGAAAAAATATAATAATCTAATCAAAAGATGGGCAAAAATTAGAACAGGCATTGCCCAAAAGAAGACATACAAATGGAAAACAGGCATATGCAAAGGCGCTCAACATTATTGATTATCAGAGAAACGCAAATCAAAACTACAATGAGATATCATTTCACCCTAGTTAAAATGGCTTATGTCCAAAAGATAGGAAATAAAAAATGCTTGTGAGGATGTAGAGAAAAGGGAGCCCTTATATACTGTTGATGGCCATGTAAACTGGTATAACCAAGATGGAGAACAGTTTGGAAGTTCCTTCAAAATACAAAAAATTGAGCCACCATATAATCCAATAATCCCACTTGGGTTATATATGCAAAAGAAAAGAAATTAGTATATTAAAGAGATACATGAACTTCTATGTTTGTCAAAGCACTGTTTACAATAACTAAGATTTGGAAGCAGCCTAAGTGTCCATCATGAGATGAATGGATAAAGAATTGTGTTACATATACACAATGGAGTACTATTCAGTCATAGACAAGAATAAGATACAGTCATTTGCAAGAACATGGCTGGAACTGGAGATCATTTTATTTTTTTAGTTTTATTTATTTATTTATTTATTTGAGACAGAGTCTTGCTCTGTTGCCCAGGCTGGGGTGCAGTGGCGCAATTTCGGCTCACTCCAACCTCCACCTCCTGGGTTCACGCCATTCTCCTGCCTCAGCCTCCCAAGTAGCTGGGACTACAGGTGCCTGCCACCACGCCCGGCTAATTTTTTTTTTTTTTTTTGTATTTTTAGTAGAGATCATTTTATTACGTGAAGTAAGCCAGACACAGAAAGACAAACATGGCATATTCTCTCTTATTTGTGGGTTCTAGAAATCAAAACAATTGAACTCATGGAGATAGAGAATAAAATAATAGTTACTAGAGGCTTAGAAAAGTAGTGGAAGGCTAAAGGAGAGGTGGGTATGGTTAATGGGTACAAAAAATACTTAGAAAGAATGAGTAAGATCTACCATTTGATACACAGCAGGGTGACTATAGACAATAATAACTGTACATTTTAAAATAACTTGAAGAGTGTAATTGGATTGTTTACAATTGAATGGACAAATGCCTGACAGGATGGATACCCCCATCTACATGACATGTTTATTTCACATTGCATGTCTGTATCAAAACATCTCATGTACCCCATACATACATACACCTACCATGTACTCACAAATGTTTAAAATAAAAGAAATTAAAAATTAAGACCATATTAAAAATAAGTATAGGCTTTTAACAATACCATTGATGCAATATAAAGACGTCTACGAACAACTAAAAACACTGATTAAATTATGCTACTACACAGTGAAAATTATTATATTACATTTTGTGTTTAATCAAAATAAGCTTATTTTCCTTTCCATGTAAACAAATACATATTAGTTTACATTTAAACTATATTTTATCTTCAGAAAAATTTAGACATTACTTAACTTACAAAACTCCCAGTTCGATAGTGGCAATTTGCTGGTTATTAAAATACATTTTTTAAAATGTATAATTTAATTTTTAGTATCTTTTGTCTCATTCAGACATGACCTAGTATTGTTGATAATTTATAGGGCCACTTTATCTAACTAAGTTACTGAAAGTACTTCTAGTTTTTTGCAATCAATAGATAAGAGCACAGAGATAATTGCAATAAATTTTGTAGCCTCTAAACATTTTCTCATTCTGTATTTACATTTTATTTGATTTTTAGTTTATATTTTAGTTATTGATACATATTAGGCCACAAGTACTAAAATTGGGTCTTGATTAGCTAGATATGATTTGCAGTTGTCAGTTCTCTTATACAATTTATTTACTTGAAAGTCCAATGCTAAATATAAGGTTTTATTTTGAGAATTTTGCTCACAACTGTGTGTATGGGTGTGGGTGTGTGTTTGTGTGTGTATTTCCTTTATCCTTCAGCTCTTAAAGAGTAGGGACATTTAAAAATTTTGTAGTCATCAAAGTCTTCTTTATTTGAGAAAATGTTTAAGAAATGCATTTAAATACACATATTTTGGAATTATTGCCATCAGAAGCAATATTTCACCTGGTTCCATGAACTCCCTGAAGAGCAGCCACAGATGTTCAGATCATTAGCAAGACCTTGGAGATTTAGAGGCCTTTCAATAATTCTTAATAATACTATAGGTGTTTTTTTAAGATCATACTAAATAAAGACACTGACAATTTAATTTTTTAAAAAGAAAATAATAAAATATATTTGAAGGTTTTGAAGGATCCACAGGGCAGAATAGATGATGTATAAAATGAGGTTTGTGAGTTGTTCTTCTTCATTAAATTTTAGTTCACTATTTTTCACTACTCAATTCAAAGCCTCTAAGAACTTCTTTTTTTAATATAAGTAATAGAAGTTGGTACAAGTGGGACAAAAAATGGGGCTTCTGATATTGGATCTTGCTGTAAAATAAAGACTGTAAGTTTATTTTCACTCTTGTTAAAGCCAAAAATGGCCATTTTGGGTTAGCATCAAGAATGTAAATTCCACCCAAATGAACATATAGGGAACGAAAAAATGTAAGTTGATAAAACATGAAACATAACAATTTAAAGAACACTTTGAAAAAATATTTAATAGTTACATTAATGAATATTTTTAAATAAATGTATAATATTTGTTTTGTTTTTCCTTACATAAGAACTAAAATAGTTTTATAATGTATGCCTCTTTGTTCTGACACTCATGCATGAAGTATTTTAAAGTGCATAGTTACTAAAACCCAACCCGTTCATAAGCTTTTGAAATATTTAATTAATATTTATGTACAATTTTTTCATCACAAGTCAATAATTTTTCTCCATTTTCCTGTGTTTTGATGTTACAGGGATACATTTTTCTTTCTAGTTAATGTAATAAGAAAAGTTAATGAGAATGCATTTTTAATAAACATATCTAAGAATCAAACATTAAAATCCATCCCTAAGGGTTATAATTGTGAAATGTTCTAACTGCACACATAATCAATTTTGATACTCCAAAATAAATTTCAATATCAAAAAATAATATTGCTTAACTAGTCTCTTTTTTGTGTATATATATTATGTGCAATTAACTTTGGTAGATTAGGAAGATAGCTAGCTTCTGGTGGGAGTCTATTATAGTGAACTGGTCTCATAGGCACATTCCAGCTACCTGCACTGCCTTAAACATCAAAACCCTCAAGGGACCAATAAAACCAGGTACGGATCATAAATCCAATTACTGTTACTAAATAATAATGAGAAGCTGGCATGTCATGTCCCAACATAACTAGTGACATTCTGGTAACCAAGTATCACTTACATGTGGTTTATACATACCATAGTGTTCCTCACAGATCCCCAGAATGCTCCAGGCAGTTCTAGGGATTAGCATGTGGTCAATCCAGGCCGGCAGATACTAACTCATATGTTATAATTTCAACTGTTTAAAGCACTTCATGATGTAGAAACACTGCAGCCGTCACAATCTCTTACCAAGTGGCCCCATCTCCCTCTCTAGTTTTGTTGGTTTACTTTCCTACTGCTCCCAGCCCTGGGGCCCACTGTGATTTACCTAGCTTTGTGATGAAGGCCTTCTAATTCTTCCTCCAAAACCTGAACCTCCCTCACCTTCAGGCCCTTGATACTCTTCGCAATGCTTTCTACACAGTCTTTTTGTGAGACCACCCCTTCTCGTCACAGATCTGTACTCACCTTCTCAGGGAGACCTTCCTTCAGCATTGTCGGGGAGGAAACCTTTCTCCTGTATCCTGCTGGAATCTCTGGCTGGGCCTAAGAATTAAACTGACATAAAACATATTAACAGGAGAAAAGAATACAACTTTTTTAAGACGCTGGGTGGCATGTTCTAAACTCCTTCAACATCCTACCTGTGAGAGTCTGCCTCATGGCAGGGCACACAGGCTGATATATTATTTCTCCTCTGTTTCTCCCATTTAAATGGAAAGCACGTGAGATCAGAAACAGTGTATTCCTAGTTCCTTAAACTATGTTTGTCACATGTTATTCTGGCTTACATCTGCCAATTTACATTTACATTTACATTTGTAAATTCATAACGATGAATTTACCTTATTAGCCTCACCACTTAGACAAGCAAAACAATTAGATTTGAAAAAATGGTTTAAATACTGAAGCCATTTTACATGTATTGGTGGATATTATGTATATTCAGAATGATCCATACACACTCAGTGATTGTGTGATCAATGTCAGTTCTACAAAGGTCATCAAAGAATCACCTAATTTTTAATTACTGTTGATATTGAAAGGTTGATAAGATCAAACCTAGTCGTGTCTCCAGGCTTTCATGTTGTCAATGTCTCATGAAAACATATAGGCCATATCTTGCATTTTCTATTAATATGACAAACACCATGCTTTTGAAGCCATCTTTTCCTAGTTGTTGACATAGCTTAATGGCTGTAGAGAGTCTATATTTGCATCATTTTATTGTTTTTTTCTTCTTCTTCTTTTTAGGTTTCAAAAATATCTTGAAAAATGACATAGAAACTGAATAATACTCAAAGAAAAAGACATTCCTCACCTTCCGATTAATGTACAAATTATACATAAAAGGAACTTTTACAGTAGTTGATGTTTTTATTAGCAATAATATAGTTTATCATCTGCTTTGGGGAAAATCATTTGGAGAATTCATTTTCTTCCCCATTTTTTCAGGTTAGCCAAGCCTAACTCTTCTTTTCAAATCACACTGAAACTTGAAGAATTAATCATTTGGGGTAGATGATGCTCCAGAGTGCTTTTGAGAATACTAATCACCTTTAAACCCATGGTGTTGCTCTGAACAGGAGGCCACCAATCCTGGCCTGAGCCATAATTCAAATTTTTCTGAGCCTTGACCACTAGTTCTAGTGACAAATGGAACAGATCCTACAAACTACCTTGCACAAATAATGCTTTTGGATTGCTTGTTGTACTCACTTGCAGAGCCGAAAGACCCATTTGTCTTCTAACCCTTAAGGACAAAAATGCATTAGTCTTTCTACTTCTAATCCAATCAGTGCCATTTTTCCTCTTATGAGTGAATGGTTGTGCGGAAGCTCTGTCTGTCATTTTAACCACTGGCTTATGAAGGCTTTCAGTGTGATTCAGAACTCTATATTCTCCTGTAGCCTTCATCACAGGACTTTGGTTGAAAAGAAAAAGGTAGATACCTCAGAATAAAGCTGTTTTTAATCTTAGTGGTGTCTTAACTTTATATAGCACGTCAAGGAATAAAATCACTATGTTAAATGATCTATATGGAAGAATAACAGGTAATAATAACAAGTAATAATAAAATAATAAAATTTTATAAAATTTTAATTTGTTACATTAAAATGTTCTAATTAGTTTGAAAGGCAGCATAGTGTATCAGTCAAGACCATGAACTCAGAACGCAGACACCTGGGTTTAAATCTCAACCAGAGCCAAGACCTCACTGTGGGGCTGAGGGCCAATTATTTAATTATCTTGTGATGATCACCTCTGTTTCCTCAATTACAAGATGTTAATAAGAGTAGGTATGTAAGTGACAGATTTAGGTATCCTATGTTTCTAATTACCTCAAATATGTATCTATGTTTTACCTCGTGTAGATTTTAAATTATTTACGGAAAAATTTGATGAATCAAAATGTGCCCAATATCAGTTTGCACATACTTTGTGTCTGACAAATGACAATTAAGTGCTTGATTTTTAAATTTAAAAAAGCCAAATTTATTATTGATTTTGTCATACAAATTTTGTGCTGACCATGATGGCAGAGTTCTGCTAATTGGGAAAATATTCTTTAAAATTATAAGAGAGATGTTCTTGGTAGCCAGCCACTTCTGAACATACTTGTTATAAACTTCCAGGAAATTTTGCTATGACTGTTTCAAGTAAGGCAAGAGGGTATATAATAAAGAACTACATTGGCAGAGTAACCCATATGTCCTTCTCTTGGTCCCAACTTAGATGGTATCTCACAACCAGGAGTTCTGATTTTGGATCCTAGCTTAGTACTCTCCTTAGTACTGGTTACTTTCTTCTTTGGCACAGTGGCCAATACTTCAGCAAGAGAGAGTTAGACAAAGAGGAGTTAGACTAAGAGTATAGAATGATAATAGCTCCTATTGAACTGCCAAGTTGGCAAGTGATTTAATGAAAGATACATTGCATCAGACAAAAAGAAGATGCAAATCAGATTAATTAAAGAGAATGTGGAATAAGTTCTAGGCAAATGTTGGCATACAACATTCTAAATTTCCCACTCTATTTTGGGGCTAAAAATGATTTCATGTTTGCTCTACTATTGTTAGATGTTAGTGTTCTATAAATGTCAACAAGGACAAGTTGGTTAATAGCATCCTTCATAAAAACATATAGGCCATATCTTGCATTTTCTATTAATGTGACAAACACCATGCTTTTGAAGCCCTCTAAGTTTCTATTTACTCTATTAATTAGAGAGGAGAGTTGAAATCTTTGAGCATGACTTTATATTTTCCTATTTTTTCCTTGCAGTTATATCAATTGTGTGCCATATACCTTGAAGCTCAGCTACTAGATTTATAAACATTTAGATGTTCATGTGTTCTTATTGAATTGATAACTTTATTATTTTAAAATGACCATCTAGAAATGCTCTTTATTCAAAATCTACTTTGTGTTATAATAATATAGCCATTCCAGATTTCTCCTGATTGTTGTTAGCAAAATTTTAGTTATATTTGCTAAATAAAAAAGTTCTAATTATACTTAAAGTGAGTTTCCTGTAACAGCGTATAGGTAGGCCTTGTCCTTTTTATCCAATATGGCAATCTGCATTTTAATGGGCATTGAAACCACTTAATCTAATGTATTATTGATATCTTCGAGTTTACATAAATTTACTATCTTGCTATTTCTTTTCTATTTGTCATACTTGTGGTTTGTATCCTCTTTCCTGTTTGTGTGTGTGTTTGTGTGTGTGTGCCTTATATGTATAAATCAATGATTTTTTTTAACTGCTCCTTGCAGAGAAGGGCTACCCCATAGGAAGTGTGCTCAGAGTAGCCCCAATGACTTTTCATAATTATGTTTTATCAACTTTTTTGGTTTATTAGCTAGGATGTGTATATGTGTATGTATGTTTGTTATATTAGTAGTTGCTTTATGATTTATAATATATATCTTTAACTTTTTATAATCTACATCTAATAATATTATACCATTTATGTGTAGTGAAAAAACCTTACAAAGATATGTTTTTATTTATAATTTCCTGACCTTTGTGCTGTTGTTTCCATGCTGTTGTTTCCATGTGCTGTGTGTCTATACGATCCACAATACATTATAATTATTTTTAGATAGCTATTACCCTCAAACATATTTAAATAAGAAAATTATTTTACATTTAACTATGTAATTATCATTTATGCTTTTTGATTTTCTTTATTTTCTTGTGTAGATCCAGATTTCTATCTAGTATTATTTTGCCTCCATTTCAAACACTTCCTTCTACTGGCTATAAATTCTGTCAATAACCCTTTGTTGAAAATGTCTTTATTTTATCTACATTTTAAAATACATTTCTACTGGGTAAAGAATTTTAGGTCAAGAGTTATTGCCTTCAGTACTTTAAACTTTTTGTTTCATTATCTGATGATGCTCATATTGTATCTGATAACAAATGGTCTTTTTTAAAAATTTACTTTGTGCATGATAGGTATGTTTTTCTGGCTGCTTTTAAGATTTTCTTAAATATTTTGTAAAGATGTTTTAGGTTTTAAAAATATTTTCTTAAAATGAATGACAAACATATTTTAAGCACTTTGGGTACAATAGGCTTTGGTCTACTTTTCTTCATTTTGTTGTGCTTCAGTTTCTTAACCTTCCTTGATTTTGGAGTTTAGTGTTCTTCAACTTGGACAAATTTCGGCTATTATTTCTTCAGTTTTCTGTGTGTGTTTGGTCCTGTTTCTCTCCCTCTCCCTTGGGAACTTCAATTACATATAAATCAGACCAACAACTTGAAGTTATTCCATATCTCACTGATGCTTTTTACCTTACTCCAATCTTTTTCTCTTTGATTTTTACCATCATTTCTATTTATTTTCAGATCAATTAATGCTCCCTCCTTCAATGTTTAAGCTTTTGTTTTTCCAGATTAGTGCATTTTTTTACCTCAGATATGAAAGCTTTTATTTATAAATGTATGATTTGGGACTTTTTAAATATTCATGTCTTTAGTTACCATGAGCAATCTTTTTTGCTGGCTTCTTGAAGATATAATAATAACTATTTTAATAATTTTGCTCTTAACAGCTTCATCATTTCTGTGTCATAATTTATTGATTTTTTTTTCAGTATTAGGAATTATCTTTTCCTTCTTCTTTACCTTACTGGTAAATCTCAACTGAAGGACATATATTAAGAATTGGCATTTTTGGGGTCCTGGATACTTTATATTCCTATAAAAAGTATTTAGCTTTGCTCTGGGATATAATTAAGAAACATGATGTATTACCATATTAGTTTTTAAGTTTGTTAAGGACCAGAATAACATTTATTCCATGGTCAATTTGAATAATTATCATATTTTAATAATATCAAAAATACTTTTCAATATACTCTCTATCATGGCTCATGAATTACAGGCTCAGCATCCCAAATCTAAAACAATCTGAAATCTGAAATGAGAAACATTTTTGGTCCAAAGCATTTAGACTAAGGGATATTCAAATTGTATCAGGTTTCCTCTCTAGCTTGTAAGAATAGGCACTATGCCTTATCCTGACTCCAGTTATTTTTGCATGTAATTTTTTGAGGCAGTTCCCCCCATAATTTTCTCTCTGTAAAGTACTCTACTCTCTGGTGGTCTGCCCTGGGAACTCTAACTGCCTTGGTCTCTCCGGATTCCCAACTCAGTTCCAGCTCAACTCAGTAAGATCCTTTGCTTCATCTGGATTGCTACTCCTTATGTTGCAGCCTGGAACTTTTCTCCAACCAGTAACTAAACTGGGCTTTGCTGATGGAAAATCTGAGACATTCACTCTCAGAGATCATTTATTCTTAAAAACTGTTATTGACCCCGGATCAAGTAGAACCAAAGTTTTGACAGAGCTATCATTGTACAAAGAAATTTTGAATAAGATGTATTTTCAAAATGAATTATTGAAACTAAATGAAAGTGACAGGCTCTAGAAAAAAAAGAAAAATACATTATTCTAAAAGCAAATGTAGCTTTTAATAGAAAAGAGCCAAAGATAAATTAGAATTATTCATTTAAGTCAAAGAACTGCTAGGGCAATTTTAATGGCTGTTTAATCTATTAATGGCACTAAAAGAGACTCTTGATAATCATTAAATCAAGGTAGTCTCAATTAAACTATAAGGATGTAGAACTAAAAAAAGGTAATATGATTTGCTGCAAGGTGATATGATTTGCTGCAAGAGTGCTTAATTCTCCTTATTAATTCTGGGATCTGGTCTCTATAACCATATTACATAAATTACATAAGTAAATGATGTTAGTGAAGACATACTTAAAAATAATCACTAGAAAATATACTATATAGATGGTTACTCAATTTATTCGTATCTAGGAACTTTTACCGTATCACTGAAAACTTTTGCGCCATTTAGAACTGAATTGCCCCTCAAGTCACATATTTGAAAATGGATCTGACAAAAGAATTATCTAAAAACTGGAAGTAAATGTGGAGCTTACTATTTATGCCAGCATCAGTTCTCAAAGTATGCTATGTTCTTATTGCTAAGTCTGAGAGAGAACAGGTGTATTTAATTTGTGTTGATTCAGAACAGAAGACAATATAATTTGTCATGCAAAATAATATCTATTATAGTGTCATTGTGTTATATAGTTGTTACATAGACTTTGTGATCTGGACTAGCTAATGAGAGTAGAAAGATTTAGCTAAAGATAGAGTCATATACATGTTATGTTTCTAAAGGAACTTGACTAAGAAATGGCCTCTTTCCTTTATTATTAGAATGTATTGACATTTTTTCATCCCACATTCAGCAATTTCATTTTTTAAAATGCAAGCTATATTCCTACACTTTATTCTGTTTTTAATAATTTGAAGAATATTTTTATGAATTTCAGAAGTTGCTCATAATTTTTATAAATTATTACCATATAGTAGTCTAGTTTTAAACAATAGACACAGAATTCTATATGGACACAAATAGTAAGTATATTTTTCTATTTATTAGGTGTTATTTCTACTTCATATGCTAACATTCTGAGAAACAGTAAATGACCTCTTTATACATTTATCTTTTTTTAACATTAAAGGTTTTCCAATATACCTTATGCCTCTAAAAGGAGTAATTTCAACATGCTAACTAATTTTCATAATTGTAAGCTGTCCAAGATAGCAGAAAGTGCTTGTTAGATTCTCAGAATGTATCCTTTGTAGTCTCTGCCATTTATTTGTTATTTGACTTGAGGCTCTTTGAATTGATCAAACTGTATCTAGTTGTTCACAAAAGGCAACTGGAATTGCAATAACTGTGACAACTGTCTGAAAGGGTGGTTTCTAGAATAAAATTATGTAGAATGGATAAAGATGTATTGAAAGTCACAAGATTTTTTCAAATTAACACTGACTGAGAAAAATGAAGTGTCGTTGTTACTTGCTGAGGTTAGTGCATTGAAATTGGAGAGAAGAAAAATGAAAGCAATTGTCATATCACAAAGAGGACTTTGATTCTGATCATTTTATGTTATCTGGTCAAATTTGGGTATTTCAAAAGAAGAACTCTCTACAGTGTCTTAATTATGTTATAAAGTGTACAGAGCAGCTCAGCTTGTTCCCACATTAGTTGCTATTTATGGTGCATTACTGAATTCTGCCATATTATGTTGAAGATTCAAAAAGAGCATTGATAACACATCACTTAAATGTGACACCTTAATATTGCCTTCTTATTGCTAAAAGTGCTCATAAAAATTTGATGAGATTAAATTGGTACCTTTTTACTTACTTTGGCTATTAAATTCAATTGATATTTGATCTTTTTATAGAAAGAAAGGAGGCAAAGTATAACTTTCAAGGTTTTTTTTTTTCTCCCTGAGGACTAATAAAACTTGCAAGAAAGATTCAACACAACTAAACAAATTGGATGCAGCAAGAACATCGCTTTCCTTGCCTTAATATCAAACACTTCTCCTGGTGCAGCAAAAGCTTAAGTGTAGGTTTAACCCTGTAACTTCACTTCCACTCAGAAGTTTTAGAGAAAAATTGTAACTGGATGACACAGTACTCATTTTCCTTTTTATTCCCTTCTTTCAAAATGTACAGCTTACTTCATCACAGCCTCATTATTAGAGCCTTTTCTTATGCATTACCTGTAGTTATCTCTTCGGTCCTATGCCAAAGATGAACAGTTTACTTATCTCTACCTTATAAAATCTAGTTATTCACTGAAAAATGTTCCTTGAAAATACCTACAGGATGAATGAGAACAAGTTATATGAAAATAGATAAGCTTCATTTAACCTCAACATCAAAGGATATGCTGAAATCAAAGAAATTTTAAACGCCGAATAGGTATTATAAAATACATGTTTGAAAGCCCCTTCAGAACTTCATAAAATCAAGAAAGAAGAAATGGATGAGTCCTTAGCAATTCACAGAGCCAGTTTCACAACTTCCTGGCCTTGTGGCTTAGCTATACGAAGTAGATGAAAAATAGAAAGCTTCTATTCATCATTCTTGTTGTTCTCCAACTAAAGTCCTTTAAACAGAGAGGAAATGCAAATCCAAGTTGCCTACTTAAAAAAAAAGTCTTCAAATTGACATTTCAATGTCTTCATACATTGACCTCTAAAACAGTACAACGTAATAAAGGTTGTTGGGTGAAGGAAAAAGACAAGCAATAGCTTTATAACATACTCATAAAAGATGCCACAATACTGCCATCTACAGCTTCAATATTTGCCATTTTTAGATATTACAATGTATATTTCATGTTTTCAAATAAAAGGAACATGCGACTTATGTCCTGTCTTTAAGTGATTTTATGGAAATGTATATATCACATAGTGTTTGAATACAAGTAAGAATTTCTTATATGATGTTATATAGTATGTTACATAGAAATAAGTATATGATTATCATTCAGTACGTATAATAAATTTACCAAACTGTATTTTGCTTTTTAAGGTTTATTTTTAAGATATGAGTTGAGAGTCATGCTAGGTGAACTGCTATTAATAAAAATATAAGTGGATTTCAGGATAGAGATGAAATTTTAACAACAAATCAATTTATAATTATTTACATACAACTGTAATTAAGGCTACTTATAATGTTTATAATTCATATGAAATTTACTCCACCATACTATATATTTCAGTTTTGATAATGGTCTGCTTGAAGAAAAGGAAAGAGAAAAAAGGAGACTCCAAAATATTTTTCCTGTCAAAGAGACACACCAAGAAGACTGTCACTGCTCCAGTTTCTTTCAAAAGTCATTGCTTGCCCTTGACCTTAATGCAACCTCATGTTAAGATCTATGGAGGTGAACAGACTGTATTAGAGACTAATCTACCTTCAGGATTCTAGTGTCTTCTCAGACCCTCTATCGAAGAACTGGGATCAAATCTCACCATGATTTTCAGCTCCTGGAACACCTGGGTAAAAGAGCTTGGTGAGAAATAATGCAACCAGTCTTCCAATTGTAAATCGAGCAGCCTTTTTTGTTTGATTGCTTTATTTAATGGATGTGATAGAATAAATTTAAGAACTGGGCATATATCTATGTTCTGAATTTTGTGGTTAAATCTTATTATTTGTTTTTGTTGTTGTTTTATTTTGTTTTGTTTTTGAGATGGAGTCTCGCTCTGTCACCTAGGCTGGAGTACAATCTCACTGCAAACTCCACCTCCCGGGTTCCAGGGATTCTCCTGCCTCAGCCTCCCAAGTAGTTAGGATGACAGGCATACGCCACCACGTCCAGCTAATCTTTTTGTATTTTTAGTAGAGATGGGATTTCACCATGTTGGCCAGGCTGGTTGAACTCCTGACCTCAGGTGATCTGCCCTCCTCGGCCTCCCAAAGTGCTGGGATCACAGGCATGAGCCACTGAGCCCAGCCTGTTTTTCTATTCAAAAGTAAATACTATTTTGCTATTTTATTTTTGTTTTATATTTAATGAGAATGCATATTGTACCACCCTTCCTTTGTTTTAATTGCCTGAATCTGTGGGACAGATTGGCCCATACTACCCTTTGACTGTGTTGATTCTGTCTGGTACATTGATTCTGACTTGTTACTATACAGAGAACTCACTAAGGAGAATTCTTTTAACTTTTATTGTAAGTTCAAGGCTACAAATGCAGGTTTGTTACACAGGCAAACTTGTATCATGGAGGTTTGTTGTACAAATTATTTCATCACACAGGTATCAAACCTAGTAACTATTATTTTTCCTGATCCTCTTTCTCTTCCCACCCTCCACCCTCCAAAAGACTCGTGTGTGTTGTTTCCCTCTGTGTGTCCATGTGTTCTCATCATGTAGCTCCCACTTAAAAGTGAGAACATGTGGTATTTGGTTTCCTTTTCCTGTGTCAGTTTGTTAGGGATAATGGCCTCCAGCTTCATCCATGTCCCTGCAAAGAACATGATCTTCTTCTTTTTTATGGTTGTATAGTATGCCATGGTATGTCTACACCACATTTTCTTTATCCAATCTATTACTGATGGGCATTTAGGTTGATTCATTGTCTTTGTTATTTTGAATACCGCTGCAATGAACATATATGTGCAAGTGTCTTTATAATAGAATGATTTATATTTCTTTGGGTATATACCCAGTAATGGGATTTCTGGGTCAAATGGTATTTCTGTCTTTAGGTCTTTGAGGTATCGCCACACTGTCTTCCACAACTACCCAGTATCTATAAGGAGCTTAAATAAATTTACAAGAAAACACACACACATTAAAAAAGCGGGCAAAGGATGTGAACAGACACTTTTCAAAAGAAGCCATACATATGGCCAACAGCCGTGTGAAAAAACTACATCACTGATCCTTAGAGAAAAGGATAACTTTTGCATATGCATCGTTCTATTGAAATCCTGTAAATGTGGTTAAAATTTTGTTTTTCATTAAAGTTTCTATTGCTCTGGTGTTGTTGAAGTTGAGTAAATTTAAACACATCGAAGAGATTAATCTGACAATTTTTATGTTAAAAATTATGGAATATATTGATGGTTGATTGTCCCTCCATATATTTCTGATCAAATGGTAAGAATGCCTAAAAGACAGGCAAAGTTTCAGTATAGAAAACCAGGAAAACTGATCAATGATGAAAACAATATGGCAAAGCAATAACCATAGAAATAGACCCACCGCATGTTTCTCCCTGTCAGAAATCAGTGTTTCAATAAGCACAGGGCAGCCATTACCCTTCTTTGAAGAATCAGGCTCGGCTACTTCATCCCTTCCCTACTTCACCGTTCCCCCCTCAGAGAGGATAACATGCCTCTGAAACGGTTAAGATTAAGCAAGGCAATATGCCCTTAGGAATAAATAAGCAGAAGCAAACTGACACATAGTTTGTGGCCTAAAGCAGCAAAAATAACAAATACACATTTCATTATAGTTCTGGAGGTCAGAAATTCAAAACAGGTCTCAGCCAAAATCAGGGTGTTAAGAGGCATGGGTATTTTTTAGAGGCTCTAGCAGAGAATCTAGATTTTCCTTGCCTTTTCCATTTTTTAGAGGCCACCAGTAATCATTGTCTCCTGGTGTATTCCTTCTTGAATTCAAAATGTATCACTCCACTTTGCTTCTTTTGCCGTATCTCTTTTCTCTAATCTTTATATTTTTGCCTCCATCTTATAAGGAATTTTATAATTACTTTGGGCCAATCTGGAAAATCTAGGATAAAATCTGGAGCACATTGGTTTGATCATGGCTCACTGTAGCCTCAAACTCCTAGCCTCAAGAAATCCTCTGGTCTCAGCCACTGAGTAGCTAGGACTATGGACATGCACCCCCACACCTACCTAATTTTGTGTGTTTTGTAGAGATGGGATCTCCCTATGTCACCCAGGCTGGTCTGAACTCCTGGCCTCAAGTGATCCTCCTGCCACAGCCTCTCAAATTATTGGGATTACAGACATGAACTATTGCACCCAGCCTCCAAATATTTAATGTAGTCATCTGTAAAGTACTTTTTCCATGTAAGGTAACATACTTACAGATTCTGCGGATTGGGACATAGATATTTTTGCAAGGAGTGAGTGGGGCAGTGCTGTTAGAAATATTCAGTTTGCCACAAATGCTAGTCACATGCAAGGGATGTAGCTTCCAATGCAAGTTTTGCAACACTTAATAGTTTCGGACACAGTGAACATTAAAAATCCTATTTTTTCCTTCACTATCACAATTCTGCAATAACTTTCAACACATACGAAAACTGCCAAATAATTATGATGGAATAAAATATCTTCTGTGAACTCACAATGACTGAAATTTACAATCTTAGGTTATTCTCTTTTGCTTTCTTTGTTTCATTCACAAAAGCATTTATTTTTCCAGTTCTTGAAAAGTGCCAAGTTCTTTCCCTTCTCGGTGCCTTCACATATAATTAATTTTCTGCACCCCTAAAGTTATATAGCCAAATCCACTTTTTAATAGAATATTTAATACCTTATGGTCTTAAAGCTTTTTGTGTATGTCTGACTTTGCTTCATCACTATAAGTGGGGCAAGGGAAACATCCTGAACACTGAGTTAATTGCCGTTCCTCTAAAAATAAATAAATAAATACAAACAAACAAAAACTGTTTTGTAGTAAATAGTCAATTTGTTTTAAATTTTCAAAATGTGTAAATGCATGATTAATGTAAAATTGGCCAGGCGCAGTAGCCCACGCCTATAATCCCAGCACTTTGGGAGGCTGAGGCGGGCAGATTACCTGAGGTCAGGAGTTAGAGACCAGCCTGACCAACACGGTGAAACCTCGTTTCTGCTAAAAAATACAAAATCAGCTGGGCATGGTGGTGTACGCCTGTAATCCCAGCTACTCGGGAGGCTGAGGCAAGAGAACCGCTTGAATCCGGGAGGTGGAGGTTGTGGTAAGCCGAGATTGTGCCATTGCACTCCAGCCTGGGCAAAAAGAGTGAAACTCTGTCTCAAAATAAATTAATAAATAAAAATTAAAAAAGTAAAACTTCCAAACAATGTGAATACATTTAAATAAAAAGTGTGATATCAACATCAGCCCCTCCAATGCTAACCTCTCTTCATAGGTTTACAATTTGTAGCTCAAAGCAGGAGTCACCCAGGTATCTCACTTTTTCAGTGGGATTTTGCACTGTCTCTGCAATGCTAAGATTGGAGCCCCTGGTTGGCAAAGGGAGAATTCACCAGGAACATGGCAAGGGTTTCCATGAACTCCAAACTATAAATGTTTGCAAAACACTGTAGAATTCTTGTAGCCGGAAAGTAGCCAGCTTGAGTAGAAATTACCATTCAGTCAGGGATAGTTGACTCTGGTCAACAGGTGGTAGTTGGTTTGCTTTTATAAAAATGGTAGCAGAGAAGAATATGTATGGAACTATTGGTCCCTCTTAGCTCTTCATTGATCCATTATAATGGTGAGTGGATATGAGCAGCAACTCCCTCCTGAAAAGAATATGGCTTCCATTGACTCAATAATGATGGCTTGTGTCACACTAATGAATAATTCACTGACAACTACTAAAGTGAAAGCTAAGGGCAAGAAGAATTTAGAATGAATAGGAGAGAGAGAGAGAGAATGAGTATCAGTTGTAAGCTGGAGACCATCTGCAGAGATAGAGCCTACAGTTCATTGTATTAACCTCCCTCTTTTAAATTTTCTTACAGAAACAGAAGTCCCCAGCAGCCATAGAGGAGCTATTCTCTAACACTGCTTAGAAAGTGGATCTGTGTGGCACAAGTGGTAGACTGTGCTCACGAGGAAAACGAGTACTCAGATCTACTGCTTCTGGGAAATCTGCATAATCGACCAATGACCTCAGTGCTACCCTACTGTTATAAAATGCATAGGAGACAAGGACTAGAAAGAGAAACCTTCAACATATATAAGACGTGTTTTTCCTTCCAGACATTTGCCAGGTTATAAGGCCGCATGTGGTTAAAATCTAATAAACTAAACTCAAAATATGCAAAGGGTAGAACTTCCAGGAAGATGTAACAAAGATCTACCAAGTCCAGTAAAGTTGACACCTCAGGGGTCGTGGGCTGGACCTGAAAGGCAGTGTGAAATATTGACAGGCATAGTCCTCCTTAAAGGAGAACCCTGCAACACACATACCAAAGTCATACCTTCAAAGCTAACAGCTGTAACCTGTTATTGAAACAGACATTTTATTATGACATTGAGGTAACCTCTCATACCTTTCATCTGTTAACACAGGAGTGGACAGATACTCATAGGAAATAAATAACGAACTCAGTAGAAAAAAAGACCTATGAATTGAAAGATAATACAATAGAAATTATATTTAGCAAAGCACAGAGAGAAAAATGAATAAGAAGAAGAAAACTTTCTATATGACACATATAGAACACAGTCAAGTAAAGACTCACCAGAACATAATGACAGCCTACATGTGAGAACTTCTCTATTCATTTATTACATTACATCTGTTTGCATCCTTTAATTGTACTCTTACTTTTTATCCTGTCAGCTTTATTCTTTCTGGACAGTATCATTTATTTAAAAATTAATAGGTAGGACTGACTGGGTGCGGTGGCTCACGCCTGTAATGCCACCACTTTGGGAGGCCAAGGTGGGCAGATCACCTGAGGTCAGGAGTTTGAGACCAGCCTGGCCAACATGGTGACACTCAAGTCTCTACTAAAAATACAAAAAAAAAAAAATATATAGCTGGCATAGTGGCGGGCACCTGCAATCCCAGCTACTTGTGAGGCTGAGACAGGATAATCTCTTGAACGCGGGAGGCGGAGTTGCAGTGAGCCAAGATCATGCCACTGTACTCCAGTCTGGGTGACAAAAGCAAAATTCCATCTCAAAAAAAAAAATTAATAAGTAGGACTAACCAGGTATATTTCTATTGATATCATTTTTAATATTTTTCATTTTAATCAAAATTTAAAAGTAAAAATATGCATAGGGAAAATGAGACTAATATTTATTTATTAGCTATTTAATTTCTACCAACTCTATTAAATCTTCTGGAATGACTTAAAGTATAATTTATATTTTAATTTGGATAAAGACATAGCTATATATTAACATGAATATGAAGTTATATATTGATTTCTATTATTTTCCTATAAAATCACATAATACATAGTAAGAATGTATAAGATGATACAGGTCAAATCATGGATGCATGGTCATCTTGTGATGACGCCTATTCCTCCCTTGGTAGCTGGGCATGATGCAGCCCATCTTCATGCTAGGCCAGCATTCCCTTGTTCCTGTATACCTTAATTTCTCCTTCTAAGATGCACTCCCAACAATGTATGCAGAAAGCTGAAAAAATGAATGAGTGTAGTTAATAAGATGCTATTGAAACTGAGCCCCAAACCTAGCTCTGAGCACCATGATAGTTAAAACTTAAGGAGAGGCAGATCAAATAGATTTCATCACCAAAGCAAAGAAGCATATTTGTTCAACAACAGAGCTTTGCATTTGCAAAGGAGAAAAGAGCTTGTTTGGGGTAATTTATTTTGAAATTGCTCTGTCAAAAGCTAATTTCATTTTGGTTCCATGAGGCCAAATTGGCTCATATGTTTGTGCTTTGATAAAGGCATAGGAATAATATTAAAATTCTTGCAACTCTACAGAGATTATAAAACTTTCTCAAGGCAAAATTTCTTGTCTGTGGAAAGAAAGAATGGTAAATAATGAATGATGGAAATTTGAAAATGAATTCATTCAACAAACACTTACTCAGTGAATGCTGTGTGCCAGATGCGTTAGGTCTAAATCATCTAGTGCTGCAGTGAGTGAGCCAGAGTGGGAAAATAATGAATAGAACAGACAGGTTGTTATTCAAAATGTCTATTTTTTTCTCCATGCAATGTTTCAAATCTGGTGAGTCACAGTTTGTTATAGATCTATCGAGTATTATGAACTATAAGACCCCAATATACAGTGGCTTAAAAATAGAGATGTATTTACCTCTCACCTAACACACCAGGGCATTTCTAGGTTTTATAGTAGCTTAATCATGTTAGGAAAACATACTTCTTTCATCTTCTACTCCTCTATCCCTATAGGCCTTTGCTTATCACGTGAAAAAGAGTTCTAACCAGCAGGCAAAAGAAAAAAGAAAAAAAAGGAAGAGCAGTTCATATCATTTGAATTAAATGACCTAGAATTTGCACACATTATTTCTGCTTCTATCCGATTAACAGAAATAGGAGATTAGGGAACATCTACTGAAGGAGGTGGGCATAGAGTTTTCCGGGGAGCCAGGCAGGTCATTCTTCCCACAAACAAAAAACACTTATTTTTAATGAAATAATGCAGGGATCTGTGTTACAGGGTAACACGCAGATCTATTCATTCACTATCCCAAGGTAAATTCCACAATTTTTTTTTTGATAAGTAATATCCAGCAGGTTTTTTTTTTCTTGGACAGAGTCTCGGTCTGTTACCCAGGCTGGAGTGCAGTGTCATGATCTTGGCTCACTGCAACCTCCTCCTCCTGGGTTCAAGCAATTCTCTGGCCTCAGCCTCCCGAGTAGCTGGGACTACAGGCACGCACCACCACACCCCGCTAACTTTTTGTATTTTTTTAGTAGAGACGGGGTTTCATCGTATTTGCCAGGATGGTCTTGAACTCCTGACCTTGTGATCCGCCTGCCTTGGCCTCCCAAAATGCTGGGATTCCAGGCGTGAGCCCACCGCGCCCAGACACCAGCAGGTTTTTAACCCATGCACTAAATCAAATCCTCTCCCATATAAAATAAAATAGAGAATAGGAATATGATCACTACCATAATACTCTCATTTGGAAAACGGAAGAATAAGAAACAAACATCCTCTGTTCTAACGTAAATTAATACATAAATGTGAAAAATACCTGCTCTGGTATTCAAGGAATTTTCCTTGATGAATATTTACGGCAGTTTTGGGTTTCACTCGCTTGAACGTTTTTCTTTGCTTAGAAACTTCTTGGCCACATCTGAGATTGGACCGAGAAAGAAAAACTATGTCCTTAAAACCTGCCTAACATTTTCCCAAGAAATTGTAGTTTGTTGTTCATTTATTTAGGTAATATACTTCCTGCAAAACACACAGCAGGTTTTAAGTTTGCTTGCTTCTCATAAGTTTTGAGTGAAAATGATTAAACAAAGATTATATCTTTACATAGTTGGTTTGTTTTATTGTCTGTTAATCTTTGAAACCTTGTTTGTTTTTTGGTGTTTACTGGCCATGGAACCTGCCATTTCTCTCTATCAATATAATGACAACTACTTTAAAGCAGGGTCTCAAAATGAGAGTTAGAGATGAGACATCACTTTGGAGGGATAGATGAGAAAAATAAACTTCCCTACTGCTGTGGCACTGCCCCAGACATTAGTTCAGTGAGTGGATAGTACCTTTGTGAGAAGTAGATGCTCCTTTCTCTAGGCACAGCCAGCTTCATTGCATGTTGAATAAAGCTGAAGCAATGTTTCAGCCCTAACCTGCTGTCTTCACTGGCAGCCTTTTACAGTGTATAGTTCGGTTGCACAGACGGGACTTGCATTAAAGCATTCCAGTGCAATAAACCCGAGTGGTTAACAAATGTCCTTAATTTGATACTTGCAGGGGACTGGCTTCCAAAGTCTAGCTGCCGAGATGGAAAAAAGCTTGAGGAAGAGTGTGGGCTTTTGATCATGCTGCCTCTTAAAAGGCAAGTCAACCCTACCTAATAAAAGTTCTTCTCTGGTAGAACTTTACTAAGCGGAAAATATTTTGTGGTTTTTCAATTATTTCTGCTCAACAATCAAACTATGTTGGTCTACCTTCCAGGGATCTCTGGCGACATTTCTGCTATGACTTCCCAAAGGTCATCAACTTCAGCAACAGCAGCTGTGAGTCCTTGTTTAGTCTTTTCCCTGTTCTACTAGGGCAACACATTGTTTGCGGGTTTTTTGTTGCTGTTGTTTTTGTTTGTTTGAGATGGAGTCTCGCTCTGTCGCCCAGGCTTGAGTGCAGTGGTGTGATCTCGGCTCACTACAACCTCTGACTCCCAGGTTCAAGCAATTCTCCTGCCTCAGTCTCCTGAGTAGCTGGGATTACAGGCACGCACCACCACAACTGGCTATTTTTTGTATTTTTAGTAGAGGTGGGGTTTCGCCATGTTGGTCAGGCTGGTCTTGAACTCCTGACCTCAAGCAATCCACCCACTTCGGCCTCCCAAAGTGCTGGGATTACAGGTATAAGCCATCGC
Source organism: Mandrillus leucophaeus (assembly GCF_000951045.1). NCBI lineage: Eukaryota > Metazoa > Chordata > Mammalia > Primates > Cercopithecidae > Mandrillus > Mandrillus leucophaeus. The sequence goes on from NW_012103476.1 coordinate 6,368,180, forward strand.
GCCCGACTGTTTTTGGTCTTTGTCCAGCATTTTCCTACATCTTTGTACCAAAATCCTTATGGTTAGAATGCAGGCTAAGCTACTTGCATAAAGGACCACAAAATACAGTGACTTGAACAGTATATCAATTTGTTTCTTTTTTATATGACAGTCATGTTAGGTGGATAAAGGCAAACAGGAAAACTTAATGTTGTTAGAGAGGAAGATTATCTGTAGAATGGGTTGGCAGTCCACCTGGTGAAGACTAACTCATCACACTATGTTGCAGTCTGTAATAGGGAAACAAAATCGGAAGATACAGCTTTTTCCTCCTTCCTAAAGACCCTTCCCAGAAGTTGCACACGTCTCTTCTGCTTCAACGCAAGACTAGAAATTATAGTCTGTAGTATGCATTTGTATATTATGTTAAAATACTCTTACTACTAATAAAAATGCATAGATGGTGATGTAACCAACGTCTTCTTTTAATAGAGTTTTGAATGTTTATTTTAAATATTTATAAGAATACAATTGAGGAAGCTAAAGGGTAGTTCATTTTTAAGTTATTTGATAGGTTATGTTGCCAGGTATTATGTTAATAAAGTATGTAACAAAGCACTAATGGCATCTTTTCTTCAAAGTTATTTTCAAATACAATTTTGAGGAAAAAGACCATTTTTCAGTAAGCATGTAAAGACATATATGTATAAACAATGATATTCAACCAAATATTATGCAAAGACTTGAATAGAAATTAATGGGATGATCTGTTGGTAACTGAGTATTTCTAGGCAACCTTCTTTTTATACCTCTCCTGCATTATGCCACCTTTTGTATCCCTCCATCAGAAGAAGCTGATTATCTGATTAATGTCCCATAAATTCAAAGTTATTATTATAAATGACCTGAAATCATACTAGCAATGAATTATCTTCTGCTACAGTTGAATATGAGTTTAAGAAAATATTAAAACATTCATAACAGAAAATAAATCTTTAATTCTTCTTGTTTCATAAAACACATTTTAAGTGCTTAAACTTATAATTAAGCATGTACTTTAGCTGCAAAGAAATACTACAACTACTTGATTACAACAAAACAAAATTGTAGTTGTCTCACACTTAAATTCTGAAGCTGATTATTTTTATTGGTTACAATCAGCAAATAAGCTCAAAACGTTTTACAGGAGACTGCAGGTTAGTTTCTTCTTTGTCTAAATAAGAAATGTCTCAATGTCAAGGTCAACTTTTAAATACTTGACTATCGGCACGATAATGAGTGAAGTATGGAGTGAAAGTGAAGTGAACGGTATCACTGGTCTGCATTGTGAACATTTAACAACACTTTTCTTTCACATTTGATTGCTAATCATATTTTCAGGTTGCAAGTTCAGTTTTAACTCTTCAGTTCAATAAATAAATAAATTAGATGAGTTAATAGAGATAGAAGATTTAGAGCAGTGTCTGATACAAAACATTAAATAAATATCAGCTTTTCTGTGTATCTTATAAATGTTGCTTTATAAGTGTTTATGGAATATATTTAGAATATTTCATTTATTTCTCATAAAAAGACAGTATGTCTGTAATTTTTTTCAATGAATTATTTTCAATATCAGTTTCAATTAATAACTTGATATTTGTCTTACAAAAATACTTCTTGTTTAGTCAATTCAAAGAGTGAAGTCTACTTTATTACCCCTCTACTTCAACTTTACTACTGTTGTCTTTTACTTTGCCTTCCATACTTATGGAACCACACTAGTAAGTTTTGGGTAATTGCCTGTTCCAAATGTGGAATTGAACTCTTCAAAAGTCACCTTTATTTGTGAAGGTCAGGCCAGCAAAATCATTAATTGCAAACTTTGAAGCTGATTGTCTCTGTTGGCCACTTCCTAACAGGTGAACAGTGCTTATGTTTACAGGGTGTCTAAAGTAGAGCTAATTTACTAATTTTTCCATTTATATCCAACATATGTCAACCATATACTAATATAATTTCTACAATGGCTATTTTGGGAAAAGAAAATATATAATACAGAATATAAAACTGATTATTTACCAAAATCTCATAATCATGATCATTTTAGAGAAGCGATTGGTTTTTGATATCCAGTATGCACCCGTCTACTACTGAGCAAATTTTAATGGGGACAATTACAGGCATTGTCTTAATTTTTTTTAAATTTAAATACTCACCTTACTAGATACCGAATAAAAGGAAATATGTTGACGTGTTTAGAAGCTTTAAACTAAAATACCTACTTAAATGAGTATATAGAAAAATGTTATAAAAGAGAGCATCTGACTTAAACTACTGCTTCAATCAATAATCAATTTGTGTAATTACTTTAAATCATTAAAACCAGGAGAAAAGACACAAGCAACTGCATGTATTACACATTTCAAAGCAAGATGCTTAGTAACAGAAAATAACCTTGTAGTACTAAATGCAGATTAATAATTTTCGAAATGCATTTATGAAAGTTACAAAATTTAAAATCTTTGTAAGAAAAATAACAATGTAATGAGCATTACAATTATAGTCATGATATAAGATAGAATAGTTCATGCTGAAGGTGGAAATTTGTTTTGTTTTGTTTGAGACGGAGTCTCGCTCTGTCTCCCAGGCTGGAGTGCGGTGGCACAGTCTCGGCTCACTGCAACCTCTGCCTCACAAGTTGAAGCAATTCTCCTGCTTCAGCCTCCCGAGTAGCTGGGATTACAGGCCTGTGCCACCACGCCCGGCTAATTTTTGTATTTTTAGTAGAGACAGGGTTTCACCATGTTGGTCAGGCTGGTCCAAGTAAGGCCTCCCAAAACACTGGGATTACAGTCATGAGCTACCATGCTTGGCCTGAAGGTGGAAAAATTACCTTTTGGGTACAATGTTCACTATTCAGGTGATGGGTACACTAGAAGTCCAAAACCCGATACTATCCAATATTTCCATGTAACAAACCTGCACATGTAGCCCCTGAATCTATGAAAATAAAAAATAAAAAAATTAAGAATATTTTATGCTATTCTTGTGTAGTAGGCAGAATAACAGTCCTAAAAAATACTCACTTCCTAATCCCCCAAAATGTAAATATGTTACCTTACCTGGGATGAAGGACTTTGTAGATGTGATTAAATTAAGGTTCTTGAATTGGTGAGATTGTCCTGGATTATTCCGGTAGGTTCGGTATAATCACAAGTGTCTTTACACATGTAAATGAGAGACAGGAGAGTCAGAGGAA
>NW_012103476.1:6372119-6378015 GCF_000951045.1 Mandrillus leucophaeus
CCTTCTGACTGACATGTGCCTGAACTATGGGGAGGCTAATGTGTGTGAAAGGAAGTTACAGAGGGAACCTCCCCTGGCAGGAGATGAGTGCAGAAGACAAGCAGGAGAGGAATGGAGTCAGAGCAGATAATTATGGGCTTCCTTTGTCTTTGTTAGGACTTTGGTTTTTACTCTGTGAGAGAATGGATGTCCTTGGGGTATTGAGCAGAAGACTAACATGATTGGAAATAAGTTTTTAAAAGATTCTTTCTGGCTGGTATGGTAAGAAATACCTGAGGTGGGGACGAGATGAGGTAAAAGAAGATTGCAAAAATGCAGGTCATTGATCTTGATGGCTAGGACCAAGGTGATATTAGTAGAGGTAGTGAGATGTAGTTCCATTCTAAATATATATTTGGAGGTAGAGATTATGCAATTTGCTGATGCACTGGATGTAATATATCAAAGAAGAAAGGAGTCAAGGATGTTATCAAAGCTTCCAGACTGCACAGCTGAATTGATGGTGTTCTCCCCAGCTCAGAGGGCAAGACTGAAGGAAGGATAGTTGGGAAAGAGTTAGTGTTAGTTTTGGATAAGCATGAAATGCCTGTCAGCTATCCAGGTGTGGATGTTTTGATGGCATTTGCATATGCCAGTCTGGGTTTCGTGGATACAGTCCAGGCTGGAAATAGAAATCCTCATGCACGAATCATTGCACTTATTAATTACAACTTTGTCAGATTTTCCACATAAAATTTAAATGCAGTAGTAACCATAATTTTTAGAGCAATTTGATGTCCCACTACTTAAGAGGCTGGAGCCAATATTGCCATAATGTGATATTATGCAATGATGCTCAGGTAAATAAACTCTCTGCAAAAAAGAAAAGAAAATAATATTAACCTATAATTATTCATGAAAATCATTCATATTGGATTTTTGGAAAATGCATATTGATTTCAACATTCAGGTAAAGTGAAACAGAAAGTGAAAGATGCTCAAGATATGAACTACTTACTTATTGTAATGAGGATGCTGATTTTGCATATTTTTGTAATTAAACTATATAAATCATCTTATTATTTAACTATAGATTCCTTCTTAAAATATGAAGTCCACTTTGTTTTATTTACATTATGTGAGGCTCATAAAGCACTTTGGAAAACTACTTCCTGAGATACTGCATTAAAGACTAAATGGCAAAGTGAATATGGATTATATCCCTATCATTGTTCTGGATATTTTATTTGAATCTATCAAAAAAGGGAGGAGGGTCATCATTAATTTTTTTTAAATTTGTTTTAACATATATTGTCTTATAAGAAGAAGAATGAATTTCAGTATGCTTCCTTTGTTACCATAGTAGCTGCTATAATTCACAGAACAAAATTTAATGTGCAACCAAATAGAGAAAGTTTCAAAAAGAAAGAGAAGGTCTGTGGCCTATGGCCCAAAAGTCAAGCTTGAGAGAAAGTTACTTAAAAATATTGGAGTGAAATACTGAGAGCCAAGCTATAGACATTACCTCTTTAATCTTCTGTTCAAAATCTTCAGTAAAATCTCTATTTTTCTCTAGTGGTTTGTGGATTCCCACTCTTTTTTGGTGGGTGTCGGAAATGTCCTACTGGTGAAGGAGAAAGCAATACAGTGTTAAGTCTTGCTTCATGGAGCAGAAATACAGGCTGCCCTTGAAAGATGGGGGATACAAGGTTTATACTTGCATAAGAGATAATAATAATAATAATAATAACAACAACATAGTTAGGAACATTGCCATGTTAGAGGGTATAAATTGAGAATAAATAGAGGGAAATTAACCCTGGTTTCACATGTCATGTTAATTTTGGAGAAAATGATATCTAAACTAGAATTAGAATTAGTTTTGATGGAGATCAGAAAGACCTGAGGATGTGAAATGTTCCAGGAGAAAGCAATTACATGTGAAAAGACCTAGGGGCAAAAGTTAAAGTAGCAGGTCTAGGAGCCTAGAGTGAGATGGAAGAAGTAAGTACTGGATACCCGGAGAGGCACTTAAGGATAGTGTTGTAAACAGCCTTGTCAGATTCATAAGGGAGTTGTTCTTTAGCCTGAAAGCAATGAAGAGCCCAGCAAAGCCCATACTTTAATCACAATCGTGCAAACTTTTGGCAACAAAATGGAGAATGAAGCAGACAGTCTGTGCTTTCATTAAGTTTCAAGTTCCCTGGGTGCAAAAGGCACTGAACTCTTAACCATACAGATAAAATAATAATGCAATGACAGCCCTGCCTCCTTTTGACAGATCTAAAGAACATGCCTAGAATGACTACGGGGATACCAATCCTCATTTACCTTACAAGTTTGTCTTTAATGCAGAGTCTCAGCAAAGAAGTTTCAGAGAGATTAGATTATAACTCTAGAAAGAAAGCTGTAACGCTCTGACAATGAATTGGAATAGCGATGCCTACTTTCAGGAAGACAGAAGAAGGCTACTATACTTTACTGAGCAATCACCGGTGGAATTTCCATGTTTCTTAGTCTACCTATATTGTTTAATCATAGTAAGTGCACACTTTTATTCCTTTATTAATCTATTTCACTAATATATTTAAGTACATGCTCATTAATAGAAACTAAGCTAACTGTAGAGATAAAATAAGCAAATTCAATCCATGTTTTCATGAAACACACTCCCTTAGATGCAAATAAAAATTACTATTTTTTATTAATCACATGGAAAAAGTTATACTGCACTATATCTTTATGATATAAAGGAAGACTAAAATGACCAATGAAAGCATAATAAAGCATAATTTTGTCCATTCCTTAAAAAAAATACAGGGTCTAACTCTGTAGCTCAGACTGAAGTGCAGTGGTATGACCATAGCTGACTGCATCCTTGAATTTCTGGGCTGAGGTGATCTTCCTGCTTCAGCCTCCAGAACAGCTGGGACTATAGGTGTGCACCACCACGCCTGGGTCTAAATTTTTTTAATTTATAAAATTTTAAAAGTACCAAGAGATCTTTTATATCTCAGTAAGGCATAGCCCTGAGTGATAAAACATTAACATATCAGTTCCTAATTTTCCAAATATAAGCCTATTAACTCCAGATAACTATTAGGTCACATTTGATAAGGAAGTTGTCTGTTTTCTTACATAAGTTCACAGATTTTTTTTTAAATTTTTTTACACTTTTTACTTTTTTTTTTTTTTTTTTTTTTAGCCTTTAACCCTCAGGGAAGCAATATACATACTTTAACACAAACTATAACAATTGTTTACTCTTAGACTACAGAAAATGGATAGATGCTATTCTGAAGTGTTCTAGTTTGTCACTATATGTTCGAGTTTAAAACGTTTAAACATTTTTTTCTAGTTATATTTAAACTTAGATTTTACACTAAAATTTCCAGATGTGCTACTAAAATATCAAGAAAACAATAATTAATGGAAGCCTTCCATAAGCATAGAGACATTAAGGTTCACAAAATGCTTTCGGTCCTATATTAGTCACTTTATTGGCAAGAGGGAATCAAAAAGAATGACCTCTGCAAGTATATGCAGAAAAACTCTGACCAACAGTCTTCATTTATATATGGCACCAAATCTGGAAGATGCTTTATTAGAGAACCACTTCTTCTCCTCCTCCAAAAGGAAATCAACAGAGAATGGAGATTCTAAGAGAACATCCCTATCAGTTGGCTGTCCCTTCTTAAATATCAATGTAATATAATTAGAGCTTTTAATTATTATTCTTAATGTATTTTTAACTCAAATACTTAAATCACTCAAATGGCTGAATAGTGGAATAGTGAATAATGATTATACATTTATATTTAAGAAGGGATTCATTATCCCAAGATGATGCATTATTTTTAGTTTAAAAATAACTATTTAATTGTATGGAACAATCAGTTAAATTTTGTCATTTTGGGGGATTCAGAATTTGCATTATTTTCTGAACAGCAGACTGATAGGAATTCTCTTAGAACCTCTATTCTCTGCTGATTTTTTTCTTTTGGGGAAAGGGGAAGAAGTGCTATAATAAAACACCTTTCTGATTCAGTGCCATATATAAATAAAGACTGTCAGTCAGAACTTTCCTACATGTATGTGCAGAAGCCTATCATTCTTCTAGGGTTCAAACAATTTTTGAAATACATATTATTGGACCACAAAACTGGTAATCAATTATGCTGGATTTCAATTTTTTCTAAGTCCAGCAGGTAAGAGCAACTAATTAAAATTATTGAACCTGCTTCTACTGGAGTTAATTTTCATGGAGAAGCACAAAGTCAGACTCAAAAGACCCAATTTCTTGCTGCTTCTCAGATAGCTGAATGATCGATAGTAAACAAGTGGAATTTCTAAGATTTATGGTCCTGTATCTATCTGATTCATCTTAGCTCTTACTGTTTTTACTCATGTCTTCCTATATTTTTTTCGTTGTGCCTGGTGTTCTTTGCATTACATTTATTTTCCAATATAAAGCTGTTAGTCGACATGCTAGTATGATTAGGAAATACAGTTATATTGCTCCTGTTGTCAGAGCCACAGGTTGCCCTGGAGAGCACCCCATTAATTCATATGATCACTCAGTCTGAAACAAATCTGAATAATGACTACGGAGTCCAGAATAATGACCGTTTGCCTTGTTTTACTTCTTTCTTATTTGACTTTGTTTTCTTGTTGTTCGAATGTCTCTTGGATACCAAATTAAAAATACAAAGAAAATAAATAATTACTTGGCAAGAAGGAAGTTAAAAAAAGTTGAATATAGGTGTTTTCTCCATATACATACTGTTCATCAGCAAGATGAATTTGTTTATTGCATCCTCTTACCTATTTCTTTTGAGTAATCTAGATTTATTACAGTAACTTATCTCCTTAGATGCCTTTAAAGAAATCTCTTTAAGTGTACTTTACTCAGTGGGGTGCTTTGACAAAATGTACCAATTAGGCTCATGTGAGATGGCAAGTGAGAAGAATGAGTAAGAAAAATTGATCTCAAGCGAATGAACACATTTTATTCAGAGTGACTTTAAAATGTGAGCAAAAACACCACAATACATGATAAAATTAACCACCAAATGAATCATGTTCTTTATAGGATGCGTCTTGAAACTTCATAGTATTAATGCGAAAGGAAACAAAAGCTGTAGAAAATGATATTCAACATTGAACATCAGAAAAAACAATAATACTCTTTTATTTATATTTATCAATATTATTGTTTATTGAATGGACAGATTTGCTTATAAACTGCAGTTGACAGGGGCTAGAGCTAAAATTCAGGGCACCTTCTGGAACTGCAATGGGACAGAGTCAGCATGCCTTTTGGACTGTCTCTCCCATGAGTTACCCACACAGGTCGGGTACGTCTGAGGCTGCAGCAGAGAAGGGTTGAGGCTGAGACGGGGCCCTGTCAGGATCTGCTTTATGATGGATGCCAGCAAGCCTGTCCAGTTGGTGCTCATGGATATATTTCTCAGCATCTCTCTGTGCCACAGGATTGTTCCCAGGCTGCACTATAGAGAAACTAGAGTTGAGCTTCAGGACCACTTAATCTGCTGTAGGATAGAGGCTGGTAATCCTGTCATGGTGGCTCAGATGGGAGAGTCTCCCAGCTAGTGCCTGCACAGGCAAGATTGCTCTGTGCCTGCAGCCAAAAGGAACTGGAGCTGAAACAGGGTCCCTTCAGGATATGTCACAGGATGAAAGCTGGTAAGCGTATCCAGGTGGCTCAGACAGGTGTCTCTCAACTGGTGGCAATGAGGCATATTTTAAGACAACCAGTATAATTTTTGTCAAATACAATCTGGCATTTAAATATATTTATCAACAATTCTGAAAAGGCCAAATATGCTATAATTTCAAGCACTCACTTTTTTTAGTTGATGAATCATTAAGAAGTTACGTGGATTAAATGTAGACT
>NW_012103476.1:6378595-6379215 GCF_000951045.1 Mandrillus leucophaeus
AAAAGCTAACCTTTGATTGGATTTCCCATCATGTATATAGAACAAAGCAATGATAGTAACTTCATATAATCATAGATCCTATTAGAATACAATAATTTGCTAACAAAGAAACAGTTTCAATGAAGTGTAGTGTTTACAAACTACATTACAGTCTACAAATTATGTAAATTATTGTTGCCCATTTTATTACTTAAATGCATAAAGATTTTTCTTCTTCAAATACTGTCAGCTTCACAGTGAAAATAATTTTTGCTTAGCTGCTCTGGCAGTCCTCTAATGGAAATTTTAAGTCGACCACATCCATCTGCTGCATGATCTATGAATAAACTAAATGTAGTTCTTTAAAGAGCCTTGTGGCATTGATTGCTTTGACAAATTCTGCATTTGCTCACTCTCGATTGTTTAATTTTTCACTAAGAAGAGAAGAAACAAGTACTCTGTCCTTGAATAGAATTAGCTATAGAGAACAGGGTGAAAGTATAATTGAGATGACAGAAAGTAAACAAATGCTTCGCAGTGGCCATAAAGGACTTGAGAAATAAGGTCTTTAAAAGAGTAAAATTCAATGTGCTTGTACCTTAAAAGATAATTTCAACATTGTATATAACAGAAATATTTAA
>NW_012103476.1:6379505-6380937 GCF_000951045.1 Mandrillus leucophaeus
GAGAGAACTGCTTGAACCTTGAACCCGGGAGTCAGAGGTTGCAGTGAGCCCAGACCATGCCATTGCACTCCAGCCTAGGCAACAAGAGCAAAATTCCGTCTAAAAAACAAACAAACAAACAAAAAAAAAAAACAAAGAAAGAAAGAGAAAAGGAAAAAAAAGAAAAATATTTAGTGAGGTCTCCAACGTGCCTGGTATTAGTCTCGCAGTTGCTATTAAGGTGGTAATAGGACAGAAAAGAACTCTGATTTCTGGAGCTGATTTCTCCAGGGGCTGTATAAGGCAATAGCCTTTTCAAGAAGGTGTTTGTGGAAAACTAAAATCTGGGAAAGAAGAAACATAAATAGATAAGTAAGCAATCTTGGTAAGTATTCAAGAAGCTAACATTCGAATATTATAAGAAAATGGAGAAGTTTTAATATGAACTAGGTATTGATTGTGCTGTATGTATCTGGGGATGGAAACTAGATTAGATTAACTGCCCTTATCAGTGACAAGTGTAAAGTTTGCAAAAGAATAAATCTTATGTTTACAATCCTCCTGAGCAAAAGCAGTTAAAGTGTATAAGATTAAATTACGTTGATTGCTATCAGAATAATATGCTATATTTAGGTAAGTCCTTGAAGGCAATAGCTATATTTATCGTAGCTTTACTATGTAAAATATGTAACGTAAAAATTGTCGCACAAAAAACTGCATGTCCTTAACAAAGAAAAGTATGCTTATGAGTTCCACAATTGTTACTGATTAACCTTAATAAAGAAACAAACAAAAAACTCAAATAAAATAAGCTATTGACCAAGGAGAGCAAGAAGAATTTCCAACATGTAGACAGATATTCATTGCTTCTAATAATGCTTTATCTACACTTCAGAAGCATTTGGATAATAATTTTACTGTATTTTCACAGCCATAGGATAGAGGTGGGGTGTGTGTGTGTGTGTGTTTGTGTATGTGTATATATGTAATTTCTGCCACTGTTGACTTCTAAAATTAAAGGGCAGAGTCCAAGAGAAAGAATTAATTATGTTTTGAGGAAAATGGAAGTTGGTTCATTGCTGTTTCTTATATGGAAAATAATAAAGGAAGCATAAATGGCTAATGAATACTATTTACATCAGAAAGAGCAACTAAGCAGTCTTTGTTCATGGTTTACGATATTGCGAATCTGAAAAATCAATGAACTAGTGAAAAATTTAAATATAAAAACAGAGTCAATAAGAGGAGAAAAAGGTATATGATTTGTGGAAATATTTCATAAGGAAATGGACATTTCTGAAATATGGACTCTGTGATGAGAGAAAGAATATTCGATATTATTGGACAATTTATCTGTTTTCAAAAATTGCTCACAAAACACTTTTCAGTTGTGTTGTTTACTAAGACTGCAACTATTTAACAAATGAAATAATGGGTTAATAAGTGACCCCTA
>NW_012103476.1:6381132-6385035 GCF_000951045.1 Mandrillus leucophaeus
GTGATCCACCCGCCTTGGCCTCCCAAAGTGCTGGGATTACAGGCGTGAGTGACTGTGCCAGACTAGAAATTATTTTCAATGTTCTTCTCAACAATGACCGAAAAGCTATTATTTATTTTGATTTAATTAGCCAAATCATATTCCTCTATTTCACCTGGGATTTATATAAAAGTTAAGTGTTTATAAGAATTAAAGAGTATCATGAACAGATCATTATTTGACGAAGGATTTCCTCATTAAAATTGATTACCTTTAAAAATAAAATTATTGTAAGGTTAGAAATTCTAATCAAACAATTCATTGCACATTTATAATGAGAAGCTGAGCTTATCCAATTTATCACATAGTATACATATATGTACATATAGTTATATTTATGCATGCTTATGCATATGTATATAAATAAATAATGTATATATTATTTCATTTAGGCTGCAATAACAAAATACCACATATTGGGCAATCTGTAAACAATAGACATTTATTTCTCACAATTCTGGAGGCTAGTAATCCAAGATCAAGGTAGTAACAAATTTGATATGCGGTGAGGGCCCATTTCCTGGTTCATACGTTCTCATGGGACAAACAAGCTCACTCGTGCCTTTTTATAAGGACACTAACTGGATTCATGAAGGCCCGCTCTCATGACCTAATCGCATCTAAAAAGGCCCTGATACCTGATACCTTCACCTTGGGGGCTAGGACTACAATGCATGAATTTTGGAAGTATATAAACATCCAGATCACAGCACATGAATACACGCACACATACACACACACACATTATAAATGCAGACATATATATATACTTATTACATCAACAGTACTTTTAATATGTGCTTTTCATGTATAATATATTGTGCTTTCTCTAAAGAAGTTTTAAAAAAGGGTGATAAATTAAAGTACCAAGTTTGAAGAAAAGGAAAGATAAGAAATAGGCCATAGACTATAAACTTTTCATTCATTATGCTTCATAAATTATTTAATTGTATATTTGGAATATATGAAAGGACATTTTAAATTTTGCATAGTGCATGAAATAAAAATAAAAATAAGGAATACCTGTATATCCCACTATTTAAAATAATTACAATATTACAAGCATTTTAGAGAAACCTATGGCTTCTTCTAGATCCAATTACTTTCTCGTCCTCACATAGGCACAACGAATGTTCTATTTTTAAAAGTTTATATTTCATATAATTTCATCTGCAGTTTTTCTTCCTTTTGGATTTTTATGAATACAATTAAACTGCATGGTGTCTTGACTTGCCTGCGTTCTCAACTTTTTATTTCTGAGAATCATCTATGTGGTCATATAAACTGTATATCATTCATTTTTCATGGATGAAATTCATTTTATGAACAAGCTACAATTTAATTTCTTGCTAATTTTGATGGGAATGTGGGTGGTTTCCAGTGTGGAGGGGTTACAAATAATGCTACTCTGAGCCTTTTTGCATATATGTCTTGATGCAGATACGCCAGAAGAGATCTAGGAATGAAATTGTTTGCTTTGAGAGTCTAAAGAGAAAAGCGGAACCAATTTTGAGCCTTTAAACCACAGGGAGTAAAATGCAGAGAATGTTTTACATGTGTGAGAAGCTACCAGAGGGCAGTAAAGCCAGAAGAGGATAACAAAGCAGGAAGCTCTTACTACCCTTTGGAAAAGTGACAGATGGGAAGGCAGGTTTCCAGACGCTTGGTGCTGGTTACCGTTTGCTGAGGCGGGAATGAATTCTGCCCTGTCTTCCCCTTTAAACTTTTTCCTCTGTTTCCCACGGATGTAATTGAGCAGGAAAGCATCTGACTTTGGGACACAGGACGCGCTGTTTATAAGTAACAAACTTCATATGATACAGAGTAGAGCAGCAAAAGGGTGAGGAAAAGATCAAATGAAAAATAGGCCTAGTACCAGCACATGTTGGGGTGTTGTATTATTTCAAATACTTGTCTAAAATGGTTATAATATTTAAATTTCCACAAATAGTGTAAAAGCATTTGTTTTTAGTCCACATGTACAGTAATATTTAAAAGCATCATTTAATTGTGTGTCAGTCTTATGTACATAAATATCTCATTGTGTTTCAGTTTACATGTATGTAGTCGCTAATAAGGATAGAAACTTTCCGTGGTTTTTGACTACTCCTCTTTTCTCATTGTGAGCTATTCTGCTTTTGACCATTGTCCTATTGTTTTTGTTTTGTTAATTATTTTAATAATTTCTTTATACATTCCGGATATTATTTATTGTTTAGTTATATATGCTGTATCTTTTTCAGTGGCCTTAAGTTCCAACTTCCATTTTGTGTCTTTCAATAAAAAGATATTCCTAATTATAATGTTATTTTTATCATTGTTTATTATTTGTATGTTTTGTTTCTTGCTTAAGAAACCCGTTAATCTTCGTTAGTCACGAAAATATTCTTCTTTAGGGTCCTTTAAAGCTTCATAGTTTCATGATTTCCAATTAAGCCTTAAATAGCTGATATTTATTTGCTATATGATGTGACAGAATACATTTTCTTTCACTGTGTAGTTAGCTGTGGTAGGCCTATTTATTGAAAACTGTGCTTATCTACAATGGAAGCTATACCATAAAGCATATTGTCACATAGGAACTGCTGGGTTTTCTACTCTGTTTCTTATATCAATTTATCTATCTCTTGTCCAGCCTCATAATTCCCATAGCTTACATTACCATGTTATAACTGTGTTCTTTTTATAAAAATTATTGATATGTGGAAAGCAAAATCAACTTTTTTAGTGAATTTATGACTCTGAGTCCATTACTTTTATAAACAGGAATTTACTTTTGCACCAACCTAATAGAACCCATTTGTCTAATTCCAATAACATTTCAATACAAGTTTTAATTGAAAATAAATGGATCTATACTATTTAGAGAGATTTGAGATTGGTATTCTCATGGTATTGATTCATCTAGTTCATTAACACATACATCTCTTTCGTGTTTGTCTGCTTAAATATATTACACTCCTCTTGAAAATGTTTTTGCAGTTAGGCGTGATGGCTCATGCAATCCCAGCACTTTGGGAGGCTGAAGCTAGAGCTTCACTTGAACTCAGGAGTTCAAAACCAGCCTAGGCAACATAGTGAGACCTAGCTCTACAAAACAATTAAAAACAAAAACAAAAACAACAGTAGCCTTGCATGGTGGCATGTGCCTGTAGTCAAAGCAACTCGGGAGGCTAAGATAGAAGGACTGCTTGAGCCCAGTTGTTCAACGCTACAGTGAGCTATGATGGCTCCACTGACCTTCAGCTTGGGCAACAGAGTAAGACAGAGCAAGACTCTGTCTCCCCATTCCCCCAAAATTGGCATGATTATTGAATATAATAGATATGATTTATTTATTAAAAGTCTATCAATTACCAAATTATGTTATCTGTTTGTGGCTCATGTCAATGACAAAATAGCAAATTTAATTTTTTAAAATACTGAAATTGCAATAATTATATGTATACAGATCACTATTTTTTTTTCACTAAGTAAATTCTCCAGGTAGAATCAGCATACAGATCAAGGATTAAACATCAGCAGCTCTCAAAAGGACTGCATTGCCCCTTTCCTAACTCTAGTCCCAAGAGTTAGCATTAACATAACTTCTAACACCATGGAATAATTTTGCCTTTTTGAGGGAAGTATATATAAAATGGAGCAACTACGCCTTTGTGTCTATTTTGCTCAATATAATGTTTCTAAGATTCCTTTACGTTTTCATATAAGAATAGTCTATTCATTTCATTGCTGAGTTACTTTATAGTCCTTCATAACTGGCATATAATTGTGACCCAATTATTATCTTTTCCAATGCTGATGGATATTGGTGTTGTTTCCAGGTTTGGGCAATTACAAATGTAATTTGTAGTTGTAATTTTG
>NW_012103476.1:6388345-6390583 GCF_000951045.1 Mandrillus leucophaeus
AAGAATTTGAATACTTTAGTTTCTAATTGTAATTCTAATATATAATTGCAATTATACATTATTTTTTATAAAAGACTTTATTTTAGAGCAGTTTTAGGTTTACAGAAAAATTGAACAGAAATTAAGAAAATTTTTCAAGTATTCTCTGCCTCCACACATACATAGATTTCTCCATTATAACATCCCCCAACAGAATAGAACAATAATTACAATTGCTGAGTCTAAATTGACGTATCATTAACACTCAAAATCCATAGTTTACATTAGAGTTCACTCTTGGTGTTATACATTCTGTGGGTTTGGGCAAAAGTATGACATGCATCCACTCTTCTAGTTTCAGAGTATAGTGTCACTACTCTAAAATTCCTATGTGCTCTGCCTACTCATAACATTCCTCGCACTAATCTCTAGAACCCATGATATTTTTATTGTCTTTGTAGTTTTGCCTTGGCCAGAATATCACAGTTAGAATCACAGAACGTTTAGTCTTTTCAGATTGCCTTCTTTCACTTAGTATTCATTTAAGTTTCTCCATATGTTTTCAGGACTTGATAGCTCATTTCTTTTTAGCACTGAATAATATTCAGTTTTCTGGATGCACCCGAGTTTATCCATTTACCTCAGGTAAAGACACCTCGGAAGCTTCTAGGTTTTGCAATATGAATAAAGCTGCTATAAACATCTATATGCAGGTTTTTGAGTGGACATAAGGTTTCAGTTTCCTTCAGGAAATGGCACAATTGCTAGATTATATGGTAGGTGTATGTTCAGATTTTTAAGAACCCCACGGCTGTCTTCCAAAGTGGCTGTATAATTTTGCTCTCCCAACATAAATGAATGACAGTACTTGTTGCTTGACATTTTTGTCAGCATTTAGTGTTGTCAGTGTTCTAAATTTCATCCACTCTATGGATTAGTGGCATCTCGTTGTTGTTTTAATTTGCATTTCCTGATGATATAAGATGTAGTGCATCTTTTCAGATGCTAATTTACCATCTGTACATATTCTTCGAGGAAGTGTCTATAACAATCTTTGGCCAATTTTTTTTTAATTGGGTTGTTTGTCCTCTCATTGGTTAGTCTTAAGAGTTCTTTGCATCTTTTGGATAACAGTATTTTATCAGACATGTCTTTTGTGAACATTTTCTACCAGTCTGTGACTAGCCTTTTCATTCTTTTGACGATGTCTTTCTCAAAGCAGAATTTCTAAGAATTTTAATGAAGCCTAGTTTATCAATTATTTCTTTTATGGATCCCATCTTTAGTGTCAGATCTACAAAGTCATTGCCAAGCCCTAGCTCATCCTGGATTTCTATGTTATATTCTAGTATTTTTATAGTTTTGGGTTTTAGATTTAGATCTGTGATACATATTGGATTAACTTTTGTGAGTGATGTAAAGTCGGTGTCCATATTCATTTTTTGCATGTGAATGTCCAGTTGTTTCAGCGCCATTTGTATAAAGATCCTTTTACCATTTTTATTGTCTTTGTTCCATTGTCAAAGATAAGTTGACTATATCTGTCTGGATCTATTTCTGGGATTTCTATACTGTTTCATTTGTCTATGTGTCCATTCTTTCACCGGTACAGCACTGTCTTGATTATTGTAGCTTTATGGTAAAACTTGGAGTTGAGTAATATCAGTCCTTCAACTTTGTTTTTCTCCTTCAATATTATCTTGGCCATATTAGGTATTTTGCCTCATTATATAAACATTAGTTTGTCAATATTCACAAAATAACTTACTGAGATTTTGCTTGAGATTGCATTGAATCTATCAGTAGAGTAGGGAAGAACAGATAGCTTCACAATACTGAGTCTTTCTATCTATGAACATGGAATACCTTTCCATTTATTAAGTTCTTTGACTTCTTTTGTTAGAATTTTATAGTTTTTCTCATGTAGATTTTATATATTTTTATTAGATTTATGCAAAAGTATTCCATTTGGGGGAATTCTAATGTAAGAAGTATTTTTTTAAATTTTCATATTCTAACTTGTTCACTGCTTGTACATGGGAATCAACTGACTTTTGCATATTAATCTTGCATCCTGCAAACTTGCTCGAATCTTTTACTAATTTCAGGAGCACTTTTATCAAGTCTTTTAGGTTTTCTACATAGATGATCATGTTATCTGCAAACAAGGACAATTTATCTTTTCCTTCCCAGTCAGTATAACTTTTATTGCTTTTTCTTGTCTTACTGCATTGATAGGGCTTCTAGTGCAGTGCTGAA
>NW_012103476.1:6392513-6394822 GCF_000951045.1 Mandrillus leucophaeus
TTAACCTTTCCTGGCTCATTGTGAATGATTCAAACAATCATTCTTGATGGCTACACTTTCTTTTTTAGGAATATATGTATATATACTATATAGGAATATATATAGGTGTAGATATATTAGTACAATTATCAGTTTTGTCTTCAATTTTTCAAAGAATGTCTTATATTTTTTTGTGAGAAAGAGGTTTCATTACTTATAGCATATAAAAGCACTGTAATCACTCCTTTTAAAATATAATTACCACAGCTTCTTATTCAGCAGAGTACCCTCCTGGAGAGTGTTCTACCAAAACCCCTTGATGCCAGCTGGCATGCTCATCCATATGGCCCACCGAACACACAAACAACTTTTCACACAATCCTCAGAGTATCAACATGGGCTGCTTCATCTAGCTCCTCATATTCATTATTTCACACAGGGCGAGTAAAAATCAACAAATCAACTCCATTGATTATGGATGGCCTTAAATTCTACAGTATGCATACTGAGTTTTCCAGAGAAGGAAACAATCCTTCCATGATCTACTCTAGCTCTGCTCTAGTGACATACTTTTTTTTTTTTTCAAGCAGAGAACACTCTTATGTGAAGATACTCCTAATATTCGACAGAAAAGCAACAGCTTATATAATTACATATTCTATCTTTTGACTATACTAAAAGCCATTTAAGTGATCTTACTTTTTGTTTTTAAAATTGTAGTAAAGCATACGTAACATAAAATTTGCTATCTTAACCATTTTAAGCTTCTTAACCATTTTTAACTCTACAGTTCAATAGTATTAACTAATTCACGTTGTTGAGAAATAGACCTCTAGAATGTCTGTGTCTTGCAAATCTGAAACTCTATACCAATGAAACAATTCCCCATTACCCCTCCCCTTGCTCCTGGTAACCACTATTGTACTTTCTGCTTCTGAGAATTTGACTACTTTAGTTTCTATTTGAGAGACAGGACTAGCTGGAATTTCCTAGGCCAATTAAGAATCCCTAAGTCTAGCTGGGAAGGTGACTGCATCCACCTTAAACACGGGGTTTGCAACTTAGCCCACACAGGACCGATCTGAGAGCTCACTAAAATGCTAATTAGGCAAAACAGAAGGTAAAGAAATAGCCAATCATCTATTGCCTGAGAGCACAGCTGGAGGGACAAGGATCAGGATATAAACCCAGGCATTCAGCCGGCTATGGCAACTCCCTTTGGGTCCCCCCTACTTACATGGGAATTCTGTTTTTACTCTATTTCACTCTATTGAATCTTGCAACTGCACTCTTCTGGTCTGCGTTTTGTTACAGCTCCAGCTGAGCTTTTGCTCGCTGTCCACCACTGCTGTTAGCCGCCATAGCAGACCCGCAGCTGACTTCCACCCCTCGGGATCCAGCAAGGTGTCCACTGTGCTTCTGATCCAGGGAGACGCCCATTGCCACTCCGGATGGGGCTAAAGGCTTGCCATTGTTCCTGCATGGCTAAGTACCTGGGTTCGTCCTAATCGAGCTGAACACTAGTCACTGGGTTCCACGGTTTCCTTCCGTGACCCACAGCTTCTAATAGAGCTACAACACTCACCGCATGGCCCAAGATTCCATTCCTCGGAATCTGTGAGGCCAAGAACCCCGGGTCAGAGAACACGAGGAGGCTTGCCACCATCTTGGAAGTGGCCCCCCGCCATCTTGGGAGCTCTGGCAGCAAGGACCCCCCAGGTAACATAATTGTAATTAAGAATTTGAATACTTTAGTTTCTAATTGTAATTCTAATATATAATTGCAATTATACATTATTTTTTATAAAAGACTTTATTTTAGAGCAGTTTTAGGTTTACAGAAAAATTGAACAGAAATTAAGAAAATTTTTCAAGTATTCTCTGCCTCCACACATACATAGATTTCTCCATTATAACATCCCCCAACAGAATAGAACAATAATTACAATTGCTGAGTCTAAATTGACGTATCATTAACACTCAAAATCCATAGTTTACATTAGAGTTCACTCTTGGTGTTATACATTCTGTGGGTTTGGGCAAAAGTATGACATGCATCCACTCTTCTAGTTTCAGAGTATAGTGTCACTACTCTAAAATTCCTATGTGCTCTGCCTACTCATAACATTCCTCGCACTAATCTCTAGAACCCATGATATTTTTATTGTCTTTGTAGTTTTGCCTTGGCCAGAATATCACAGTTAGAATCACAGAACGTTTAGTCTTTTCAGATTGCCTTCTTTCACTTAGTATTCATTTAAGTTTCTCCATATGTTTTCAGGACTTGATAGCTCATTTCTTTTTAGCACTGAATAATATTCAGTTTTCTG
>NW_012103476.1:6399137-6401195 GCF_000951045.1 Mandrillus leucophaeus
TAATTTCAGGAGCACTTTTATCAAGTCTTTTAGGTTTTCTACATAGATGATCATGTTATCTGCAAACAAGGACAATTTATCTTTTCCTTCCCAGTCAGTATAACTTTTATTGCTTTTTCTTGTCTTACTGCATTGATAGGGCTTCTAGTGCAGTGCTGAATAGCTGTGGTCAGAGAGAACATTCTCACCTTGCTCCTGATCTTAGGGGAAAAGATCCAAATTTCTATTAAGTATGAAGTTTGCTGTAATTTTTTTTTTTTGTAGATCTTATTTTTCAAAATAAGGATGCTCTTTACTTTTTCATTTATGTATTTATTTTTTATTTCATTTTTTGTGGGTACACAGTAGATGTATATATTTATGGGGTACATGAGATATTTTCACACAGGCATGCAATGTGAAATAGGCCTATCATGGAGAATGGGGTATCCATCCCCTCAAGCATGTATCCTTTGAATTACAATCTATTGCACTCTTCACGATATTTTAACATGTGTAATTAAGTGATTATTGACTAAAGTCACCCTACTGTGCTATCACATAATAAGACTTATTCTTTCCATTTTTATACCAATTAACCATCCCCATCCCCTCAAGCTCCCACTGCCCTTCCCAGCCTCTGGTACCCATCTTTTTACTTCCGTATTGATGAGTTCAATTGTTTTGATTTTTAGATTCCCTTCTATTTCTAGATATTATCTAGAAAGATGTATCTTTCTAGATAGATCTATCCCGTTCTATTTCTGCAAGTTTTTATCATGAATGAGTGTAAGATTTGGTCAAATGCTTTTTCTTCATCTATTTGTATGATTTTATAATTTTTCTTTCTTAGCCTGTTAATATGTGATGACATTAATTAATATTTTTGAATGTTGAATAACCAGCCTTGTATATATGGAATAAATCCCACTGGGGTCATGGCAGGTAATTATTTCCATACATTGCTGCATTCAATTTGCTAATATTTTGACAAAAATTTTGGCTTCTATGTTCATAAAAGGTATCATCTCTATTTTTATTTTATTTTAATATCTGTCCAGTTTTGGTATTAGGGTGATGCTGGCCTCATAAGATGACTCAGGAAGTTTTCCCTGTGAAGCAGTTCATTAGGCACTGATGGCCCACTTGTCTGAGTCTGGTGAGATAAAACATTCACCCACACAACAAATTACACGAAGAGGATTTATTATTTACGGATAAGCAGCAAAGGACCACCGAACTTTTAAAACATATTAGATTTATTTGACAGGTGCTTAAAGCTCTGCTCGGCAGGAATTTGAACAATTCACTCAGACTTGCTCCCCACAAATTTGTAACTAGAAGTTGGTACTGTCTGCCCATTTCCCTATAACAGAAGCAAACACTTTCCTGTCACAATAAAATTAAGTTTTTATCCAACTGTTTTTCTTTAGGAACAGCTTTACTTTTGCTCAACTTATTTATTTCCATTTTAGTATGTGGGAGCATAAGTTCTTAAAAAAGGTCATGTAGAGAAAAGGAAGAAGCTATATCAGTTTTTCGTGTGAATTTCTCAAAGGTTACGAACATATTTAAATGAAAATGTAGAAAATAGGCCTGAGGCGGTGGTTCACGCCTGAAATCCCAGCACTTTGTTAGGAGGAGGCAGGCAGATCACTTGAGGTCAGGAATTTGAGACCAGCCTAGGCAACATGGTGCAACCCTGTCTCTAATGACAATACAAAAATTAGCCAGGTATGGTAGCACACGCCTGTAATCCCAGCTACTTGGGAGGCTGAGGCAGGAAAATCACTTGAACCGGGAGTCGGAGGTTGCAGTGAGCCAAGATTGTGCCACTGCACTCCAGCCTGGGAGATAGTGTGAGACTCAAAAAAATAAATAAATAAGTAAAGAAAGAAAATAAAATACAGAAAATAAATAAATTACATAAATTTTGGTAAATAGAAATTTTGGTTAGGCACAGATAAGCTTCAACAATAAAGCCAAGGGCATATTGCCATTTAAAAAAAAATAAAAGTTCAGATATGGTTATATTTATTGGTGAAGTTATTACTGAATCTGACAGCACTCAGTGATTAA
>NW_012103476.1:6405725-6407562 GCF_000951045.1 Mandrillus leucophaeus
ATTATTGAATATAATAGATATGATTTATTTATTAAAAGTCTATCAATTACCAAATTATGTTATCTGTTTGTGGCTCATGTCAATGACAAAATAGCAAATTTAATTTTTTAAAATACTGAAATTGCAATAATTATATGTATACAGATCACTATTTTTTTTTCACTAAGTAAATTCTCCAGGTAGAATCAGCATACAGATCAAGGATTAAACATCAGCAGCTCTCAAAAGGACTGCACTGCCCCTTTCCTAACTCTAGTCCCAAGAGTTAGCATTAACATAACTTCTAACACCATGGAATAATTTTGCCTTTTTGAGGGAAGTATATATAAAATGGAGCAACTACGCCTTTGTGTCTATTTTGCTCAATATAATGTTTCTAAGATTCCTTTACGTTTTCATATAAGAATAGTCTATTCATTTCATCGCTGAGTTACTTTATAGTCCTTCATAACTGGCATATAATTGTGACCCAATTATTATCTTTTCCAATGCTGATGGATATTGGTGTTGTTTCCAGGTTTGGGCAATTACAAATGTAATTTGTAGTTGTAATTTTGTAATACAAAATTATGTACATTCAAATACTTATGTGGTGAACATAGATACACCTTTCTGTTGGGCATGTTTCTACCACTAGAATTACTGGGCCAAA
Organism: Mandrillus leucophaeus; assembly: GCF_000951045.1. Lineage (NCBI taxonomy): Eukaryota > Metazoa > Chordata > Mammalia > Primates > Cercopithecidae > Mandrillus > Mandrillus leucophaeus. The sequence goes on from NW_012103476.1 coordinate 6,406,378, forward strand.
AGATCTATAGCCTCAGTAGTATCTGCTGAAAAGTTTTCAGAATTGATTTGATAATTTATAGATCCCTCTGCAAAATATAAGAACATTCCATGCACTCACTAACATTTTGTAATGTCAGGACCTTTTTTATCATCGTTATTTTCTTATGTGTTAATTTCTTATATGTTATTCTCTTATTTCTCATATTTTCTTATGTGGTAGTATCATTTTTAAATTTTAATTTGCCTGATGGTTAGTAAAACTTAGCACATTCTCATATGTTCTAGTCCACATAGCTACCCTTTTTAGGAATATCCAAATTCTATATTCTATGCTTAGAAGAAATTAAAAAAAGAAAATCAATGAACAACAGAACCAGTTTTTCTTGATCTCAAAAAACTAACTTTGGTAAATGAACTAATATCCTTGAAAAGGATATATACTTGTCATTATTTAGTGCAGTGATTTTTAGTGAATTTCAGGTATTGTGTTTTTCATTGTTGAATATTCATTTGCTTCATTTTTAGTGTCTTTTTACACTTAGATATCCTATCTTTTTATTAATTACAATAATGTTTTCTCTTATTTCTTAATTATAATAGCTACTGTAAAATTCTTGTCTTGTAATTCCAACATCTAGGTCAGCCTATGTTGTTAGTCTTTATTAATCATCTCCCCTTCTCAGTATAAATTGTGGTTTTCTGTTTCTTCTTGTAAATTATTTTTAACCTTTCCTGGCTCATTGTGAATGATTCAAACAATCATTCTTGATGGCTACACTTTCTTTTTTAGGAATATATGTATATATACTATATAGGAATATATATAGGTGTAGATATATTAGTACAATTATCAGTTTTGTCTTCAATTTTTCAAAGAATGTCTTATATTTTTTGTGAGAAAGAGGTTTCATTACTTATAGCATATAAAAGCACTGTAATCACTCCTTTTAAAATATAATTACCACAGCTTCTTATTCAGCAGAGTACCCTCCTGGAGAGTGTTCTACCAAAACCCCTTGATGCCAGCTGGCATGCTCATCCATATGGCCCACCGAACACACAAACAACTTTTCACACAATCCTCGGAGTATCAACATGGGCTGCTTCATCTAGCTCCTCATATTCATTATTTCACACAGGGCGAGTAAAAATCAACAAATCAACTCCATTGATTATGGATGGCCTTAAATTCTACAGTATGCAT
>NW_012103476.1:6407612-6422821 GCF_000951045.1 Mandrillus leucophaeus
GCCTGGGAGATAGTGTGAGACTCAAAAAAATAAATAAATAAGTAAAGAAAGAAAATAAAATACAGAAAATAAATAAATTACATAAATTTTGGTAAGTAGAAATTTTGGTTAGGCACAGATAAACTTCAACAATAAAGCCAAGGGCATATTGCCATTTTAAAAAAAATAAAAATTCAGATATGGTTATATTTATTGGTGAAGTTATTACTGAATCTGACAGCACTCAGTGATTAAACTCAACTTGTTTATGAAAACAAAGGAATTTTAAGCTTTCTTTGATTTATTGAGAAATACTCATTGGCAAACATCTTTTCTGAATCACCCCAGTGTACTCACTCACAAAATCACAAAATTACTATTATATCATCTAATTGAGCAATCTTTTTTTAAATTTTTTTGAGATGGAGTTTTGCTCTTGTCACCCAGGCTAGAGTGCACTGGCACAATCTCGGCTCACTGCAACCTCTGCCTCCCAGGTTCAAATGATTCTCCTGCCTCAGCCTCCAGAGTAGCGGGGATTACAGGCATGAGCCGTCACGCCTGGCTAAATTTGTATTTTTAGCAGAGACGGGGTTTCGCCATATTGGTCAGGCTGGTCTCGAACTCCCGACCTCAGATGATCCTCCCACCTCGGCCTCCCAAAGTGCCGGGATTACAGGCGTGAGCCGCAGTGCCGGGCCAAATTGAGCAATCTTAAAGAGCACTCACCAGGGAGTTTAACAGGAGCTTTTAGTTTATTGGCAGAGAGCTTTGATGAGCCCTGTTTCAGGATGGCCACTTTTGCATGAGGTTTTCATTTTTCTTTTTTTTCTCTTTTTTTTGGACCCTCCTATTCTACCTCTGTTTTGATTTTAAATCAGTTATAATTTTTTTCTCATCAGAGGTAGTCACTTTTTTGACAACATCGAATTTGACACAGTAATAATTATAATATGAAATATTTTCCTCTTCTTGTTCTATTCCAAAAGTACCATCTTGTCAAACACTGCATAAAGCCTATTATGTTAAAAATACTTTTCCCATGAAGTTTAAATAAATTTTCTCCTTTTTGAAAATCTGTTGGGATTTTGGTCCTCAGGGATTTGAGGTCTTTCTGTCTGCCTTTGTTAAATAACATTTTTTACTCTGAAAATGACTTGTAATGTAAAAGTTAAAAATTGGAAAAGTTACCACATAGTTTTATGCACCCAGGAAAATTTTAAAGACAATAAGAAAAGCTTCTTACTGCAGCATAGTGTCTATCGCATGTACAGGGCATAAGAGCCTGAGGTGTTTGTTCAAAATTTGGACATACTGTCAGAATGAAGAGGATTATTTGTTAACATATAATAGTTTGACATCTGGTATCAAAATAACAGCGTCTTATTTCTTTAGATGAATGTACTAAATTGTAAATTAAGAGTGTAAGGAGACAAAAAAAAATAACAATTATATGTCCATGGAAATCAGCATAGAAATTAATGAAAAGGATAGAAGATACAGACTCTCATTTCAAAGCATGCTTTTACTGGTAAAAATGTTGATAGTGCCTATGTAAAACAAAATTTCCTCTCTATTGTCAAGTTTACTAAGAAATAAAAAACTTAGTGATGAGAAATTTATAAAAGCATAAAATACAGAATCATAAAAACAATAATGATGGGAGAGAAAGAAACAAATATGCTCTCCCTTCTCAAGAGAATGGATTGTTTACAAAGAAAAGTTTAATAGCTTGCTCTTGCACACCTTTTTAGTTCTAATGCCTGGATGGTCTTTTGTTCAGCTAAAACAATTGAATGAATATTGGGTTGAGCATAAAGATGTTTTGAAAAAATTCCAAAGGAAAGGTATTAGGAGCAGGGGAAAAAAAAAAAAAAAGCTACACTATTCTCACTTTATCTTAACAAAATTTTTGCATTTTTTTCTCTGAAATACTTGTTTTTATTCATTGTATTTGATTATAACTAAGAAAACCTGTAAAAATGTAATGTCAAGCACATTATTTCTTAGTGCATGCTCTTTTTGTCAACATTATCAAAATTATTTTTTCTTTATCACAGGAAATAAGTTTTTTACCACGTGTAGTTACCAAAAACAACAAAACTATATGACTTTGAAGAATTAATAAAAGCCAGTTTTATGTTTTAATAATTTAACATTTTTATGGACAGAGTTTTATGATAGAGACTAAATTTTAAAAAGTCAATGTTATCTTCAAGATAAGCCATAAAAAATGTGTCTCAAGTTTACATGTTTAGTGTAATTATTAGGTTTTGTTAAGACAATTTTTTAATACCAGAGAGAGGCAAATGGTTTAGTGAAGAATTAGAGTTTAATAGAAATACGATTCTCAGAAAGTTATTTATAATTTCTGAGCTTAAAAATGTTATTTAAAAAAAATATTATATGAATCACGTTTCTCCCCTCAGATATCCTGGGATTATATGGTATTTTTTAAAACAATACTTTGAAATATGTTTAAAACTTTTAAGGTACTAATGTTTGTTTAAAAAACTTAGATGTGAATTGGAGTTAAGAATTTTACTTCAACCTGAGTTGAGTTTGTAAGACCCTGAGATTTCTATGACTACTATTAGAATCATACAAAGAAGGCATTAAACAAAAATAATATTTTATGCTCTTGGTATGGAATAATAATTACCAGTACTAACACCTTCTCTTTGTGAAAATCAAATAATCGTAAGACATTTATCCATATTTTTTACAACGTAGGAACTCTTCTCTTTAACATATATGAGTTAAATTATTTTTAAAAACAGCTTTATTGAGCTATAGCAGATACTCAAAAAACTATGCATGTTTAATATATAAAATTTGATGAGTTTGAGCATATATGTCTACCACATCAAGGTAACAGAAATATCCATCAAGGTTTAATTTATACCATAATATTCATATTTAATGAGTAAGGAAAATATTGGCTTACAATATTTTGTAAGCCAGTATTACATGTAATAGTCAATAACAGGTAATATTTAGATGTTAACTATAAAATACATAAATCTGAAGACTTTTTATTGCCTATATGTGTTTGGATATTTCAGATGCTATTGATAGATATATAATATTTAATTCATTGGCTCCATATAATTCAAAACTGAAAAGATATGCAGTGCAGAGTGTTGGTTTTTTACTAAATATCAGTTATAATAAATGTTTTATTTATATGAAATGGAGTCAAATAAGTTGAAAGTCATTGTAATTAATAAGTAGGAAATGAAGTGTGAACACATTTCAACTGTCCCACTGACAAATCTGGGTGACCAGGAGCAGTTAAACTGGACATAGGTGGTCATTTTCCCAGGAGAGCTCTTTGTCATCATCTTTAAATGAAGAATGCAAAACTTCACTTTTAGATATTTTTGAATCCTCAAGTCTGAAAGCCTTTAAACATCATAACTGAAATGATGAGAGATTATTAATAAATGTGATTGACTAAAAGAGTTGCCAGGTGGGTTTAATTCCCAAGTAAGCCAAAGAAAGGCAACAGAAGCTAATGAAATGTCACGACAATTTATGACAACTTTTGTTAACACACAGAGTCAATTTCCAAAATAATGTAATTTTAGAAACATTTTATTTCATTTGATCATAGATACAAGTTCTATATGTTATTATTAAAATATTTTATTTTTCTTCTTTCTAAATAAATTGAAATTAACTAGAAACCTGAATAATCAACAGCAAAAATGTGGACTAAAGTAATACAATTATGACAGAATACTCTACTTGATGAACAAAGAGAAAACTATTATATGGTTTAAATTATTTCCTGAATTAAAAGTAATTAAATCTTTGGATTTGTAAAAATACATGCATAAATTCGGTGGATGTAAAAGTAGAAGCCTAAGTAATTTTTATGTTTCCACAGAAGAAAGAAAGGTGTGGGGAGAGAGGGAGAAAGAAAGCAAAGCAATGAGCAAATATTTTTAGGCTTCAGTTCTGAAAGCTAATTGCTGATTTAGCTAACAAGTTGTGCCTTGCTACAGAACCCTGGGGATTATTTTAAATGTAAGTGTTAGAAAAGTATGTTAGAAAAAAACTGCTCACTATTTATGTGTGAAAGCCAAACTTGGCCAAAATGCAATATATTTATGTATGTCGTAAGGTCAAGGTTTTCATCAATAAAAATACAAAAACTGTGTCCTAGATTCAGTATAAAAACTAGTGAGTTTTATAAACTGGATATTTTTACCTAGTTCAGTTCTCAAATTATTTTTATTCTTCTGTCAAAGGCACATATATGCAAGTCTTAGTGTCTCCCAATATCAACCAGGTTCTACTGCTTAAAATAGTCCTAAAGTGCTTTATTGTTTTAAAGGATGAGGGAATAATGGATATTTTCAATATGGTTTTACACAACACACCTTACCCCTACAATTCAGAGTTTCCAAATTGCCGATCTGGGATGATGTTGTGACACTGGTATTTTTGAAAATACTTTCCAAGTGTTAAATCAGGAGGAAAGTTGTGAAGGACTTTATGAGATAATTTCAAGTAAAGGTTCTTTGCTTAACATACAGCTAATGCTTCTACTCATTTATGTAACAAAACATTCATTGAGAAATAACTTCAGCACAAAGATTAATACAACACTATCCTGTTCCATAATATATTTAAATTTTAATGGAACGTGTGTGTGTGTGTGTGTGTGTGTGGTGTGTGTGTAAAATTTAGACAACCTTAAAGGTGTAACTGAAGGACTCTCAAGTCCACATTCCCAGAACAAAAGCTGCTTCTCAAATACCTAAGTGTTCTTCCATTCCTAAAATTCATCATGACCTAAACCAAACTCATGATCATCTGTCATAAATTAGTTTCTCCACCTGACGTTCTTATTTCTTAAAGTTTCAGCATTGTTCCTGCTGACCTAGTTTTATTCTTTAATTCAACTTTAAGACTTTCCCAGACATTGAGTCAATATAAAAAAAAATCACTTTTAAATATTACTTCAAAAATATATATTATATAAATCTGACTTTTCTCTTCCTACCACCAATATGCAGATTCTTGTCCTCATTACTTCTCAATATAATTCTTCTACCCACTGTCTCTAAGTGTTAAGCTTGGCATTGCCAATTATTACACTCTCAGAAAAATGTTTTGTACTCCCTCTGCCTTTGTATGGCAGAGAACACCAGCTGTTTCCCAGGATTTGTTCTCCACTCTTCTGTAGTAATACACATACTGGTTTTCCGTGGGAATAAAATAGTTTCTACCATCCCTGTTGTATGTGTGAGTCAGAAAAAAAATACTGGTCAAAAGTATATGAGCAGAAGTGGTGTGAGAAACTTCCAGGAAGTCTCCTTAGACAGAGACAATGCAGATTTCTTCTCTTTCCTTTTTTTTGTTTCCTCGCTTTCTTTTTTCTTTTTGGCTGGAATGTTTATGTTATTGATGGGACTTGGGGAGACACATTTGGTGACCTGGGGAATGAAGATCTATTTGTAGGGGATATAGAACACACTTGGCTTTGAGAAACTGTATACCATGATACCAGGCATAAAGCATTATATTTACATGAAAAATAAGTAAACTGCTCTGTCTTTACCGACCATTATTATGAGCTTTTGGTTACTCTTAAGTAAATATAATCCACTTTAAATGTCCCTCTTTCTATATCTGATATAATATTATATTTCTCCTAGAGTAACTTCTTGACCATATAACTACTCCATTCCTTGTTTTTAGATTCCATCTTATCATTTAGCCTTTCAACTAGTCTTTAATGAGGACCTACTAGGTGCCAACCATATTTAAATTGCATAGACACCAGAGTTAAGTCAGATAAAACTTTCAGCCCTCATGGACTCTATACTTAAGTTGAAGAAACAAGTAAACAAAGGACTCAGGAAATTCATATTATGTTATCTGACAATAAGTGTATTGAAGAAAAAGTAAATTAAGAAAGAAGGATAGCAAACATCAGGGCTATGGGAGGATTGTGCAGGGTGAATTGTACTTTAAAATAAGTCAGGGAAGGCCAAGATTTAAAAAAAAATTGTGGCCGGCGCAGTGGCACATGCCTGTAATCCCAGCACTTTGGGAGGCTGAGGCAGGCAGATCACCTGAGATTGGGAGTTCGAGACCAGCCTGATCAACATGGAGAGACCCCGTCTCTACAAAAAAAAAAAAAACCACAAAATTAGCCAGACATAGTGGCACATGCTTGTAATCCCAGCTACTTGGGAGGCTGAGGCAAGAGAATCGCTTGAACCCAGGAAGTGGAGGTTGCGGTGAGCTGAGATCGTGCTATTGCACTCCACCCTGGACAAGAAGAACAAAACTGTCTCAAAAAAAAAAAAAAAAGAAAAAAAGAAAAAAAAAATTCTATCATGGCTTGAGGAGGGAAGAAACCAAACTACATGAGTGTGTGAGGATGGATACTGGGACCTACTAGAGGGAGAATAGAGGGTGAGGCCCAAGGCTGTAAACTACCTACTGAGTACTGTACTCACTACCAAAACCCCAATGTCACATGATATACCCACATACCAAACCCACACGTGTCCCCTGAATCTAAAATAAGATTTGAATTTAAAAAAGAAAGAAAAATATCGGGGCAGACCCTCCCTGACTCCCAACTTTTGTGTGGTAATTTCTCTACCTGAAGAACCCTTTAACATTATATTAGGTTTTTGAAATTGAAGATTTCTTGTAAGATCTCAAATGTACTTTCTTATAAAAGCCTTTTCGAATACCCTTGTCCAGGTGATGACTCCTCAATGACATGATAGCCTGACTGATTGTACTTTCTCTTACTAAAGTCTGGCTATAATTGATAAGTCTTAACCCTCTTCTTTGACATACTGTTTCCTGAAGTTATGCATTGAAAAACAACATTTATCATGTAATACCAATTAGCATAAAAGAAAACTCATCATATACCCATGCATGCATGTATGTATGTAATACTTCTAATTCAACAACATGTCATTTTATTATCATACATTTTAGCACAATCAATTTTGCTAATTAAAATGTTTGTTTCCTTATATCAGGGCCTGCTGGAATTCTAGTTGAGTATGCACAAAGTAGCTTAGCAAGTGAGGATTCTCAAACAGAGAAGTACAATATTTTTTATATATAAATGAGGATTAATGAAATAATTCTACATCAGATTTCTCACCAAACATACTAATTATTGTTGTCTTTTACTTGACTGACTGGCCAAGAGAAAGACTGTCAGATCCCTGTTTCCTAAAACAGCACAGTCCTATTCTTTTGCAGTTTTGGAGGCCAGAATTCAGAAATGGGTTTTACAGAGTCAAAATCAATGTGTCTGAAGGGTCGTGGTGTCTCTGGAGGCTGCAGTGGAGAATCCTTTTGCTTGCTTTTTCCAGCTTCTAGGACTGTATTTCTTGTATTCCTTGCCTTCCAGCCCCTTCTTGCATAGCCAGTCAACAGTATAGCTTCAGTCATCACATCGCCTTCTTCTGTGTAAAATCCCCCTTAGTTCAACCTTAAAAGTACACTTGGGATTATATTTACCAACTAGTTGAGAATACAGAATAATCGCTCCATTTTAAGATTCTTCATTTAATTAATCTGCAAAATTCCTTTGGCCATTAAAAAAGCTCACAGGTTCCAGGCATTAGGACATGGATATCTCTAGGGGGCCATTATTCAGCCTACCTTCATGCCATATAATAAAGCAATTTGGCTTGAGAAGTAGCAATTTGTTCTGAGAAGAAAGTTCACCAGCAAAAGTAGCACACACTGGAAAGTTCAAAATATACCCCTTTTATATCTAGAATGCTTAAAATTTCAACTCCAATTCGAATATGCCACACAAGTATTCCCTATAGCTGTGGCAGTAACAGTCTATCTACGGCAGTCTCAAGTGGAATACTTTCACGGCTTCCTCAGGATTTTGCCCATGACAGGGAGGGAACTGACAAGTATACTGAACATATTCTGGCCCTTTCATCCTTGTCATACTGGAAAGGGTCACGTCATACTGTAGATCAGATAGAGATAGGAGATTCAAACCAAACAGCCAAATTAATCCTTCCTTCTTGTATTTTCTTATAAAATAATTATTCTCACAAATTGAACTGGGACGTTTGAGTTTAAAAGCCAAGAACTGACCACCTCTCTTCTCTAGTGCTATCTGACAAATTCACTCTGGGGCAGAGAGCAGTAGATGCCTTAATAGGGAACCATAATGTAGAAAAAATCCAGTTAACACCTAACATTACACACACACACACAGAGTACATATTTTAAAACTTATTCATATTTCTTCCCCTTGATGAGTGGTTCTAAAATTTCAGCATGTGTCAGCATCACCTAGAGGCCTTTTTACAAAAGGTAGCCAAATCCTACCCCTAGAAAATCTGATCCGATTGATCTGCAGTGGGCCAAGAATTTCCATTTCTAGCAAGTTCCCAGGTGATACTGGTCCTACATATTCAGGGACCACTGCTTTAAAATGTAACTGATACGATGTCTTCTAGTTCTCAGTTCACAGTTGATGACTAAAAAGCTGCTTTTATCATGGTTCTGAAATTAGATCAATTTCACCTATGATACACAGCCTGTGGAAAAAAAAAATGCCTTATAGTAGCTTTAATCTTGTATCCAGACTGTTTTACAGAAGAGATTTTCATAGTGTCAGTGAACCTGAGATTTGTAGTGAATCTCAATCTCCTCCTATATGTTATTTTTCTCCTTATTATAAACTTCATCTAGAATTAGGGCAAGCTCCCAAGTGAGACTAAAATTCCATCAGCTTCATTTTACCTGCAGAAGTCTTTTCAGAAAGAGAACCTTTGATCAACCTTCGAGGGTGTCATGATTTCTCTGAGAGATGGAAGGGAAAAAAAATAAAATCCATCACCGCAAAATAACCAGCAGAGAAGCCTTCCTCACTCCCATCTCTAGTCCCCTTGCCACATAATTGCTTTCAGGCTTCTTACGGCCACATTAAGGGTTGAGCTCAAAGTCTTCTCCAAAACACAAAATGTAGAGAAGTAATTCTTTACGAATATCGAATAAAGCTTACAATTTTTATACATATTTTTATAAATGTGGGAATTCCATTTATTCCCAATTCATGTGGGCAGGAACATATTATCCTGTGAATTAAAATCTCTATGGTGACATGGCAAGAACTATCTAAACTGTCTAAGAGATTCTCATATGAGCATAAATTAAGAAATTAAGATGATTCTTTTAGAAATCACAAACCACATAAAGGGCAAAGAAATTTACCTTTTTCAAGATATTGTTAATTATTAAAATGTTCTTTATTATGATTTTCCAGAATTTTAGTCAAGCACACATATGAGCTCTACTACTTTTTATCCCAGGAAACCACTTACTTACAGCTCTACAAACATACTTTTACTGAAATGAGCAGCTTTGTCCTTTAGCCTTGCTGCAGGCATCAAATATCATGGCAATTATGGAAAGACTATTCAGTGTATATTAATTGGTGGCAAAAATCTATGAGACTTAGCATTGCCCCTTTATGTTAGCACTGTAGTTTCCCGTCTAACGTTATTATGGTAGTTATTTTAGTAATTCTTGTTCTGAACTCTGATTGTTTTTAAAATCGAGATTATAAGATAATTTTTTGGGATTCTATTACTACTTGGCATAAAAGAAATGAGTCTACTGGTGTGTTCCCTAGAGCTTTCTTCAGATTTAATGCTACAATAACAGACTTTTTGCCATCTCTGTGGAAAGCATGAGACTCTCTTGAAAGCCTCTTAGATATCAATTATTGTCTTCATTTCCTGAAATTAAACAGAACCATTGTGAAATTAAACAGAACCTATATTACCAAATAAAGGACTACAGGATGTAAATCATATACACTTGAAAGAGAATATGGAAAGGGTAGGTCTGGAAAGGGCACCTAGAACTCCAGAGAGAAGTCACCAGTAAGCCCTCTTGAAGCACTGAGGTCTAGAGATAAGTCAGAGTTTTCCGGCTGGTCCAGATGCCACAGTGGAACCATGAAGGGGAACGATTGGGAGCTGTTGCCTCTGTGCCTCTCAACAGGCCTGAGATCACTGTTGGTCAGCAGGGAAGTAGGGAAGAAGAGCTTGTTTAATTAGTAAGTAACGGAACCAGGACAAGTTGGACCCTGCTGGCCTTTCTGCATCTGGTTGTCACCTCTGCATCTGGATTACACCTTCATGTGTGATCATGAAACTTTCAGAAAGCAATGGGTCCTCCTTCACCTCTAATATCCAAATCTCATGAAATGTCTCTATGGCTAATTCTAACTCAGAACCACACAGAGAAAGGGACTCAGGAAAACTTAGTTCCAGGTTAGATACGTTGACACAGGGCAAAACTACCACTGCGGTTTTGTAATGGAAGCATTACTTTTTGCTACTTCCTTATTAAAATCAAATAAATATGTGTTTCAGTGTATAAATGAGTACCTCAATGGCTAAATTTTTTGTTGGTTTTTACTATATCCAACAAATATTATATATATATGTAAATACATATATAGAGGGAGCATGCATAGATATGTACAAATGCTATATATTTATATATGGGTATATGTGTATTTTACATACAAACATACGAATAAATATAAAAATATTTGGAGTTATTTTATGATACATACACATACATGCACACACATTTAGTCAAAGATTAGGGCTAGTTAGATAGACGTCTTCCGGCACTCAGCAATTCTTTTTCTCTTCGTAAGGAAATTTAATTAACATTATCATTGATCCCTCATGTAATGAGGTTATATATATTGCATCCTTAATTAAAAACTAGATCTTGAGAATAAACAATGGTGGTAATAGTAAAACATAACTTCCCAGGTGTTTTTTAGAAGTATTGGTATGTGATAATTACCTATTTCTTGAAACATTTTTGAGGGTCAATTTTACTGTTTACAGTTTTCCAGCATGGTACAGTTAGTGTCAACTGTGCTGATGATTCCTGTTAAAAACATTTATAAAGATCAGTGTATTCTACTGTGCAAGTTCATAAGACAAAGTGATTTTAATTGGGACCAAAAACTGAAATGAAATGAGGTAAGCACACTGCCCTGGTGGGATTTGTTACTTAATCAGTTGCAGGACATACAGCAGGTGATGTACACTGACAGGGAGAGTGAGAAAGCTGGATTATGCTAATATTTTAATATGTTAATTCATAATCCTAAAAAAAAAAACAGATGTTATTCTCTCATTTCAAAAGTTAAAGCAAAGGCCAGGCACAGTGGCTCATGCCTGTAATCCCAGCACTTTGGGAGGCCGAGGCGGGTGGATCACAAGGTCAGGAGATCGAGACCATCCTGGCTAATGTGGTGAAACCCCGTCTCTACTAAAAATACAAAAAAATAGCCGGGCATGGTGGCGGGTGCCTGTAGTCCCAGCTACTCAGGAGGCTGAGGCAGGAGAATGGCGTGAACCTGGGAAGTGGAGCTTGCAGCGAGCCGAGATCACACCACTGCACACCCAGGCTGGGTGACAGAGCGAGACTCCGTCTCAAAAAAAGAAAAAAAGTTAAAGCAAAATAGACATGCTTGAAAAAAATACACAATTTTTTTTTAAAGTATAATGGTACTGCTTTCAATAAGAGTGTTTCAGCATAATACTTTTCTCCTTGTCTCATAAGAACTGTACAATCAAGACATATTCAAAAACATAGTTGAAAAATGGTCTTTGGGGAAAAGCATTGAACCATGATGAAACTTTTGTGAATTCTCATGAATCTACTTTAGAATAAATTGGTATTGAGTGTTTGCTATTGTAGTCTAATTCTACAGATCAGGTTTCAGCTATTATACATAAAGTGATTCAGTGAGTACATTCTTGAGTAGATATTATAGTTCTTCAGTTTAAAAAATTAGATTCTGGAAATATGTATTGCATACTGGAATTTAAAAGTCTATAAAATCCTCATTGACAAATTATCATAAACTGGGTTATGTATGACTCATGATTTCTCTTTAAAAGAATAACTGAAGCTAAGTCTTTACTAAATTCATCATGATCTGAAACAAAAACACTGATTGCACATAATAAGAAAAGATTAGCCTCAGACTTTACTGATATACTTAAAAAATAACTGTGAAATGAAAAAATCAATAACTATTGAACAGAATTTCCCTTCATGCAAATTACTTCACAGTTCTTTTCTCCACATTCAATTTTATAATAATGACTTACAGGGGAGTTTAATTTAGCATCTTAAAATATTTAAGGAAAAGGGAAAGAGTGGTAAAGACACATACAGAGAAAGAAACAGAGAGAAATACAGCAGATGAAATAGAGAGAGAGAGAGCTCAGTAAAGGAGTGTCTGTCTCATTATTTATCCTAAGGACAAAAGTGATTTTAGCTCTTGGAATCTAAGGTCTTGAATGGCCTATGAACTTCATATTCCATTTCTCATTTCCCACAAGCACAAAAGCAAAATAAATCTTTGTCCTGATTAACCTTTAAAACATTTTATATCCTACATGATCTTACCCAGGGTTTTACAGTAAAGTAGCCATGTAGAAGTTATCTCTGTAAAAACCACAGAATACTTAAGAAATATCAAATCTTACTTGATTTATTTATTTATCTATTTATTTTCAGACAGAGTTTCACTCTTGTTGCCCAGGCTGGAGTACAATGGTGCGATCTCAGCTCACTGCAACCGCTGCCTCCCCGGTTCAAGCAATTCTCCTGCCTCAGCCTCCTGAGTAGCTGGGCTTACAGGCACACACCACCACCCCCAGCTAATTTTATATTTTTGGTAGAGACAGGGTTTCACCGTGCTGGTCAGGCTGGTCTCGAACTCCTGACCTCAGGTGAGCCACCCATCTTGGTCTCCTCAAATATTATTTTTAATTTCTCTGTAGAATCTACATTAAGCCTGTTCTCTTATGTACAGTATAGAAAGGGTATTTTTATTCTAAGTAAAATAATTTAGAAAATTCAAAACTCACAGACATTTAAGAAAGGTCTGAAATGTTCTGATTATTTCCCCAGTAGTTGCTGCATATCCTATACACACCTCTTCTCTGTTGAAACAACGTGCTCTGTTGAAGATAATCAATAAATAAAGCCAGTGTTGCCTGACGTAAAGTAAAATTAATGGCATATCCCAAGTGGTTGTTACACAAAAGATGAGAAATGAAGAAACTGGTTCTGGAATGTACAGTAATAGTCCCAGAAATCTATTCTCTCAGAATGGCCAAGCCCAGGAGCAGAGGCTCATGAGAACCCAGGCTTCAAAGCTCACAACTTCATCCTTATTATTTTTCACCACTTACTTTTGCACTTATATTGTTTTCCAACCTATTTCATTGGCGTATCCTGTAATATTTTTATCTGTAAAAGGAAGAAATAGCTTGATAATTTAGTTATCTGTAATCATATTTTAATAATTCTGGAAATATTGAAGCTTCTTTGTAAAATACTCAGAAATTTTTTAGCTTTATTGGAACATGTGATGTTTCTTAAAGCTCAGTAAACTATAACTTACTCTTTAAGCAATGAGAACATAAGTTAATTATTATGTATGCTGATTCATCAACATAGGAAAATCTTATTATCCTGATTTTTAAAGCACAGCAGAATACTGCAGGTCAACTATAGGAAAACAGAGTAATTTTCTGTTGGGTCTTCTAAATTTTTCAAGAATATCACTGGACTTTTTGTTGTTAAATATCTCTGGAAACCTTATTACTGAGCCCTGAATTATATGAATTTATTTTCATCACATACACACACACACACACACACACACACAGACTTTCAGTATTAAGTTATTAACCATAAACAACATGCTTTGAGGGAATATAGTATATCATACCATTCTTCACATAGTTTTCCACCTAAATTAATTTGCTCTTCACAAAATATTATATGAACCAGTTAGTATTTGCCTTATCTTCACTCACTGGTATCAAGGCAAAGAATGATTAAGTAAATCTCTTAATGTCATCCAGCAATTAAGTGAGTTTCCAGGTTTCATAACTCAGGTAGTTTGGCTCCCAAGCCAGATTAAGTTAATACTAACTTATGAGATAGAAAACTTAATAACTTAAGAGATACTGCATGTTTATTTTTAATCTAGACATAACATGTTATAATTTCATATAATCAGTAGGTCTATTTAAATTCATACTCATAGCAAAGACATAGATGTAGTTGCAGATACAGATATTCATATGCATAGAGATAGAGAAATAGAGACAAAGATAGGAATTGTAAGGTCTGGGATTACATTTTGGAATTTGGGGATAACCATTGTAATCCATTATATTTCACACGCAAAAAATGAAAAAAGCTAATTAGAGGGACATCAAAACAATTTTGTTAATGACAGACCTATAAAAGTTTATCATTTTATCAAAACTCAGCATTTTAATCCTCAGAGACAACCCACATGCACATGTATAGTTTTTCTTCTTCACAGGATGACTGTAATCATATTGTACTAAATAGTAACACCTATTTATCTTTGTACTTTTCATACATTGTTGGTTACATATTAACATGATTTTTCTAGCACTAATACCATGTCAGCTGGAAATGTGGAACTCCTCTACCATTTTTAAGAATGTAAAAGAACTTTTGTGGTAAACATGAGAATGTTTTCTAATGTCACGAGCGTGTGTCTTACAAATGCAAAATTACATAAAATGTGACAACACAAAGGAAAAAACAACAGCAAAGTACAATCCAATTTCAGTAAGCCAGAAAATGCCAATATTTGTTTATTGTGGCTCTATAAAGCAAAGGAATTGTTTGTATTCCTAGACTTTAAAGTGCCACAGTGGCTATCATTGGAAGCATAACTACCCTATTCAGCTCATATTGCACAAGATTCAAAGTGGAACAAACACCAACGGTCTCTGTTCTTATAAGTGTAAAACCTGATTAGCCAAAGACCACCAGACAAATCAAATGCATTGACTCAGTGAACCAAGGGAAGGCATTCCAGAAGAACAGTGGAATACTGATACTCCTGATGAGGGAGGGAAGTGTCTTGTAGAAAATTTGGGTTCTCACTCAGGGATGATGGGAAGGGATCTAAGGGAAGTACAGCTGAGTTCTATATTGGTTGCTGTTTCTGAGACAAGATTAGGAGAAATGAGAGTTTCATGAGGGATTGAGTGCTGCTATGAATTAAAGGCAGTTTAGCAACTGGGTATCCCCATGACTAGAAAACAACAATAAAACAGGTTAGAATACACCATTTGTAAGACCACTCAAAGAGGAGGTCTTTA
>NW_012103476.1:6422949-6426410 GCF_000951045.1 Mandrillus leucophaeus
TAGTTGTTCTATAGTATATAGAATATGCCATTTGTAAGACCACTCAAAGAGGGGGTCTTCATGCCATTCTATAGTTGTTGCGTGAGCAGAAAGAAATGATGTTTCCTCCTAATTTTGCTCTGCATTTAATTCTGTCACCTGCCCTTATTAACACTGAAATTGTAATTTTTTTTCTTTTCAAGTTTAAGCAAAGTTTCAGCCTTTCAATCTAAGATGGGCTTTGTTCTTTCAAAACCATACAATTTCACTTAATTAAGCTATAACATTACGTGTTAGCAAAGGCAAAATTGCCTTTTTTGGTAGAATATAAAAAGAGACTCCTTAAACACGTGAACTTGTTAAAATGTCGGCCTCTGTATTAGTGTGGAATGATTAATAGTGGGATTTTAGCAACTAATAAAGATAAACAGAAAAGTTGATAAATGAGTCAAAGTAACTGGACTTAAAGAATCTTTAAAAAGAACCTTGGAAAAGTGGATTTTGGCATGAGGGGTGGGTAAGCTGAAGAAGTGTGGAGAAAGGGAAAATAGAAAAAGCATATAGGAAAGGATGGTCTATTTCAGAGAAGAAATGATTTTTTTAATGGGTGATGACTACTTGGGAAGTGATTAAAATATAAAACACTATGAGGATCTAAAGAGAAATGAATGGGACAGTAAAAAACACATGTTTAATAAAGAAGAGAAGCAGAGGAATAAGGAAGGAAGAAAAACCGGAGGAAGAAAGGGGAAAAGAAAAAATTAAAAGGCCAAGGCAGTGACTAACTATGGAAAAAATATTAGAATATAGTCTTATGGGAAAAAGTATAAATGTTTAATCTATATTTACAGAGAAAATAGAGACAAAAAGTACATCAATGATTTCCAAGGGTTGGACTTAAAGATTTGAAAGTATAAAAAATAGAACTTTCTTCTGAAATACAGTATAAAAACTAACACATCGGAGAGAGAATACATGGAATATTTGAGAGTGAGCAAATGTGGTTTCAGTGTGTTTCAGATTAATCTTGCTAAGTTAAACATGCCTATAATAAAAGTGAATTCCATGATTAGAAATGGCTGGGATGCAGTAAAAGCAGTGTTTGGGTGAAACTGATTGCATTCAATACATATTTGAGTTAAAATTACTGCAGACTGGGTAATTTATAATGAGCTGAAATTTATTAGTTCACATTTCTAGAGTCTAGGAAGACCAAGATCAAGATTCTAGTATCTTGTGAGGGTCTTTTTTGCTGTGTCATTACATGAAAGAGGGGCAAAGAGAGACAGCAAAAAGGGGTTGAACTCACCTTTATATAATGGCACCAATCCCACTCATAAGTATGGAACACTGATGACCTAATTACCCCTTAAAGGTTCCACCTCTTAATACTGTTATAGTAGCAATTAAATGATCACCTGAGTTTTGCAGGGGACAAACATTCAAACCACAGAAATGCATGTACCAGAGAAGAGGATATATAAAACAAACAATCTAAATGTATACCTTATACAACTAGAAAAAAGCAAATAAAATCCAAAGTAAGGAAAGAAAAAAAAAATGTAAGTTGAAGCAGAGATCAATGAAACGGAAAACAAGAAATCAATAAAGAAAATCAGTAAGACCAAAAGCTAACCCTCTTCAAAGATCAATAAAATCTGTAAGACTCTTGTAAGGGTATAAAAAAAGAGAGGACACAAATTAATAGTATCAGAAACGATAGAAAGACATCAGTAAATATGTCACAGATATTAAAAGGGTAAGAAAGGAATAACTATGAACAAATTTGATAACCTAGATGAAATAGGCCAATTTCTTGAAAGACGCATTCTGTCAAATCTCGTACAAGAACAAACAATCTGAATCTGTCTATATCTAAGAAATAAATTGAATCAATAATTAATAACCTTCCAAAACCAAACATACCAGATCCAGATGAGTTCAATGATAACTTCTAACATACGTTAAAGGAGGAAATTATATAAATTCTCCACAATCTCTTTCAGGATATATAATGAGAGGTGATACTTACAAACTCATTCTATGAAGTCAGTATCACACTAATTCCAATACCAGACAAAGGTACTACAAGAAAACATCATACAAATATCTCTTATAAACATTGATGCAAAAATTCTTCGTAGAATATTAGCAAATCATAGCCAATGACTTATCAAATGAATTATATACCACAGAAAAGTGGGACTTGTCCCAGATACGTAAAACTGATTCAACACTCAAAAAAACAATTAAAATATTCAATCACTCAATAAGATAACAAAGGAAAATTACACAATCATATGAATGGATTCTGAAAAAGCATTTGACAAAATTCAACACACATTCATGATAAAAACTTTTGGTAAACTAGGAATGGAGGAGAACTTCATCTTGATGAAGACTATCTACAACAAACCTTCAGCTAGCATCATACTTAATAATGAGAAATTAGATGCTTTCCTACCAAGATCAAGAAGAAGGCAAGGATGCTCTCTCTCACCACAACGTTTTATAATTGTACTGGAAGTCATATATAATGTAATAATACAAAAAAAAGAAAAGTTACAGTTATTAGGAAAGACAAAATACTTTGTCTCTTTGTACATGATAAGATGTTCTATGTAGAACATCCAAAAGAATCAACAACAAAAAAATTCCTGGAACTATGAGGTGATTACGGCAAGATTGTGTGATATAAGATTAACACAAATGTCAGTTAATTTCTTATATACCAGCAAGGAACAAATGAATGTGAATTTAAGAGCACAATATCATTTACATGAGCACACTCCAAAATAAAATACTTAGATATAAATTAAACAAAATACGCAAAAGGCCTGTATAAGAAAAAGTACGTAACTTTGATATCAAGAAATAACTAAATAAATGGAGAAAGATCTCATGTTCATGGATAGATAGCCTCAATATTGTCAAGATGGCAGTTCTTCTGAACTTGACCAATAGTTTCCATATAATCCCCATCAACATTTCAGGAAGTTATTTTTGTAAATATCAACAACCTGACTCTAAAGTTTATATGGAAAGGGAATAGACTAAGACTAGTCAACACAATATTGAAGGAAAAGAACAAAGTTTAAGGACTGACACTGCTCAACTTCAAGACTTATGATAGGGCTACAGTAATCAAGACAGTTTAGTATTAGCAAAAGCATGGACAAGTGGATCAAGGAAACAGTATAGAGAGCATAGAAACAGGTCCACATAAATACAGTCTGATCTTTGACACAAGAGCAAAGGCAATACAGTGGAGAACAGATAGCCTTTTCAACAAATGGTGCTAAAACAACTAGACCTCAGCAGACAAAAATATAAATCTAAACACAGAAATTAAATTCTTCACAGAAATTTACTCAAAATGTATGACAGATCTAAATGTAAAATTCAAAACTTTAAAATTCCTAGGAGACAATGTAGGAGAAGATCTAGATGACTGTAGGTTTGATGATGACTTTGTGGACACA
>NW_012103476.1:6426708-6428119 GCF_000951045.1 Mandrillus leucophaeus
TATATATCTCCTCTTAAAACTCAACAATAAGAAAAAGAATAAATCAATTAAAAAATAGCCAAAGACCTTTACATCTCATGAAAGGAGATGTATAAATGACAAGTATATAAAAAGTTGCTCCATACCATATGTCATCATGGGACTGCAAATTAAAACAACATAATACCATAATACACCTCTGCAGTGTATTATGCAGTGGTCAACATTCAGAATACTGATAACACCGAATACTGGAGAGAAGGTGGAGCAACAGGAATTCTCATTTATTTCTGGTGGGGATGCAAAACAGCACAGCCACTTGGAGTACAGTATGATGGTTTCTTAAAAAACTGAATGCACTCTTATTATGTGATCCAACAATCACACTTTTTGGTATTTCCTCAAAGGAGCTGAAATCTTACGTCCTCCCCAAAACATGCACAAAGATGCTTATAGCAGCTGTATTCATAATTGCCACAACCGTGAAGCAACCTAGATGTCCTTCAGTAGATGAATGGATAAACTGTGGCTCATCCAAACAATGAAGTATTATTTTACATGAAAAAGAAATGAGCTATCAAGCCATCAAAAGGCATGGCAGAACATTAAATGAATGTTACTAAGTGAAAGAAATCAATTTGAATAGGCTACATACTGTATTATTCCAACCTATGACACTTTGACAAAAGCAAAACTATGGAGATGGTAAGATGATCAGTGGTTGCAGACATTGGAAAGAAGAGGGTGGTGAATAGGTGAAGCACAGGATTTTTAGAGCAGTTGAATTATTCTGATGGATTCATAACATTGAATATAGCCATCAGAACATACACACAAATGCACACTTACGTACACATACATTTCATAACACAGGTAAATAAACGAAGTTATTATTATGCAGACAAAATAACATAAACTTGGATATAGAGAGGACTGAGAACCAGAATTCAGTTTAGCCCTACCAGACAAAATCTCAAATCCCAGTTATCATCCTCATCAACGATGTTTTGAAAAAGTTTTGTATAAACTGAGTTTTATCATATGAAAAAAATGAAAGTTTGGCTAATGAATTTCTATTTTCCTGCCTAGAAATATTTGTCATGATTCTTCTAGGAAGGCTCAACTTGTCCTAAGTATTATAATGATATTCAACTAGAACTATTTATTGACCTCTCCTAGGTGCTCAGAGTCAGACAGGTTGTATTAGTCCGTTTTCACACTGATCATAAAGACATACCTGGGACTGGGTAATTTATAAAGGAAAGAGGTTTAAGTGACTCAAAGTTCAGCATCGCTGGGGAAGCCTCAAGAAACTTACAATCATGGCAGAAGGGGAAGCAAACACATCCTTCCTCAGATGGTAGCAGTAAGGGGAAGTGTCCAGCAAAAAAGGGAAAAAGCCCCTCGTAAAACCATCAGATCGGCTAGGCAT
>NW_012103476.1:6428759-6430656 GCF_000951045.1 Mandrillus leucophaeus
CATGTGGCCAAAACTAACTATGCAAGGGACTATCACAACCCTTGCCCAGAGGATGAGTCAAGTTTATTAACAAGCCCATATGTCCATATCATGAATTGCAATTTTATGTGTATGGTGATGACTATAGAAGAGGAGAGGATTTGGATCTCTGCTAGAAAGTGTTGGTGCATTTCCTTCTCCTTTTTTACACTTCATTCCAGAAACAATCTGCTAGGCATGTTAGGAAAATGCCAGTTCAGTCATAACTTTGAGCTGAAAATTAAGAATTTAGGGATCAAAGGAGGATTAGTACTACTTTTAACACTCTCATAGATCCAGGATCAAGAGTCAAGAAATAACTGACTTCAAATATGTTGGAACTGTGATGTCCACAGTTGAAGGACTGATTGCAAAAAAACCCACAAAAAGTCCAGCCACCTCCAAAAATTAAAAAGCATTCACATGTAGAAGAGCATAGTATTTCTCAATAACACTTTCTACTTGTGGATATAGCTTAAGACTGAAAAGAAAGATCAAAATACTCATAATGATTACATCATTTTTATGTACTGATGAGTACATTTAATAAGTTCAGAAATGTCAGATAATGTACCAGTTGTACATTTCTGTGTACTCATACTAAATTATTTCTGACCTAAAAACAAAATAAAATTGACAACTACTGATTTAATATAAATATTTTGTGAGAAAAAGAAAAAATAATTCCAAATAAAATCAATTCATTTCACATAATGCTTCTTTGAAGGAAACTGGTGTCTGAGTTTCTGTTGGAAATTTATTATCCTATAGAATTTCTGGTATGCATGAATAAATAAAATTATATATGTTCCTGAGTATTATTTTGTGTTTCCAGTTCATCCTTGGGCACAAATGATTTTGAAGAGTGGGAAGAATTTAGTCTTTATAGATAAAGAATATCTAATGGAAAAAAGTAAGATTTCTGGATTATCATTAGTAATCTAAGTTGCTTATTTTCTTTTATTATAATATCTCAACCTTAACGAAGCAAAAGTAGTATCTTATTAAGCATCTGTGAAAATATACTATTGACTTCTAAGATTTCTAAACATGTTTGGTTTTAAAAATTTACTTCAAATATGACTTCTAGATCTTTCAAAGTTCTGAAGACTGACCTATACTTCTACAGGTCTGTAGTAAGAAAGGATTAAGGGAAGAACACATCTGGAAAGGTAGAGCAAGAACTTCCAAAAATCCACTTTTCCATAAAAACAACGATAACACTGACAACATTGTCAAAATCCATGTTTCTCAGAACTCTAGAAATTAAACAAATGCTTGCAACCATCTATACCTATGTATATGTATACATTAATATTACATACATACAGCACATGTATGTGTGTATATACATATATGCATACATATGCATGCCATTTTTGCTAGATAACTAGACAACTTTAGAATCATCTAAGTGAAAATGCTGTATTTTATTTACATATATATTTATTTATAGGTTTCATCCCAAAAATGAATGAAAGCAGCAGAATGTATGACCTAAATGAAGGAGCTTTCATATTATACGGCTTTGCACATTGTGTAGTATCTTTTTACTTTTCCTAACCAAGTGAAATTCGAAAGAAAAGAAAATGATTTTTCTTGTATTACAGCTTGATTAAGCTTCTTATTTAGAACATTACTAGATAAATTTACAGGATACTTTATGCAGGTCATCTGGATTCCACTAAGCAAATTAAATTAATTCACAAGGGTTGGCTGCGTTTTTATGAAGTATTATGAAGATTTCCATTGTTATTACCTATTTTAAGATAATTGTTAAGAAGTAGATATCCCTTGTTAAATTAACAGATTAATTAGAAAAATCATGGCTAATAGTTACCCACCCAGTTATATTATTTAATTACTCTATGGATAAAAG
>NW_012103476.1:6434951-6436494 GCF_000951045.1 Mandrillus leucophaeus
TGGGGGACTAGGGGAGCAATAGCATTAGGAGAAATACCTAACATAGAGGACAGGTTGATGGGTACAGCAAACCACCATGGCACATGTATACCTATGTAACAAACCTGCACGTTCTGCACATGTATCCCAGAACTTAAAGTATAATAATAACAATAATAATAAATGTTTGTTGTTTAAACCACCTTGTCTATGTTATTCTGTGACAGCAACCTGGACTAACATACCACTCATTCATAAACATCACATTCAAGGCTAATTTGCAAACTTTTGTTCTTGATTGCTTCATACTCTAATTTCTAATTAGCTAGAACCTATTTTGCATGTATAAACAACTTAAGTACCCCCAAAATGATGGTTAAACAAAGAAATGTTTGCAAGTATAAGATATCATTTTCTTGAATTTTAGTCATATACTATGGAAATAACAAATTTCAAGTTTTTGTTGCTGTGATTATCCTTGCAAATGTTAAAATAAAGAAAACTGAGAAAATGAGTAGACTTTAAAAATAAAGTAAACATAAATAAATAATACAAAATTAATTATAGCAATTTGTATTTGTTGGCTGCTTTAATAATACCCCTGAATAAAACTTTTTTTTGCTATTGATTTATGCAGCACAAGCTATAACTATACGGGTTTTCCCTCAAATCCCTGGCCTTTTTAAAAATAGCTTATGCTAACCAGAGTAATAATTTGACTGTAATGTCTGAGAGATTAGCTTTCTCCCCCATAGTATTTTTTTGCTAGTGGTAAGCTGAATAGTGGCTCCACAAACTCCCAGATCCTAATCCTGGAGTCTGGTTCTTATAGCCCATAGAAAAAGACAGAGTCTTTGCACTGTGATTAAATTATGGATATTGAGAGAGAGAGATTATCCTCAGGTTAGACTTAAATATAATCACAGTATTTGTACAAGAGAAAGTCACAGGGCCAGTTGACTACAAATAA
This sequence comes from Mandrillus leucophaeus, assembly GCF_000951045.1. Lineage (NCBI taxonomy): Eukaryota > Metazoa > Chordata > Mammalia > Primates > Cercopithecidae > Mandrillus > Mandrillus leucophaeus. The sequence continues at coordinate 6,435,901 of NW_012103476.1, forward strand.
GAGAAGTCAGCCATGTGACAGGAACAGAGACTGGCAGTCAGAGAGAGAAGATGCTATACCTTTGACTTTGAAGACAGATGGGCACCATGAGCCAAGAAATGTAGCTCTCCATGCAGGAAAAGGCAAGACATGGATTCCACCCTGGAGCCCCTGAAGGGAGCACAGCCTTGCCAACAGCTTGATTTTAGTCCACAGCACTGATTTCCAGTCACCAGAACTGTAAGAAAATTAATTTCTGTTGTTTGAAGTCGGCAAATTCGTAGTAACTTGTTACAGTAGCCATAGGATAGTGATGCAATATTGTGAATTTATTTTTTACTGGTTAATACATATTGTTTTTAGTGGTACGAATTCTCCCCTACTCCCATAAACATCTGAAGGTACATGCAGTATGTTCTTTCCTTGTTTTAACAATATCCTGGTATGTTGTATCTTTGTTCTCATTGGTTTCAAAGAACATCTTTATTTCTACCTTCATTTCGTATGTACCCAGTAGTCATTCAGGAGCAGGTTATTCAGTTTCCATGTAGTTGAGCGGTTTTGATTGAGTTTCTTAGTCCTGAGTTCTAGTTTGATTGCCCTGTGGTCTGAGAG
>NW_012103476.1:6436544-6438545 GCF_000951045.1 Mandrillus leucophaeus
GCCCCCTCACTATGAAAAGAAAAACAATTTACTTTTTTTTCAATTTTTTACAGTGCACTCAGAAATACAATTATTAAGCTTTTAGCACTTGACTAATGTTACATTTTTGTAATGAACAGATGCATACCATTTCAATTTTTCAATGATAATTATTAATATTAAGCATTTTATTTCCTGTGATGGAAAACAAATTTTGAATATATTCATGCTTATAACTTTAAGAATATAGTTGTTATTGTTCTTGTCATTCTTTATGACTCACTGACTTCCCTCAAAAATTAAAAATGAAAAAGTCAATAGTTTTTATTACTGTTCAAGAAATGGCACAAACTGGATGCTAATTATTGAAGGTTTAAGAACGGGTTTCAAAGATTTTTAATTCTAACTACATGTTCTGAGGTTCTCAACCTCCAGGTCACAGACTGGTACTAATCCATGGCCTGCTAGGAACCAGGTTGCACATCAGGAGGTGAGCTGCAGGTGAATAAGCATCACCCACTGAGCTCCGCCTCCTGTCAGATCAGCGGGGGCATTAGAATCTCATAGGAGGAGGAACGCCATTGTGAGTCGCACATGTGAGGGATCCAGGTTGCCTACTCCTTATGAGAATCTAATGCCTGATGATCTGAGGTGGAAGAGTTCCATCTCAAAACCATCCCCCACTCACGTCTGTCCATTGAAAAACTGCCTTCCGTGAAACCAGTTCCTGGTACCAAAAAGGTTGGGGACCACTGTTCTAAGCAATCTGTGGTATAATCCACTTTCTGAAGGCAAACATTTTAGGAGGCATTTGCTTTCCACTTGTAGACTGAATGTTTATGTATCCCTGCCCCCACTTCCTATGTTGAAGCCCTAGTCCCCAGTGTGATGATATTTGGAGGTGGGGCCTTTGGGGGGTAATCACATTTATCTGAGGACATACGAGCAGGGGACCTTATGATGGGATTAGTGTCCTTATAAAAGGAGGAAGAGAGATCAGCGCTCCCTCGCTCCAGCCACGTGAGGTCACAGGCGAAGTCACTCATCTGTAAGCCAGGAAGAGGACACTCACCAGGAACCTGACCATGCTGCACCCCAAACTTGGACTTCCTGCCTCCAGAACTATGAGAAAAAAATTGTTTTTTTTTACAAACACCTCATGTTCTCAACTCACAAGGAGAATACATGGACACAGGGAGGGGAACATCACACACGGAGCCTGTCAGAAGCTGGGGGACTAGGGGAGCAATAGCATTAGGAGAAATACCTAACATAGAGGACAGGTTGATGGGTACAGCAAACCACCATGGCACATGTATACCTATGTAACAAACCTGCACGTTCTGCACATGTATCCCAGAACTTAAAGTATAATAATAACAATAATAATAAATGTTTGTTGTTTAAACCACCTTGTCTATGTTATTCTGTGACAGCAACCTGGACTAACATACCACTCATTCATAAACATCACATTCAAGGCTAATTTGCAAACTTTTGTTCTTGATTGCTTCATACTCTAATTTCTAATTAGCTAGAACCTATTTTGCATGTATAAACAACTTAAGTACCCCCAAAATGATGGTTAAACAAAGAAATGTTTGCAAGTATAAGATATCATTTTCTTGAATTTTAGTCATATACTATGGAAATAACAAATTTCAAGTTTTTGTTGCTGTGATTATCCTTGCAAATGTTAAAATAAAGAAAACTGAGAAAATGAGTAGACTTTAAAAATAAAGTAAACATAAATAAATAATACAAAATTAATTATAGCAATTTGTATTTGTTGGCTGCTTTAATAATACCCCTGAATAAAACTTTTTTTTGCTATTGATTTATGCAGCACAAGCTATAACTATACGGGTTTTCCCTCAAATCCCTGGCCTTTTTAAAAATAGCTTATGCTAACCAGAGTAATAATTTGACTGTAATGTCTGAGAGATTAGCTTTCTCCCCCATAGTATTTTTTTGCTAGTGGTAAGCTGAATAGTGGCTCCACAAACTCCCAGATCCTAATCC
>NW_012103476.1:6438595-6445210 GCF_000951045.1 Mandrillus leucophaeus
AAAAAAAAAGAAAAAAAAAAAAACAATATCCTAATCAAAATACAAATTTTTTCAATTGGTAAATAAATTTGACGAACACTCTGAAATCCACTTTTATAAAGGTTAAATTAAATGTGCATACTTTTTGAAGCCTATTGATCAGAATCAAAGGTACTTAAATATGCATCTACTCTTCCGAATCCAATTTTGAAGGACATTTTGCATTGTAATGTTAGAAATACTTAGAACCTGAAACAGTGTTTATTTAGGTTAAAATAGCTATTTTTCCCAAGAGAGAAATTATTCTGACACGTGATAGGAAGAACCTAGGTAGTATTTAACAACCCATTTCTTTGAATTACTGCTTCACACCAAAACAGTAAATCTCTTTCCATTTAACATGGAGTTTTAAGATACTGACAGGTTACTATTGATTCAAGAAAGTAAATTCATTTATGACTGGAAAAGTGCCTACATTCTCATTTTAAAAACATTATAAGGGTACATATAAGACCTAAGTTCTTGTTCTATTCTTCTCTAACCATAGCATTACATTCATTCCTAACACGGTAACTAACTAACTGTATTGAGTGCTTACTATATGCCAGGCACTAGTTAAAAATTATTCCATGTAGGTAGCAAGGTAATTAACTTATTTTATCACATTAGTCCTATAATATCAATACCAGTTATGCTACAATTACAATTTTACTGGTGAAAAAACTGAGAAACAGAGAGATTACAAAAACTTGCCCAAGAGTGCACACATAATAAATAGAAGAGCAGTTTATTTGCAAAGGCGGTATCCTTAACCACAGTGCCCAATGAGTTTCTGTAAGCGGCAGGTGCACGAGCAACTGCTGACAAGCCACCTAAAGCTCCCGAAGGTAGCAAGAGAGTAAGCATCTCTTAGTTGGTGCAAAATACACAATGTATTGTTTACACATACACATTTGCAGCATGCAATATAATATTCATCTATGATGGATTAGACTGGCCACATGCTAGCACCGTTCTCCCCAGAGCTACATACGCTGTAACTATAAAACATTCAAAATGTTGCTTTTATATGTAGGGTATACAAAATTTAGTAAGATACAATCTATAGATTCTACTTCTCATTAATTTTTAAACTTAATATGGAATCTAGATATATACATCTGTCTCTAGTACATGTATAAACAGTATAATCTGACCCGTGAGTTTAGCATGAAAATCAGTCACTTTAAGAAATATATGTAAACATTTTTAAAGTTTTAAATTAAACTTTTTACAACTTTTAAATTTAAATTTATTACTACAATAATGTTTTTACAGGCAGCAAATATTCCTCTCTTGGATTTTCTAAACACCTCTAGTTTTTGTAGTTCATCCGCGCTGGTAAGCAGTTACATCCCAAATGAAAGAGTTAAGCTGAGCTTGTTTAGGCAATGAATGGGGATGCATCTTGCTTTTACATTATCCCGCTGAAAACTGGTCTACACAGTCTGATATATGATACATATTTTGTATATTTCATGATCTCCACTTAGACTTCCCACAGGCGTTAAAGCAAGATGAGTTTCTCCTTTCAAGTTAAGCCTGCCTGAGAGTGCCTGTTCTGGCTTAGGGCAGGGGATGGAGGATTGGGAGGTGGTTACTTATTCACTGGCCCTAATGTTTTCTTATAAGTGTAAGAGTCTCTATTCACTTGGTACTCTTGTTCTTTTTTCATCCCTTACTCTCCCCATATCCATTTTTCTTCTCTTTTTCCTTTGTTATTTGCTCAAAAATGACATGTTTTCAATTGCTCTTGACTATGTAGTACGCTGAATAGTAAAAGTTCTGTCCCTGTAGCGTACGGGTTTCCAAGATTCTGTGCCTACCAGGGGGTCACACTAATACTGAGATACTCTGTTATAAAGCACTTTTTGGACATATCATATCGAGTCCTTTAGTTCAGCTTTTCATTTTAGATAAAAGTATTATTTGATTTTTATCTGCCTTTCCTTGAATATTTCTCATCCTGTTACTTGCTATAATTCTTACTTTTTAAAAACCCTTGTAGGTGTTCTTTTTCATTTTAAATGTTTTTTCCATAATTGCCATCTTATGTTTTTTTCATCCTATTCATATATTATTAGGTACCCATCTATCTTTTTAATTATATTGCAGATGAATTATTTGAAGCCCTTCCCACTTACTCTGTATTACAGTTAAAGAGTTGAGCACAGTCTATTCTGTATCTTGAGAGAAGGGTAAGTAAGGAAGAACCTAGAAAGTATTTAACAACTCATTTCCTTGAATTGTTTTACCCCAAAACAGTAAATCTCTTTTTATTCAGAATGGAGTTTCCAGAGAGGGATTTCTTTTGGATGAGTAGTATCTTACATGGAAGACTTGAACTCAGCTCTCTGTTATGAAATTTTGTGGCCTGACTGGTTTTAGGGCCCAAATATCCTCTGTTTCAGCCCTTAGAAAAATGATTTTAAAAGCATTGAGGTTTAAATTGGAATCAGATTTTACATTTCATAACATTTCCTCGATGTGGTTGCTGTTTGTCTGAATTTAACTATCCCTTTAATAGGCTATTGAGGTTGGAATACTCTGGAATTTAGCTAGGGACTCAATGGAATCTCTCCTGAATACCATCCCTCAAGGTTATAATCACAGGCTACATAACTTTCAGATAGTAGCTATAAAATTCACCATGATCCATTCCAAGACTGGAACATCAGAGTGTAACTGAAATAAATTATATCTAAAACCTCAAAATGCCAAATTATGCACTTAGTTTTTGTTGTTGTTTGTTTTCTGGGAGACACCCCCTCCCCATCATGGCTCGTGATCTCTGAAAGGGATTCCCCAAAGGGAGAAGACTGGACTGACCTCCAGGCTCTAGTTGGGTAGATGCTGAAGTATGATCAGCCACTGTTTACCATTGCTTCACTTTGCCAGAGATTGCAGATCCTGACAACTGGTCTAGTGCTTGCCCAGATCCCTGTGCTGGTCACTATGAATATCTGAGGGATATTGCCATAGCTCCTTCACTGCTAACACTGTTGAAAGTGTTTCCTGGGGCACAACTGAGTCCTAGTGCCCTGAGTGTTCTGGGTCCTGTGTACTCATGAGCTAAATCATGAATCGCTACCAAAAATCTTGCCAAAACTGGTTTAAGCCAATGATTCTCAACCATGAACAATTTTGCTCCCCCAGGAGACATTTGATTATGTTTGAAAACTTTTTGGTTGTCAAAACAGGGACAAGAGGTTACAACTGGCATCTAGTGTGTAGAGGCCAAGGATGCTGCTAAATGTGTTACAATGCACGGTGCCACACCTCAAAACAAAGAATTACATTGTCCTAAGTGTCAATAGGGCTGAGGTTGAGAAACCCCAATTTAAACCCTTAGAACCTTAAGCCAAACTTCAGTATGTGGTATTTGGTTTTCTGTTCCTGAGTTAGTTTGCCAAGGATAATGGTCTTCAACTCCATCCACGTCCCTGCAAAGTACGCAATCTCAGTCTTCTTTATGGCTGCATCCTCCCACAGCCAGGGACCATCTTAAGTGTAGGTCGTCATTCTAACAGCATTGTAGTTGTGCCTATTGAGTATAAAGAAAATTGTGAAGAGCACCAGACAATGCAGAATTCTGTTTGCTTAGAATTGAAGGTTGGAGTCATGTTCTCATGTCTCATTAGTTAAAGATTTAACGTTCCTATTGTCTGTGTTCTAGAGTTGTCTGATGAAGAAGGGAGAGTTTGATGTTCCTCTCATAGATGCATTTTGGCTCACAGAAGATTTTGTTCTCTCAGGTGGGAGAGTGCTAGGAAGAACAATGCCACAGCTGTGCCCACCTCCTTCCTTGCATTTTTGCATGGGAAGAGGGAAGCTAATATGGACAGTTTGATATTGGAGTATCTATTGGATGACTTTCAACACCTGGCAGCCTTAGAATGACCAAAACACAATCAAGCGCTAACCACTCATCCTCTTTCACTTTGTTTCAAAGAGCATTAAGATCTCTTAAATTGATGCTTTCTATAGAATAAGTGACTATGAAGAGGCCTGCTCTGTTTCCCTGTGTCTTCCCCCAGCTCTCTCTGTACCTGCCAATCACAACGTTTTCTCTGGCCCTGCTTGTGACTGGGTGGAGTTATCCTTCCTCAGGAGATAACTTCCATCATGTCACTGGTTGAATGGACACAAAATTACAGCTAGCTTTGCAGTCTGCTTTGCTATATATACAAAAATTAAATTGAATTAGAAAATAAATCTAATTACTAGTATTTCCTAAGGCTAAATATATTTAACTTGCTACTCTTATGTAGTCCACCCTTCCACCACCATTGAATAATTAACAGCATTGATTTTATCACAACTTCCATATGCTGTATGTGAAAATTAATTACTTTTATGAGAAAGCTATTATTGGACAGAAATGGTTCTTGGTTGTGGTGTCAGTCACCACGTGTCATTTAGGGCTTCTGCAACTGAACCTAGGTCACTGCTCCTGTGTACAGTTTTGCCATCTGATCTGCTACAGTGAGGCGGTTTCATACTGGTAGGCTGGGCTCATTCCTGCTGATCAGTGGACTAAAACTGCCCCTAGAACAGTTTTAATGAATTATGCACAATGTTCATGTTAATTCTGTCTCAAGTAGCTCTGTGATTTTGTCCATGCCTCTGATTTGCCATTTCTCCAGGGTTCAAATGAGGGCATGGCAACAATAAGAGTTTGCCACCCAATCTGTCAGTTATCAAATTTCCAGTGAGGGTCGGGGTAGGGTTCCTGTCATTGTCTGACACTGCTCTTAGTTGAATTAGCAAGTAACCTAATACTTCAATTTCACAGTCAATGTAAGTACAGAGGACTACATTTCACTTTCTTTTCTGTTCAGAAGCTAGGCCTTCCAGCGTTCTGTTTTGTTCCTAGACATGAAAATAGGGCTGCAGGTGGTGACTCTCATTAGCCTAGGTAGTTCATTTTCTATCTGGCAGTGAATAATCATAGTTGTGATCTATAGGCTCTGACAGGAGGTCAGTTTGGTAATTTCGATGTTTTTCAGTTCTACTTTTACACTACAATTACAAATACATGACTTAATTTTGCATTCACAAATTAAGTACCTCTCAGAGCACTTTTCTTGAAAGGTGGTTGGTCAGAATCTCTGAACTCTTTGGGATGTCCACAGTGATCTTTGTAAGAATTTTGCAGCCAGTGATACCTTTCTCTATCCACTGCCTTCATGTCACCAAACACACCTAGGCAGATTAGGAGGGATTCTCCTGTTGTGAGGTCAAATTTGCACCAATTTTATTGGGGTAGTCACACCTCAACAATATGACTAGATGTGTTACATTCTGTTAAAAATATAGGTTTGGGAGGCTCTTTCCTCTCATATAAATTTGGAAAATGTAAAATAGGAGACAGACTCCTAAAATCAGGTAATATAAGGAGACTAATATGTCGTGTTACTGATCCCTCTGCAGTTTTGAATGGAGTATAGCAATGTATTAGGTATAGAAAAACACCAAAATATTCCCACCTGACAAGAGTAGAGCAGACCTAAGTTTCCATTAAATAGTTTTCTGAGAAGGAGGAAAAATGACTCAAATGAGTCAATGTTCTCCTAATTCTGGAGGTCCCAAAGTCAACCCTCTATAAAGAAGCAATTTACATATCTCAGTCCTGGTGTCCTCTTTTTGATGATGAACTTATTGTAGGAAATCTCTAGCAATATAGTGATGCTCAGAATAATGAAATAATAATGAATTGCCTATTCACTGTATCTCAAACAAAACCTTGTATCTTGCAGTTGTATGTTTGTGTGTGTGTGTGTATAAATGTATTTACACATATGTTTAGAACTTACATTAGAAACGTGAATATCTTTATGTACCTAAATACATTTTGATACATATGTTTTGATCCTGCCATTATCTAACTCTGCATACATTATTTGTAGATAAATGTTTTTCTAATTATCTTACGGATAGGCCATTGTCAGATGTAGTTAGAAGCTTCTTAACTACTCTCTAACCCACTTACACATCTGACATGATGTAGTCATGTTCTGAGTGACATCATGCCAATGGCTTTTAGAAATGTCACTTAAACACCACTAAAGGCTTATAATCTCCGTTTAAACATCTTCAACATGTTTTTTTCAGGCAGAAAGTACATATCTGTTCTTTCCCTTTAAAAGTTTGTTGTTTTTGAATTTTTATTTTTTAGGAATAAAATTATTATATTTCTAGCAATAATTACAAGCAATTTTCTTCTTCATAGTGATAATCTCACTGAATTAAATGAATGCCTGGAAGACATGTGGTTTTACATTTCTTCTTGACTGAACACTCAATTACAAGGATCCTCATGACAGAGGCACTCAGGCTGAGGGAGAAGCACACAACCTGCCAGAAATCTGGTAATGGAGCAAGACACAGGGGGCTCCCCGCAAACACACATCTTCACATTCACAGATCATTAATATTTAGTGTGATTTGTTTTTAAATTTAAAAATGCATATTAATTGTATATATTGTGTGTGTGCATATGTGTGTGTGTAAGCATGTGTGTGTATGTACGCCTAAATGCAAGCTGGAGATAAACTTATTCTGAGGCATTGGCATGCTGTGTATTTCATATTTGTT
>NW_012103476.1:6445260-6461463 GCF_000951045.1 Mandrillus leucophaeus
TGCAGAGAAACAGAGAAAGAGAAGTTCATTCCAGAAAATAGTTCATCTCAAGAAAAGTGCCTGAGTACTAAAATAAAATATTCTTTGAGGATAAAGAAACAGCTGAGGATTGGGGAGTAACACTGAATACAGTGCATGTTACTCAAATTTTACCTTATACCAACTGTACTCCTCCTGGACCCTTAGAGTACTGGGTTTGCACTTAATGAACAAGAAAACTCATTAAAAATATATTAACATTATAACGGGACTTTGAGAGTACATGGTGAAATGTACAAAGTCAGTCACTGACCCTGGTAGGATCCGGAAGTCACGCTAGTACTCTTAGCACTTCCAGGAATACTGTCCTCAGCACAGACAGCAGTCCCAGGTTCAGGCATTACTGTTCGGGGCACAGATGGCAGCCCGGCCCCCATCACAGTAAGGCCAATGCCTTTGCCAGGTATGAGTGCCTTAGTAGTTTCTCCAAGCACAAAAGTACAGGTGGAATAGAAGAGAAAACTGCCAGTTGCCAGGAAATGCCCAAGGAGACTAATTTGTAGAGAAGATTCAAAACAATCCCTGAATTTCCTAGATTTCTTTGATAAGTGTTTGGCTGGAATCCCAATACAGCAAGTGGAAGCAGAACCAGAGAAAATTACTTTGTTGTGTTTATAATTAGCTACATAGTTTTATATACAGTTTGATAGTTTGGTTTCCTAGTCATATATTGTTATTTTCTCCATAGTATAGGAACCTAAGAAGCCACAGCAACCGGTATCAGTATCATTCTGTATGTGTGACTGTGTGTGTGGGTGTATGTGTATGCACGTATGTGTGTGACTACATAATATCAATGTCTTATCACAAAGTATCTCTCTGTAAAAATCTTATCACAATTTTGTGCATACATGCTGTCAGTTTATTTTAAAAGGGACATTCACTGGATTTAAACATAGAATACCAGCCACTGCATTGACACTAAGGAAATGTTTTGTTTTCATTTTGGATAGATTAGAAAATAAGCATCTATTTTAAAATGCATTTACATTACAAATGACATGCTACATATTTCAGAGGTTCCTACATTTTCTCTGTTCATGGAATCCTTTCATATTTTTATGTTTTACTTTTTTGTCAAAGCAACCTTAAGCTAAAAGAAATATCTAATAGTTTCATGTATAGTAGTTAAGCCCAACAACTTACTACGTATTATTTATTAACAACTTAACACCTATGGCATAGAACAACTTCTCACACTTTCAAATTGGATTGGATTCCATCACCCTCATTTTCTGTTCTCCACTGTTTTTTTTTTCTCAAAGTACTTGCCTTTTATGTTAGCCGTCTCTGAAAACCCAGGTTCACAATAAGAAGACATCACTATAAGGAGTGTCAGTGCTCTAATGCTTAACTATGAACTACTTCAAGCGAGTAGTTTTGGAGAAGCTGCTGTGTACCCTTGAAAATTTAAAATGATTCATAATCTCAATATGAAAATTTTAAAATTTTCAAGGGAACACACCAGCTTCTCCAAAACTACTCGCTTGAAATAGTTCATAGTTAAGCATGAGTTATATTCCAGGTTCTTTTAGTTAGGAATATTAACTTATTGACAGATTATAGTCTTTATAGGTAGTTGATGAATTCAGAAAAGTTTACAGATGAAAAGTCTGGGAGAGGGAAGAATATCTGAAACTCATACATCATTAGTGAAAGTTACTAGTACTCCTTACCTATGTGTGCTTGCTAATATAGCATCCCACTGAAAAGAACCTTATATCATCAGGATTTTTTTGCTGTGGATATATTGAGTATGCTCACTTACAACTTTTCACATGATTATTTAATGGCTCAGAGTTCTTAAGAAATGACTTTCTTCTTTTATTAAAAACATCACATACCAGGGCCTTTTGTGGGTGGGGGGAGAGATCGCATTGGGAGATATACCTAATGTAAATGACAAGTTAATGGGTGCAGAACACCAACAAAGCACAGGTATACATATGTAACAAACCTGCACGTTGTGCACACGTACCCTAGAACTTAAAGTATATTAAAAAAAGAAAAAAAACAAAAAAAAACTGAGGCCGAGGTGGGCAGATCACGAGGTCAGGAGATCGAGACCAGCCTGGCTAATACGGTGAAACCCCGTCTCTACTAAAAAATACAAAAACAAAATTAGCTGGGCCTGGTGGCAGGTGCCTGTAGTCCCAGCTACTCAGGAGGCTGAGGCAGGGGAATGGCGTGAACCCAGGAGGCGGAGGTTGCAGTGAGCCGAGATCACGCCACTGCACTGCAGCCTGGGCGACAGAGCTAAACTCTATCTCAAAAAAAAAAAAAAAAAAAAAAAGTGTTTTTCCTCTTCATTATCCTCAGAGAAAAGGAAATGACTTTATCTTATTCAGAAGATGAATGTGAGTTATTTCATGTGATATTATGTTTAAATTGGCTGATTAGAACCTGAAAAATAATATTTGAAAAATATATGACATATAAATGAGACTGAAAAAGTAATGTGCTTTGTTTTTATATTTATAAAATGGCTCATAATCTACTATGACTCTTGAAAAAGTTAAAACAACCTTGTGAATTCACTGTGCTATACTGGATGGGCCTTAGTGCATGATATGGGAAGAGCAGTTGTGCTCAAAAGTCAGTGGTAAGTGTCAGAGTAGTAAGTATAGTAGTTCTAGACATACGTGTTATAATGTTTACCAAAAGTGAGCACTCAGTGATACTTGTCATTATAGACAAAGGCAAATAAAATCTGATATTATCAAGGAAAATTAAATGTCTAGTAAATAGGGACCTCAGAAGTGTATATATGTTTCTAGGCTAATATTTGCAAGACATACCTAAGTTTTAAAGCTTTTCCCTATTCTCAGACAATAGTAATATATCATCTGTAACTGTTCATAAAGTGAAAGTGAATAAAAACCAGATAAAATCATTATCTCATTTTAGTATGAAAGAAATAGTTTGTCTAAGAATTACTTCTCCACAGATGATTGAGATTTTATCGGTATTAAACTAAGCCATATTAATGATTTGCTATTTGTATGAAACAATAATAAAAATTTTAATTAAAAATTCTAGCAAAGGAAAGTTTAGTACAAGCAAGAAACTGTTGCTTTGTTCACTTGTAAGCAGGTGAGATATGAAAAAACAAATAAAAGATTCATTTTTGTCTGAATGAGAGTTAGTTTATACAAATGCATTATTTTATCTAATACCCTCTTATTTCCAAATACCATTGTGAAGTTCCACCTTTTTATAGGACTTCCTTTTAACTAATGTAAAGCTAAAATCAAATTTGAATAAAATCGTAAATACACAGAATGCATTACTGCAGTGCTAAAAATGCATAGCAGTTTTGTATACGTGTGTGTGTGTGTATGTTTTCCTTCCTCTATAATTATCCCTTTCTGTCAGCTTAGTCTATCTGAACACAAAGCTCCCTGTTGCAGCACCAAATCTTAGCCCGGTGTCTTGGGGCTCTTATCATTGACAGTTCTGCAGATCATGTTCCCAGTGGTAGACCACCAGGCCAAGACCCAGCCTTGGATCACTGTTCCCTCCAGTGTCTCCAGAAGCAGCTCAGTGGATGAAACAGATTCTCATTAGTCACAGGATTCTAGCTTAATTTTTTCAAGGTTCAAGATTTATACTATACTAGGTCCAGCAGAATGAACACCATGAAAGCTTTGAACAAAAAATTTGAAGTCTTGCTCGTATTTCCTAGTTTCTGTCCTGGAACCCAATGGGCCTGCAGGCTCAGCCTCAAACACAACTAATTTTTTTACTCTGATTCGGATCCATGGTGATTCACATCTTGTTTTTAAACACAGTTAACTACTTTTTCCTATTTTATCAAGGTTTTCTGTAATTTGGCAAGTGAAGGAATGAAAGATTGTCTAACACATGAAATAACAGCACCAACTTGACAAGATATTTGCAGGCCAGGAAAAAAAAACAATCTGGGCTTTTCAAGCGTAAGCAGAGTATGAATCAAATGTGAAGAGGAAATGGAGAAAACAGAGGAAAGTGATAAACATTGCTTAAATATAAAGGTGTAAGAAAAGGGAATTTCATATTCAGAAGTAACTCTCCCTTAGGGTAATGGATTTCAACAGAAGGCAAGTGCATAGAAATTGAAAGCAGTTCCGTGAAAATTCAGGAAAATGCCCTTAATTCAATTAGGAACTGCCTGTCATTACAGCTTTCTATCAGGTCTGGACAGAGCCTGATGGGCACATGGAGCAGCCTAATAATTTAGTTCTTAGTTAAAACAAAGAAAAAAACCAAATATTTCGTTGGAGAGGAAACCTTTTTCTATAAATTTCTTCTATAAATGTTCATACTCCTTTAAATTTGAAATAACTGAAGAGGTTAATAGTCTATATAAAATGCAACATTATAGTTTACCTTAACAGATACTGTTTTGTTTTTTATATTTTTGCAACAACACAACTAAGTTGAATGGATATTTTCCAACTTTATTGAGGCACAATTAACAAATAAAAATCATATATTTTAAGGTGTACTATGTGATAATTTGGTGTGCATATGCATTGTGTAAAGTTTATAACAAATTAACACATTCCTCATCACACATAGTTACTCTTGTGTGTGCGGATGGTGAGGACACTTAAGATCTACTCTTTTTGCAGATTTCAAGTAAACAGTACAGTATTATTAACTATCAAAATTAGATCCCCAGAACTGATCCATCTTATAACTGAAAGTTCCTGCTTGTTGAGCAACATGTGAGATCATGTAGCATTTGTTTCTCTGCATCTGGCTTTTCCATTTAGCACAATGTCCTCCAGGTTCATCCAAGTTGTCACAAATGGCAAGATTTCCTTCTTTTAAATGTCCTAATAATATTAAATTATATTTGTATATCTACACAGTATATATTAGTTTGGTGCAAATGTAATTGCTGTTTTGCCATTACTTTTAATATATGTGTCTATGTGTTGTATACATGTGTATATTTGTGCATATGTACATATATATGTACACACACACCGTATTTTCTTGATCAATGAACACTTAGGTTGTTTCCGTATCTTAGCTACTGTGAATAGATCATTCTTTTCCATTTAGATGGCACTTGTCCTTCTACTCACTAATTCAGTAACCTTTTTTGGGAGGTTACCTAACAATTTGCCCTGCTTGCATCATATGTAAAATAGGGATGGTAAAAATAATTTGCTTACAGCATTGTTGAAGTAATTAAGTAATTTACTATGTGGAAATGTTCAGAGATACATATAATGATAAATAAGTATCTTCTTTTGCTAATCTTTCATTGCAAAGTTTGATCTAACATGTTTTATTTGATGGTCAGGACCACAAAACTCCCTCACACCTTACATATATTTATTACAAAAATAGGAGAGATCAGTCAACTCAGATGACAAGTGACTTTTGTTTCTATTCTGAGGTTTTGCTGCCTGTTGAAAGAATGTGACTAGGTGTATTTCATAAGATATATAAGGAGTCACACATAAAATTCTGAGATTCCAGGCACCATAATTCAAATTTAGACCAATGTTATAGCATTGCTTCTACTTTGGTGCCAAGAAAGCTTCCCAGACGGCCCATCCATTAACCTTGTTCTGATTTTTAATAGAGTTAGTGTGATGTTTTGGAAAGAAAATTTGATTTGGAGTTAAGCAACTGAGGTTTGAACCCTAAGTCCAAAATTGCTTAGCTGTCTAAATTTCCATCAGGATAAAGGTGATAAAACGAGAATCTTGTAATGATTCTGAAACTTACGAGGGAACATAAGTAGGCCAAATAACTCAGTGCTTGGTCTATTTACCATACTTATGTTTCTCTCTCTTCTTTTTTTGGTATCAGTGCCTTGGTTTTTCTTGAAGCCGCCACATCTTCCTCCCTCTCTGCTCAGGCAGTGCAAGTGATCTACAGCAACCTTGAGCAATGCCACATGCCTAGGCCACCAGCTTTATGAGCACTCTCACTGTGACTTTTGCAAGAACTATCAGAGGAGACATTCTGTATGCCATGGAGTGGCCCAGCTGGTGGGAAGCCCTATTTCCCACCACTCTGAAAATTTGTCTGAAGATGAAATCAACTCAAATAAAACATATCTGAGCTGCAAGACCAAGAGTGATACCAGTCATTCCAGAAGGCAGTTTCACCATATGGCTGGAATTAGTCAATAAATTCTTTTTTGTTAGTTTAAAAAAAAGTTTCTATATTTTATAAGTCAGTTTTAGTTGCCTTTTACTTTTTGCAGACTGAAATATTCCTGGAAGATATAGTAGCTAATCAATAGAGGAGGGATGTATTTATTGTTAAGTCTATGATCTCTCAAATATCAGAGCCCTAAAAAGCAGAAGCCAATATCAATGATCTGGACCATCAGCTTTTCCAGGGTCTCAAGCCTGCTGCCTTTAGACTGGAACAATACCATAGGCCCTCATGGGTCTCCAGCCTGCTAGTTCACTCTGCAGCCTTGTCTGGCTCCATAATCGAGTGAGCCAATTCTCTGTAATAAATATTTGTGTGTACACACACACACACACACACACACACACACACACACAGACCCTATTAGCTCTGTTTGGTTCTACTTCTCTGGAGAACATTGACTAACGCAAAGCCCTGCTTCTTAAGGTACGACGTTTGCTTATAGCCGAATCTGCAGTGTTTCATTGCAACAGAATGAGTTTCCGAAAAATCAGGCTCTTCAATTTTGTATGCCAGTATAGACCTCCTAAAAATGAATTTTTACTCAATTCATTTCAACAATTATTATAATCATTAATGGCTTTCTATTGTTAATGAAACTGCAGCATGGCTAATAAAAACTTACTAGAAGAAATAAATTTACAATCTCCAGAGAAAAGGCCGTTACTACTTATCACGGATATTATACTCCCCCTCAAAATAGGCTGAACCCCTAACTCCCAGCAGCTTGGAATGAGATGCTGTTTAGGAATACAGCCATTGCAATTAAATTAATATGAGGTCACATTGGAGTAGGGTGATCCCTTGATCCAATATGACAAGTGTTCTTATAAGAAAAGTGAAAATAATGTAAAGACAAATACAGGAGAAGAGATCTCCACTGGCAATGGAGGCAGAAAATGAGGTGTTACAGCTGTAAGCCAAGGAACTACAAGGATTGCCAGCAAACCACCACAATTTAGGAAACAGCAAGGAAGAATTGTCTCCTACAGGTTTCAGAGGAAGAATGGCCCTGGAGACATCTTGATTTTGGACTCCTAGGCTTCAGAACTATAAAATAGTAATGTTCTGTTGTGTTAAGCCATGTAGTGTACTGCGCATTGTTACGGCAGCTCTGGGAAACTAAACACTGCCCAAGCAATATTTGTTCATTTCATCTTTTTTTTAGATTTTACATCTAAAGTTACTCTATTTATATGGAACAGGATTGGAGGAATTTCTGTAAGTTGTGGTATATTTTTTAAATAAATCTCAATTTTTACTACCATGGAGCAAAGAATAATTTTATTTGAAACGAAAGTGAAGGTAACTGAAAGTAATAGTAGCGATCTAAACTATCATGTTATTTTGTGTATTATCTCCCACAGAAAAATACATGGATGCCATTTTGAGAGTATAGAAGTAGCCAACACAGTTACCTACTGACTGTCATTTCAATCAAAAGTATCTGGTACTAGGCTTATTACCTGAGTGACAAAATAATCTGCACACCAGACCCCTACGACACAAAATTTACCCATACGACAAACCTGCACATGAAGTGAAACGTAAACCTAAAATGAAAGTTTTAAATGAAGTATGCTCTGTGATAAAGACTATAACCAACTCAATTCAATTTATTTTGATGTTGAGTTTTATACAAAGTATCAAAATATCTAACAGATAAATAAAATAATGAGAACTATGTTATTTTATTTTAAAGTATCTCACAAGGACTGAGAGAAGATCCTTGTAAGAAAGAAAATCAGTATGAAAAACTGCTTCCAAATTAAATAAATATCCTTACATTCTTTCTTTACAGAAGGGGCATTCGGGGGAAAGTGAACACATTTGTACCTGTAATTAATATATGTGAAAGGTCTTAAAGAATAATTAAATAAAATGTTCTGTGAGAGACAAATTCTGTTTAAAAAATCTGAGACATCTTTGTTTCCTCTTCTGATTTCAAGCCCCACATTTAATTGAAGAGTATATAGTATTGATTTCAAAATATATCCAGAATTAAGCCATCTCTCTCTGCACTCCACTTCTGTGCCAAGCCACCATTGCCTCGCACATGAGACAACAACCTTCTGATGTTTAAGCCATCCAGTTTGTAGTACTTGGTTACACTAGCTTCTTAATGGATTTTACCCTGATCTTCCTATTTTAAAATTTCTACATCTAGTATCCCAACCGCACACTGACCCTGCTTACCCTGCTGTATTTTTCCATAGCATTCAATATAATTTGCTTTTTAAACGTTAATTGCCTAATATTTTCTTTCTTCAACCAGAATACAAGTTCTACAAAGTCAGATGTTTTTGGTGCTTTCACAGATGTATAGCAAGCGCTTTGCCTAAAGCTTTATATGAAGTAAGTGCTTTGCTTAAAGCTTGGATGAAGTCACTTAGTAATCAATATACTTGCTAAATGAATGAATGAATTAATACCATGTAATATATTCTACATTTCAGTTTGAATAGAGAATATTGTGAGGTATTTCAGTGTCACAGTATGGTGTACTGGTTTGACTTGTGAATTTGCTATCGTAAGTGTTTGAAATGAGCATGCGATGCCATTGTGCAGGCATATATAAAATTAAATAGATTAAGGAACAATTTGGTTACAATATTTTAGTAACAAATTATCATTTCTAGATAGTAAAAGAAGGTAGAATTTCTGACAGGTTATGAAGCGGCTCTATAGTATTATGAATCGAGGACTAACAAGTCATAACTCCTCCTAGTGTTAGCCAATGCTGTTCTAGGATCTGAAGCGATAATTACAACATGAAATACTGGTCTCTGGGTCCACATGTCTCTTCATCTGTCTAAGTGAAAACAATTAACAGCAAAGCAAATTACAGAGCAAATAACTGTGTGATGATAAGAACAAAGAGAATTAAAACAAATACATTATTACAGTTCAAAAGCTGGAAAGGATGAAAAGAAGTTGATGGATAGGCACAAAATACACTTAGAAGAAATAAGACTTGATGTTTGATAGGTCAGTAGGGTGACTCTGGTTATCATTAATCAATTGACCATTACAAAATAGCAAGAAGAGAGAAATAGAAATATTCCTAGCCTAAAGAAAAGATAAATTTTTAAGATGATGGATATATCAATTGCCATCTTCTGGTAATATGCATGTATAAAATTATCATGTGTACACTGGAAATATGTCCCTCTAATATGTATTAGTTTAAAAAATAAAAATTATAAAAGCTGTAAAAAGTCATTACTGAGAAGTAAAATGAAATGGATCCTGGAAAAAATGCCTAAAAGCTATGTTCAAGATACACCAGAAGGATTTATTCATAATTCTATTTCATCCATTGTATAGACTTAGAATCATTCACAGAAGCAAAGTATACAAGTCAGAAATGGCGCTATAAGTTTTATATGTACAGAAAAAGATTAAAATTGGAGAAATATAAATTTTGAAAGCATAATATATAGTTGTAGCATAACAAATAGTGACACATTTATATTGAATAGATGAAATTGAGGTAACATAAAACTATATACATGAGATATTAGGTTGGTGCAAAAGTAATTATTGTTTTTGCCATTGAAAGTAATGGCAAAAAACCCGCATTACTTTTGCACCAACCTGATATATTATTATATAAATATGTGCCTGTGTATTCTGATCCAAACACCTCAAGAGCAAAGAAAAAGCTTGATATGTATTTTGATTCATCGAGCTCAGTAAGTGTTCAAAATTTACTTTGTGTGTGTGTATGATTCAATTAACACGAAATAGTATTTATTTATTTTAATTATATATTTTTAAAATTTTTGTATTTTTAGAGAAAGGATCTCACTGTGTTGCCCAGGCTGGAGTGCAGTGGTGTGACCATAGCTTACGGCAACCTCAAACTCCTGGGCTCAAAAGATCCTCCTGCCTCAGCTTCCCCATTAACTGGGACTTCAGGCACCTGCCACCACATCTAGCTACATTTTTTTTGGCGGGGGAGATGGGATCTCCCTATGTTGCCTAAGCTGATCTTAAACTCCTAACTAACCTCAAGCAATCTTCCCATTTTGGCCTCCCGAAGTGCTGGTATTATTAAAGGCATAAGCCACCATGCCTGACCTTTTAGTATTGGTATTACTATTTTTTTAAATAATTTTAACTTTTATTTTAGATTCAGGGAACACATGTGCAGGTTTGTTACATAGGTATATTTCATGATGCTGAGATTTGGGATATGATGGACCCTGTCACACAGGTAGTGAGCATAGGACCCAATAGTTAAATTTTTCAACCTTTTTTTCACCCTCTCACCCTCTCCCACGTAGTTGTCCCCAGTATCTATTGTTGCAATCTTTGTGTCCATGAGTACTTAATATTCAGCTCCCACTTAGAAGCGAGAACAGGTGGTATTTGGTTTTCTGATCCTGTATTAATTAATTTATGATAATGACCTCCAGCTGCATCCATGTTGCTGCAAAAGAAATAATTTCATTATTTTTAAGGCTGGGTGGTATTTGATGATGTATATGTACTACATTTTTATTATCTAATCTACTGTTGATGGGCACCTAGGTTGATTCCATGTTTTTGCAATTGTGAATAATGCTGCAATGAACATATGAGTGCATATGTATTTTTGGTAGAATGATTTATTTTATTTTTTTGATATATACCCAGTAATGGGGTTGCCGGGTTACATGGTCATTCTAAATCCTTTGAAAAATCTTCAAACTGATTTCCACAGTTTGGCAGGACTAATTTACATTCCTACCAACAGTGTATAAGTCTTTTCGTTTCTCTGCAACCTCACAGGCATATGATATTTTCTGAGTTTTTAATAATAGCCAATCTGATACGTGTGAGATGGCATTCCATTGCTATTTTGATTTGCATTTCTCTGATGATTACTGATACAGAGCATTTTTTCATATGTTTGCTTATCACTTTTATGTCTTCTTGTGAGAAGTGTCTGTTTATATCTTTTGCCGACTTGGTAATGGGGTTGATTTTTGTTTGTCAACCTTTAGTGGATCCTCTAGGTTTTCCAATTTACCAGCATGCAGTTTCTCATAGCATCCTCTAATGACCCTTTGAATTTCTGTGATAAAGGTTGTTATGTCTCCTTTTTCATCTTTGATTTTATTTTGGGGGGTCTTCTCTCTTTTTTTATCAGTCTACCTAAACGTTTGTCAATTTTGTTTAACTTTTCAAAAAATCAACTTTTAATTTTGTTGATCTTTTGTATTATTTTCATTTCAATTTCATTTATTTCTACTCTGATCTTTATTATTTCATTAATTCTACTAATTCGGGGTTTGTTTGTTGCTTTTCTAGTTCTTTACCATTCAATATTAGGTTATTTATTTGAAATTTTCTTTTTCTGATGTAGGCACTTAAAACTATATACTTCTTAGTATTGCTCTCACTGTATCTCATAGGTTTTGATGTGTTGTGTTTCCATTATCATTTATTTCAATACATTTTTCCATTTTTTTCTTAATTTCTTAAGATACTGTTTATTGAGGAGCATATTGTTTAATTTTCATGTGTTTGTATTGTTTCCAAAATTCTTCTTGTTATTGATTTCTTGTTTTATTCCACTGTGGTCAGAGAATATACTTGATATAAATTTCATTTTTCAATTGTGTAAGACTTGCTTTGTAGCCTAACATACGGTTTATCCTTGGGAATGATCCATCTGCTGAGGCAAAGAATGCATATTTTACAGCCATTTAATGAAATGTTCTCTAAATATCTATAGATTTATTTGGTCTATAGTGCAGATTAAGTCCAATGTTTCTTTGCTAATTTTCTGCCTAGATAATCTGTCCAATGTTTCTTTGCTAATTTTCTGCCTAATCTGTCCAATGTTTCTTTGCTAATTTTCTGCCTAGATAATCTGTCCAGTGTTAAAAGTGAGGTCTTGAAGTCTTCAGCTATTATTGAAGCCTATCTCTAATAATATTAGCTTTATATATCTGGACATTTCAATGTTGGGTGTATATATATTTACAATTGTAGAATCTTCTTTCTGAATTGATCCGTTTATCATTATATAATGACCTTCTTTGTTTCTTTTTGCACTTTTTGTCTTAAAATCTATTTTGTCTGCAATAGATTATTGGGTCTTTTTTTTTTTTTAATCCATTCAGCCACTGAATGTATTTTCATTGGATACTTTAGTCCATTCATATTCAATGATATTACTGATGAGCAAGGACATACTCTTGCACTTTTGTTATTTCTTTTCTGGTTCTTTTGTGGTCTTCTTTCTCTTCTTCCTTTCTGTTTTCCTTTTAGTGAAGGTGATTTCTTCTGCTGGTATGTTTTAATTTCTTACTATTTATTTTTGTGTATATATTGTACATTTTTTTATTTGAGGTTATCATGAGGCTTGCAAATAACTTAAAACCCACTATTTTAAACTGTTGAACAGTGATTGCATAAACAAATATACTGACAAAGAAGCAAAGGGAAAACTACAGAAAAGAAACTCTACACTTTCAATTCATCCCTCTGCTTCTGAACATTTCATTGTTTTTATTTCTATCTGATTGTACTATGTCTTGAAAAGTTATTGTAGTTATTTTTTATTGATTCATTTTCCAGTCTTTCTACTCAAAATATATGTTGTTTCCATATCACAATTACAGTGTTACAATATTCTGTGTTTTTCTGTGTACTTACTGTTATGAGAGGTTTTTATGTATTCAGATGATTTCTTATTGCTCATTAACATTCTCTTTTTTTTTTTTTTCAAATTGGAGAACTTCCTTCAGCATTTCTTTTAGGACAGGTCAGGTGTTAATGAAATCCCTCTGTGTTTGTGAGTCAGCTGAGTTTTGTCTTGCATTGCTTTCAGCTGTGCCAGGGCAGCACCGAGTTCTAATGTAAAGTCCCACAATCACTTTGCTCTTCCTTCCCCAAGTGCACAGATTATCTCTTCCTGCCCCAGGGCCACCACCAGGGGATGGGAGAAGGGGGACATTAGCAGTTCAATGTTGTCTCCCCTACCCTCTTCAGTGTCTCTTTCAGTGACATGAAGTTAAAATCTGGTAGTGTGATCACTCACCTGACTTTTGGTTGTTATAAAGATGCATTTGTGTGTGTATAGTTTTTCAAGTTGGTATTTCTGTGGGGAGGATGAGTGGTGGAAGCTTCTATTTGGCCATTTTACTCCACTTCCATCAATAAAAATAAGCTTTATCCTGGGTCTTAATTTTTCTACATAATTTTCACAATCTGTCACTAAATCAGAAGTTCTCAGGCATACCAGAAGATCAGAAAAGATTGAAAACCATAAGGAAACACAGACTGAATGAAAAAAACACATTATATATTGATTTTGATAAATGTTTATAAAATAAACCAATGGAGCTTCTGAACATCAAAGAAAACAATCAGCAAAAGAAAAGACAACTTATAAATTGAGAAAATGTATTTAGAAATTGTATTTCTGATAAGAAGTTAGTATCAAAATTTATAAAGGTTTATAGAATTTAATAGCCAAAAAAAAAAACCCAATTAAAAAATTGAAAAAGGACCTGAAGAGACATTTTTCCATAGAAGACTTAAAAACGGCCAGCAGTTACATGAAAAGACGTTCCACATCCCTAATCATCAGGGAAATGCAAATCGAAACCACTATGACATATTACCTCATACCTATTAAAATAGCTATTCTCAAAAAAACAAAAGCTAACAACTATTGGTGAGTATGTGGAGGAAAGAGAACTCACTGCTGATTGGACTTTAGGTTAGGGCAACCTTATGGACAATATGGAGGTCCCTATGAAACTGAAAATAGAACTACCATAAGACCCAGCAATTCCTCTCTTGAGTATATACCCAAAGAAAATAAAAATCACCATTTTGTAAAAATACCTGCCCTCCCATGTTTAGTCAGCATTATTCACAATAACCAAGATATAGAAGCAACTTAGGCCAGTAATCCCAACACTTTGGGAGGCCAAGGTGGGCGGATCACCTGAGGTCAGGAGTTCGAGACCAGTTTTGCTAAAATGGCGAAACCCCATCTCTACTAAAAATACAAAAATTAGCCGGGCGTGGTGGTGTGCGCCTGTGATCCCAGCTATGCAGGGGGCTGAGGCAGGAGAATTGCTTGAGCCCAGAAGGCAGAGGTTGCGGTGAGCCGAGATCATGCCATCACACTCCAGCCTGGGGGACGAGAGTGAGACTTCATCTCAAAAAAAAAAAAAGGCAACTTAAATGTCAGCTGCGTAAAGTAACTGTGGTGTGTGTGTGTGTGTGTGTGTATTGTGTATGCATATAATCATATATATAATGAATATTATTCAGCCTTTAAAAAGGAGATCCTGACATTTGCCACAAAATGGATAAACCTGGAGGACATTATGCTAAGTAAAAGGTAAGCCAAACACAGAAAGAAAAATATTGCATTATCTCATATGTGTAATCTATTTCTTTAAAAAGGTCAAATATACAGACACAGAATAAAACAGTGGTAACCAGGGATCCAGTGGAGAAGGAAAGTGGAGGATGTATGTCAAAGGATACAAAGTTGCAGATACATAGGATGAAGAAGGCTAGAGACCAACATGAAGATGTGAAAAAGACTGTAGTTAATAATATTGCAGTTTTTGGGATCTTTGCTAAATGAATAGATTTTAGTTGTTCTTAGCACACACACAAAAAATAGCTATGTGAGATGATAGATATTTTAATTTGCTTAATTATATTAACCTTTTTACTATCTATATGTATCTCACCTCATGTTGCATACACCTTAAATATACACAACACGATTTATTTAACAAATAAACCAACGTTTACTCAAAAACCAAAAGAGAAAATAGACATGAAAACTCCATTTTATGTGTTGAACAGCAGATTAGACACAGGCGAACAGAAAATTAATGAACAGAAAGATAGGTCAAAAGTAAACATCCAGATAGAAGCATAAGCAATTAAAAGAAGGAAAATGGGCCAAGGTGCTTATAATTCCAATGCTTTGGGAGGCTAAGACGGGCAGACTGCCTGACGCCCAGAGTTCCAGACAAGCCAGGCTAACACGGTGAAACCCCCTCTCTACTAAAAACACACACACATTTTGATGAGCGTGAGTCCCAAGTAGCTGGGAGTACAGGCATGTGCCACCATGCCCAGTTATTTTTTCTTGTGAAGCACAAGAATTCCTTGATCCAGAGGTTGCACTGAGTCGAGATGTTGCCCCTGCACTCCAGACTGGGCGACAGAGGGAGACCATGTCTCAAAAATAAATAAATAAATAAAATAACATAAAAGAAGTAAAATGTAGACTAGAGGGTAAGAGCACATGTAACATGGTGAAAGGCTCTAAAATATATTTAATTAGGGGAAAAGAGTTGAGAATTATTAGGGATCAATTATCAAAGAGGTCATGTCTGTGAATTATCAAAACCTGGAAGTGACATAATGCCACAGACATAAAAGTAATAAAAACCTTAAGTGGGGGAAACTAAAAAATACCAGACTATAAAACATCAAAAAGTATAACAGAATTGTTGAAAACCAAAGATGTAGAGAAAAGCTTAAAAACAGTCAGAAGTCAAGATGGGAGCAGAGATAGGAGGAAGTAAAGGAAATTTTACCTACAAAATAACACTAAGCTTTACAGCTGACATTACAACAGCAACAATAAAAGCCAAATTACAATAGAAAATATTTTCAAATAGTTAAAAGTAACTGCAAACCACTTGGAATTCTCTACCCTCTAAAAAACAATGTCTTCATTAGCAACTTCCACTGTCATTGGAGTTATTCATGTTCCATGTTTAATGTATACGTATTTACTCAGCTAGTTTGTCTATATTTTCAATTCACCATGACAAACAGGTTTTGTGTTTATATTTGGTTTGATCATCTATCACACGGCCTCCCTTGTCATAGGCATTAATAAATGTTGTTAATCCTATTGAGAGGTGACAACGTGCTAGCAGCCCTCGCTAGCTCTCGGCGCCTCCTCGGCCTCAGCGTCCCACTCTGGCGGCGCTCCAGGAGCCCTTTAGCCCGCCG
>NW_012103476.1:6461958-6486612 GCF_000951045.1 Mandrillus leucophaeus
TGTGTCTAGCTAAAGGATTGTAAATGCACCAATCAGCACTCTGTGTCTAGCTAAAGGTTTGTAAATGCACCAATCAGCACTTTGTCAAAATGGACCAATCAGCTCTCTGTAAAGTGGACCAATCAATTTTCTGTAAAATGGACCAATCAGCTCTCTGTAAAATGGACCAATCAACTCTCTGTAAAATGGACCAATCAGTAGGATGTGGGTGGGGCCAGATAAGGGAATAAAAGCAGGCCAGCGAGCAGGAGCAGTGCTGTTTTGGCTTCCTTGCGTAGAGTGAGGGGTTTTTTGTTTGTTTGTTTGTTTGTTTGTTTTTTGTTTTTATTTTTGCTGTTGAAGGTGAGCCTTGCTGCTCTTTAGTCTTTGGGTCTGTGTCGTTTTTATGAGCTGTGACACTCACCGTGGAGGTCCGCAGCTTCAGTTCTGAAGTCAGGGAGACAACGAACCAAGCAGAAGGAAGAAACTCCGTATACATGTGAGCATCTGAAGGAACAAACTCCGGAGGCACCATCTCTAAGAACTGTAACACTCGCTGCCAGAGTCAGAGGCTTCATTCTTGAAGTCAGCGAGAGCAAGAAGTCAGTAGTTCTGGGCACACCATGTGTAAGTGATTAATCTCTTGACAATAGTTCCTCGTGAAAGTTAATCTTAAAACTCATACTGATTATCTGTAAAGTGAAGGTGTTTTTTCTTATTAAAAAAGATGTAAAGTAATTTAAATGAATGCACATATCAAAGGCATGTCTTTCAGTGACCCACATGATTATTGGTCCAATTGACATTGCTCCATTGTCTGGGGAAACACACAGGGTCCTTGGTCTCGTGCTGAGAAAATTAGTGATAGACACAGATGGAGCTGGATTAAGGAGTGGAAAGTTTAGTAGGTAGGAAAGAGAACGGCTTTTCCTTAGAGGAGAGCTCCAAACCAAATAACTCCACAGGGGGCAGAAGGCAGTCGGTTACATTGGGAGGCTTGAGAAGGTGGTGTCTGATTTGCATAGGGCCGAAGAGGTTGGCTTGACCAGGTGTGGTGTTGAAGTAGCCCCCCAAAAAAGTCCTGCCCACGCTAACTTTCATTGTGTAAATGTGGCTAGTTGGCTGGTCGCTATGATACGTAGACACATGGCATCTACCTGGCTCACTGTCATCATGTCTGCGCAAGTGGTAGCAAAGAAAAAGTAGAGGGAACCACCATGTTGAGTGTGTACCTGACTCTGAGCCTTTTGTATTTACGTATGGCTTATCAATACTTGCAGGTCTGGCTTTTCAGGCTGCTGTTAGAAATGAAATGTTTTGGGGATTGCTTTTTTATTAAAAGAAAAAGCCTTACTGAGGACATTTTTCCCTTTCTAGCTGTCTAAAATGATTTCTTAGTAACTTCTGTAATATAATTCCAGGAACATTAAAAAGTAACTGAAGTTTAGTGACATCATTCACAAATTTAATTTTCAGGAAGTAGCATTGTGTGCGTGGCTGTGTGTTATGCTTCAGTTAGCCCCATTCTTTAAGTTCATCAGTTCACATCATCTACTTTTTAAATATAATCAATAAAATCAAATTTTATCAGTTACCATAGATATGTTTCTAAAATATAACTTTGGTTTCTTTTGAAATAAAATTTATTTTACTTTTTATATTTGTTTTTTAACTTTTTAGGTTGATACAAATGTATACAAGAGTTGCAGAAATAGCACAGAACCCACTTACCTATCCAGCTTCCCAAGTGGTGTTTGTTTATGTAATCAAAAAATGCAGTTATAAAAAACAGCAAGTTGACTTTAATGTAATACTATTAGTCAATCTAGGGATTTTATTCAAGTTTTACTTTGTCACTAATATTCCTTTTCAGTTCCAGTATCCAATTCAGGCTCACATATTGAATTTAGTTGGCATATTTCCATAGTTTCCTCTAATATGGAATACTTTCTCTGTCTTGACTTTGAAACTATTGAAGATTGCTGGTCATTTTGTAGAACACGTATGAATTTGCATTCTCGAATATACACTACGGAAATGCTGTGTTATTACATGATCACATTATCTGATGTTGATAATACTACTGAGATATTTGTAAGAGAGGACCATGTTTCCAAAACATGATGTACATGAATAAAAAAATTTAGGTACAACCTCTGCAAGCTTCTGTACTCCATCAAATTTAAGACGTATTCATTATAAGATGCTTCATTGGATTTACCTGCAATATTTAGAAGGAAAAACTAATGCTTTCATGAAAAGTACAATGCAATAACTTTCTAACTAGAAATGTTACAAAAGTTGAAAAATTTGTTTTTATTTAAATAATAGAAGTGCGGATATCATGAACAGTTATTGACCAGGTTCATAAAAAGCGGTCTGACCGTAGCTTAACACCACGACTGCCACCAGACCAGCTGTGATTGGGATTCCCTTCTCAGGTTCAGAGATGTTAAAATGGGGGGTGGGGGCGGAGTGGAAAAAAGTATTTTAAGTAAAAAGCAAAATGAATAGCGAGGCCAAGCCACTTTTTTCTTTAACGCGGTGTCTGAGGGGTTTTGTCTGCGGCTTGTCCTGCTACAGATTAACACCCTCAAGCAATGGTAAAAAGGCACACTTCATATTGTGTACAGTGGAAATTCATTCATTCTTGTGGTAGGGGAATAACATGATCATAACATGTTGTTGTTGTTAGGGGGGTGCTTATAAGAGAGAATAGTATTTCCAGAATGTGAGAAAGGTCTTATGCATTGGGATATATTACCTTACCCCAACACCAGGAATGGCAATAAGGGAAAAAGTTTGAGTTTGGGGATCATACTGTTGAGAAAAAAAAAAGACGCCTATTCACTTGCCTATGCTTAACATAGCACCATAACCACAGTGCTAAGTTAATAGTCTCTTGCTTTAGTGTAAACATTGGGAAAAGCTTTAAAAAATTTAGAAAACAAATACAAAGATCCTAAAACCATGATTTTCCAAGCTGAAGGTCATTTTCCCATTTCACAGCGTGATGTTTCATGGAAATGCTTTATATTCACCTAATGATTGAGTAACGAATACAATTGCAACAGTAGGAAATTTAACAAGACAACAGAAAACAAACTTAGAATTATGAGTATTAGTTTACTAGAGTGGCAGATTTTTACCTGTGTAAAGTAAAAAAATGCATTTCCAAAAATGAATAGTATAGCATAGAAAACCTGAATTAATTATTTTAATTAGAGAATCAATCTGGCAGCTTAATGTTGAAGAAGCAAAGCCATTTCATTGTATCTGCATAGACCCACCTCTAAGGGAACTGCCTGGGACAATCCTTTATGCCTATTGTCCTGGCATAATTATTACCATTCTCTATCACTGTCAACGCTTTTCAAGTTTGACAATAAGTCATGTGACCACTGAACTGATAATTTAAGTTGTAAATTATTTAGAATATGCAATGTCAAAAATACATTTATTTGGACATTAATTGGTGTAAGTGTATGAAGAGCAAGAACCTAAAATTGTAAATGTTATGTAATAAACTCCCAAAACTGGTTTTTAATGTAAAAAATGCATTTATACTCTGAGTTTCTTACATCACTTTTATTTTCCATGCTTATTTGAGGTATATGGGATGCCCAGAAACTTTTCTAACATAAGACAAATAAGTATAAAAACATAGTGAATCTGGAGCAGTTAGGAGCATGATATTTCCCATAGCATTTGAATCCTGGCTCTGCAACTATCATTAAGTAACTTTGCAGACTCACTCTAAGCCTTCTGTGTCTGTTTTTAAATCTCTAAATTAGAGGTAATTGTAACATTTACCTTAAAGTATTGCTGCAAGAACCGAATGAGTGATAACGCTCTATATAAATTCGAGAACATCTCTGGCATTTTGTAAGCATTACATGAGTACAGGTAGCCCCCAACTTAACTACAGTTCAATTCATGGTTTTTAACTTTAGGATGGTGTGAAAGAAACATATGTTGAGTAAAACTATACTTGAAATTTTATATTTTCATCTTTTCCCAGGCTAGTGATACGCAGTTTGATGCTCTCTCCAGATGCTGGGCAGTCAGCCAGGGTATCATCAGGATAAACCACCAACATTCTTCAGCGTGCCGTGTTGTCAGATAATTCTGCCCAGCTGCAGGCTAATGCAAGTGTCCTGAGGATGTTCAAGGTAGGCTAGTCTATGCTATGATTGATGTTCAGTAGTTTAGGTGTAGTAAATGCATTTTCGACTTAAAATACTTTGAATTTATCATGAGTTATAGGGACATAACCCTATCATGAGTTGAGGAGCATCTATATTTAGATGAATAGATAGATAAAGGGGAATTTGGGGATTATTGCCTCTTTATACAAGTTCAAATTCACTTGGGAAAAGGGGGGAGGTTGATGGGTTTTTAAGTACAACACTGTGAGAACACAAAGTATAAACAAGAAACCTAACCCGAAAAGAGACAGTGAATCTTTAACACACTTCAGGACTCAGGGCGCCACACAGGTCTAAGGTAACTTGCAGGAATATGACATGGGTACAACTTTCAAGAGCTTTGAATTTATTTCTTAAAAGAGCTCAACGTAAAACCAAAGTGAGAGCAAGAACATTTTAGTTTTCTTCTCTTGTTTTACTCCATGTTTCATATATTAACAAACCATGTTTGATATTACTTTTAAAATATTTTGAAAATGTGTCCATATTTGATTACTTTCATTTATACTACATACTCCATGACATCATCATCTCATTTATTTCAGTTGACCCCTAGTTTGTCTCGCTGTTCTGCCCTTGCTCTCTATTCAGTGTATTTCCTCCGAGTAGCAAGAAATCTTCAGTTAAGGCAGAAGACTTGACTCTCAGAACCATCCATTGGTTTCCTGTTTCAGTTACCATAACAGTTAGAGTCCTTAGAATTGTATACAAAGCACTCCGTGCTTACCTCTTTATTAAACTTATTTTTTTCTTTTTTTAAAAATTTTTATTTACTTTATTTCAATAGGTGTTTGGGAAACAGGTGGTAGTTGGTTATGCGAATAAGTTCTTCAGTGGTGATTTCTGAGATTTCAGTGCACCCATTACCCAAGCAATGTACACTGTACTCAAATGTGTAGACTTGTATCCCTCACCCCCACTCCCACCCTTTTCCCCAAGGTTACCGTTGGTGTATAGCAGATTTGTGTACATTAATTTTGTATCCTGAAACTTTGTTGAATTCATTTACAAGTTCTAGGAGCTTTTTGGATGAGTCTTTAGGGTTTTCTAGGTATATGATCATATCAGCAAACAGCGACAGTTTCACTTTCTCTTATACTTTCTAGTATTCTCTCTTTTCCTTATTTTCATAGAAGCCACAATGGTTCCATGCTTGTACCCAGCAGACACATTGATGACTCATGGGTTTGCTCTTCTTCCTTCTACGTGAAAAATCTCCCCCCAATATAGCAATGTGGCTCCAAGATACACTTAGGATCTTTGCTAAACTTTTTTCTTTAGTAAACTCTTTTCTTGACTCTAGTATAGAGAAGAAATTCTCATCTGTTTGGTCTAGATTGACAACATTTCAAGGCATGTATAATGGGTAAATGCTTCTCAAAAAGGCTGAGGCTTGTTAAACTTGGGCCATGTTTTTCCTGTTATTAGTGTGTATTTCATTCAACTTTATGTGTATCTTTTATAAAAGTGTAATATACAACAATTCTGAGGAAAGTGCTTTTATGGAATAAAGCATTCAATTTTTTAGTTTTCTGAGCCTAACTTTGTTTTTGGAGTTAGAGAAGAAATGGAGGCATTCCATCATTTAGGGGTTTCTCTTCAAGTACACTGCCCTTCCTGGTAGCCCTCTACAAAAAGTCAGACATTCCAAATAATCTTTTTCTCCTTTCCAAAAACAACTCTTTTCTAGAACAGTTGGCCAGTGCCCACTTAGTATACAGCATATTGTAGATTGAGTTCACAAACCTGCTTAGCCAGAATGTGCTGTCAGCATTCTTTGCATCAGAAGACCAAACTTAGATTTGTTGTATTCAGAAAGATAAGAATATATTATAAATTTAAAATACTAATAATTTTCTACAGAACATGTTTATGTACAAAATACAGACAAAAATTTTACTAGCTGTTAAAAGGGTGATTGCTATTTGATCACAATATTCTTCAATAATATGATCAGTAGATGTGTCTTCTCAAAATGTCGTAAAATAATATTTCAAAAACATTTCTCAAAACAGGTAGGTCACAGTCTGCTAAATAAAAGGAAAAGAAACCAGTGTATATTTATTAACAAATAGGTATTCCTTGAATGAATATGTTTTGGGCTTTTTACTCTTTTTAGTGTTGCTTTTGCTTCTCTGGACACTTCCCCCTATAAAATGATTAGTTGCCATGCTCAGATGTCGTGTGTTGAATCTGAGTTGTCAACTCTTGTGAGTTGCCAAAGTATATTGAAATAGAATCAGACATTCAAAAAAACCAGTCATCTCTTTAATGATAGCTTGAAGACACTATTATTTTGATATTGAATTTTCTGCATCCCCCCAAGATAAAAATGTATGTTAATAATGTAACTTAAACATTAACAATTGTTTTGGAATGCCAATTCATCTCTTTTATGGGCATTGAAGAGATTAAGTGACCTAAGATGCTTTATTTTGGAGGATACAAATATGCTGATTGCAGCAGAATCTGCCCTGGTAATAATGTAAATAACATAGTGAATAGTGAACTCAGTGCACTGCATTTGTCTTCTAGATTCATTATCAAAGTGTCTTTGAATTTAACATTATTCATTTAAAAAATGAAGACCAATACACTAAGGAAGCATTTTGTTTTCAGAAGTGATAACATTGGGAAATTCTTATGTAAGAATTAGTTAGGTAAAATATCTTTAACTGAAGAATTGATTCAATCGCCAGATGAACTGAGAAATGTTTCTCTGAAGGCAGACCTATTATATTTTCACCTTCAGGCACCAGGGGGTAACATGTCTTATTAATGCCTCTATTAAAATTGACCTGCTTCCATAGTTATGGTACCAAGTAGACAGCTCATGAAATAAAATGAATGCTTTTAAAAGGATTTTAAAATGCATAGCTATGCATTTTCAAAAAACAAATTTCCATTTTGATGCAGGAAAATGAGGAAATTTAAATACACTGAATCACTGCTAGCTAGAAGATAGCAATTTAAGTCATTATTATTGGGAAAATACCAGATATGATCGTATTATAGGAAGCTACTTAACAAGTAGCGTTAGTTATATATTATAAGGATGAATTTTACATAATTTTCCTTACAGAGATTGTGCATTTTCTATAAATAAATGCAATATTGAGGTTACTTAATTGGAAATTTGACTTACCCAGCATGTATTGTTTAAAGAGATAGAGTCATGCATTCCAAATCCAATTTATATAAGGCATAAATTGTAACACTAACAGATAAGCTTGGTTTTCCTAAAATCTCAGGATCAAGCAGACAAACTCTGGTTGTAACTTGATCAGTCATCTCTATGCTGTGACTTGTGTATTCATCTGCTGAAGACATCTATGTGATATCCTCAAATAATTACAGAAGTTTGTAGAAATTACATAGACTGTACACCAGAAAAAGGCAGGGTTCATAATTTGTTAACTGACAAATGAGATAAAATCTCAGACTCTTCATTGTTCGACAGTTTTGGCAATGGACATGTGATAGTGACAGATGTGTTCTGAAAGAGGAGAACTAAGGTCCTTGAGGATGGATTGAGAGGATTTGAGGGAAGCGTGTGTAAGTTATGGTGAAAATGACAAATTTTATGATCAACAGCTCTCTAAGTGATCCTCCATTTTATTGCCTATAATCAAGGATGAATTGGATGAGTGACTGCAGAATAAAATATTGAATAGCATCCTGGTTATTATTAACTCCTCTGGGGAGGGAAAGTTACTCATTAACTGGCAGGGACCCTCTCGTCCACCTCACTTTAACAACTAGTATTAAGTCTGCAAGGTAGAGAGAAAATCTAAATTCTTTCCAGATGCAGTTTACAGAGATGCACACCAATACCGGACAGGAAAAGAAGCAATTTACAACTATGGACAGAAACCAGGCAAATATTAAATTTCCATGGGTTCTGTTTGGAAAGATAAAGGGTGTAATAATGCTTATAAAGGAAAAATTGCAATAGCTGGGACATCTTAGGGCTTAGACCTTCTTAAACTTCTTAGAGTTGTTAGGATGAGACGGTAAAAGATCTCAGACCCTCCTGTGCAGTAGGTCTTGGCTGTAATAATGGAGCTTTGGCTCTCTAGGAGATAGATCCTTCGAAGAGGTGAATTCCCGTGGGAAAAAATATCAATGAAACGTTAACCTAGTACCAAGGTTTTTATAACCTTAGATTGGGTTTACGTAGCTGTGACTTTATCCCACTGGAGTATGTGAAACAAAGCAATCTAGGTATGTTTTTTTTGTGTTTATCCTTGTGTGCCATGGAAAGCTTCACTAGATACTAGGTAGAAAACTGGGAAGAATAATAGAGAAGTTATCTTAGCAATGGGGCAGGAGATGCCGTGGATTTAAGTGTACTCCTCAAAGGAGTCATGGCTGTGTGAGTCAAACTTGAGTCATTCAGAGGGAGCACATCCACTGGCCCCAACCCAGAAAAGCAGTGTGACTGACACTATTGAGAGAAGGGATTCTCAAAACTGCCATAGATAGTGTCAGTCATGATATTCTCACAGCCTGATGGACCAGACACATTTAAAGTCAGTTTGATGGAGGCATTGGAAACTGAAAGTAAGTGTACTTTGCATGTTAGCTGCAAGCCACTCCCTACTGATGTGATCATCTTCTACCCCAGCCTCAGATGCTTTAAGAAAGATGACTAGAACTTGGGAGCAAGATGCCCCTGTCTCCAAAGAAAAATTAAAATGATATGCATACATTCAAGTTTGCAGGGAAACTTTGACCCTGGAATCTAGAACCCTGTAGGTAAGCTACAGCGGAACACTGAGTGTAATACACTGTGAAAGATTTCAGTGAACTCTATGTATGAGTGCTTATGCAAATGTATATCTGGGGTGCAATATATGATGTAGCCCATTTTCTATGCTGGTTATGTGAAGTGTTGAGTACAGGTTGTAGGAAGGACCTTTTAAAGCTTCTCTCTACCCTAATTATCTTATTAACTTTGCCTCAGTTCCCATGATACCTATCTTCCTTGATTGTTTCTTCTATGTATTTTCCAGGATTGATACTATGTTATGTGTAATTCTCTAGTTTCAACCCTTTATTAACTGATGTAGGTATTTTTCATGGCAATTTGCCTGTCCAAGTATTTAGCTCATGCTTAACACATTGAGTTGACACATCCTTGTTCACATAAAAGTATAGACAGAGTCCTCTACTACTACCCCTCTCTTGCCCCACAGGAACAGTTCTTCTGTACATCCCCTTAGATACAATGATCAAAATGTGAGAAGAAGAGACAAAGTGTGGTGAGCATGAGTAAATCACATTAATACAGGAAGAACATTTGGCTGCGTCAATTTTGCTCTGTGTGCTTTTTGTAAGTATATTTACCAGCCTTGTTGAGACCAAAGTTTGGGCCAAAAATATGAGTACCTGGCAGTTAATGCTAAAATAGAACTATATAGCATAATTTGTAACACTCTGGAAAGAAAAAATTTGAAGATGCTTATTTTGATTTTGTTTGAAAACTCCAATCATGGATATAAAATTCCTAATTTGCCTACCGCATGAACAAGTAGTACATCCTTGTATTTGTATAGCATCTGTTTCCATGGAATATAAGTAGTAAATGTTAGCTACAGAATGTATAAATGCAGATTTGAGTATAAAAATAGCTTACAAATAACATTTTCTTTCCATTTTAGTAACAACTCCAAACTCAGTCAGAAATGCAACAGTATTTTGGCTGAGGGCCTGTTTGTTGTAAGAAAACAGGGCTATTTTCCTCCTATTTAAAACATAACATGCTTTTTCTTATGTTCAATTCACAGGGTGTTTCATTTTTAATGAATTTTCCTTATTCTCCAGTGCTTCACTATATCAGTCTGTGTGAATGACGTTGATTTCTTAAGGGGAAACACTTTGCATCGAGATAAATTTGATTTACACATAACCAACGTAAGCAGAAAGGAAAAAACAGTCTGATGATATTTAGAAGTAGACAAACTTAATTTAGAGGAACCCTACTTAGTTTAATGTGACAGACAATAATGAGGAAAAAAATTCTTGCTCATTGTCAGCTCGGTTAGATGTATCTGCATTGGATTTCAGAAATGAACATATATTAGGCTCTAAGTGTGTTTAATGCATCATTTGGGTACAGTTTCTTCAGTAAATTCCCTAGAAACCAGAAGGGGCTCTTCTTCAGATTGGCTTCTAATAGTGAAGGAATTTTTTTTTTTTAATGTACAGGCTTTCATTAAACTTCATTTTTAATGGCCCGAGTGACTCTTTCTTCCCAGACCATTAATAATAATAGGGAAACAGAAGCAAGAAATGAGGTCACTCATAACTTAAATAAAAATGGAATACATCCCTGAAAAAAAAAATGCTGGGAAACAGAGACTTTGAAGACAAAAAAAAAAGCTTCATCTTTCTCTTGAAATATTATCTCTTGAATTTGCCTACCATTCATCTGACAGCACCCAAGGATTTTTTTTCTAAAATATGAAAATTTTAGTGGTGTTGAAGCACTACCCTAACTCTCAAAGTTTTAGAAAATAAACGAGGATTGATTTCTTCTTCTAAGTTAC
The DNA here is from genome assembly GCF_000951045.1 of Mandrillus leucophaeus. Lineage (NCBI taxonomy): Eukaryota > Metazoa > Chordata > Mammalia > Primates > Cercopithecidae > Mandrillus > Mandrillus leucophaeus. Next base: position 6,472,697 of record NW_012103476.1, read on the forward strand.
GTTAGATTAAAGAAAACTTGATAAACCGAGAGGATTGAGTTGAGGCATAAAGAGATTTCAAGAAACACTAACTCAGTCTTACCAAAGTCCTTAGCAAATTTTTTTTTTTTTTTTTAATTTGAGTAACTGCTTGTCCCTGGTAGAGTTAGGGTACAGTTACATTCTATTGCAACAGCAGATGAAAGGGCAAGGATAAACTTGGTGATTAAAAACATAGAACTCAGTTTGCCGGTGCTTTGGCTTCACGGAGCAATAGTTACCACAAACCTATCACCATGGGTTATATCATCAAAAGGTCACAAGTGACTACAGGCAAAGTTCCCATCAATAAAGGCAATAACATGAGTTCAAATGTAGGTCAGGTATCTGAGAGATTCTGTATCAACAAAAAAATAATATGTGGTGGCTTTAGAACATGATTGCAAATTATTTAATAGTCTTCTCATTAAGACGGTCATCTCCTAAACTCTGGTGGGCTAGTCACTATTTTAACCATTTGAGTATAACTGAAGTTACGCCACATGATGATTTTAGTTGACAGTGGTATTGCCATAATACAGTACCACAGAATGGATGGCTTAAACAACAGGGATTTGGTTTTTCTTTTAGTTCTGGAGGCTAGAACTCCAAAATAAGTTGCAAGCAGATTTGGCTTTTCCAGAGGTTTCTCTCCTTGGGTTGCAGACAGCTGCTTTCTTGCTATGTCTTTCTTTGGCCTGTCCTTGGTGTTTGTCCTTCCCTAGTGTCTCTTCTTCCTGTAAAGACATCATTCATATTGGGTTAGGACCCCACCATTAGGTTCTGGTTTAACCTTAATTACCTCTTTAAAGGCACTGTTTCCAAATGCAGTCATATTGGGTGTTAGGTCTTCAATGTATAAATTGGTGGGGGGTAGAGAGGTGCACTTCAGCTCTTAACAATGACTTTTTGAAGCTAGATTATAACAGATTGCACGACCTCCAGTTTTAATGCTGGAAGATTTAATTTCATAGCCTTGAGTTGTCATTTAAAATATTAAACTACCTAGAGACTATATGCTGTGAAAAACCAAAAGCTGTGTGTGGGGGGCAATGCAGAGAGCAGCCATTCTGTATTTTAAATGAGACTTGACGTATACATACAGGTATATAGATAGGTCCCATGGATGTGAATATGTTGCCACATCAGGTTATTGACTTTTTATCTTCTACCCCTTGGGACTATAGTTGCAGTGTCTAGATCAGAGAATAATGTAATATTGAACTTGAAAGTGAATGTGTGAAGAAATGTACAAGTGAATTCTGGAATATCCCAAGACTTGATTCTCAGTCTCTTCTCAATGTACAAATGTATCTCATTATTATTCCCAGTTATGTAAGTCGTGGTGGGTTATATAACTAGAGGCAGTTGAGCCAAATTTGAACACTTTTGTGGGATCTCAAAGCTCACTCTCTAATGCATGTATTGGACAGTCTCCCATTTTCAAACATATCTCCAAATGGACATAGAGAAATAATACATTTATGAAACTACTGTAAAATATGTGACTTTTGGATTCAATGAGGATGATCAGAAAACACAGCTTCAAGTAGCTCCAAGTGCAAGCTTTACCGCATATGATCTATGTGGCTTTGAGCTTCTACAAATGTCGTTTCTTTAATATGCAAAATGAGACTATTAATACCTTCCTGGAAGATTGATTTTAAAAAGTTAAATGATAAATGGATTCAATATATGAGAAAATATCCTGGCGTATGTTAAGTGCCATGCACATACACTATATTTTTATTATTTTAGGAATATAAATGCAGAGCCAGGTGCCAGTGGCTCAAGCCTGTAATCCCAGCACTTTGGGAGGTCGAGAGGGGTGGGTTGTTGGAGGCCAGGAGTTTGAGACCAGCCTGGCCAACATGGTGAAACCCTGTCTCTACTTAAAATACAAAAATTAGCTGGGCATGGTGGCAGGGGCTTGTGATCCCAGCTAGGTGGGAGAATCGCTTGAACCTGGGAGGGAGAGGTTGCAGGGAGCCAAGATCATGCCACTGCACTCCAGCCTGGGTGACAGAGCGAGACTCCATCTACAAAACGAAAAATAGAAAAAAGAATATAAATGTAGTATAAATTCGTTGATTATTTGTTGGAAGGTGCAAGCAAAGAAAATGGGTTTGTAAATGGCTTTCAGTGACTCTCAAAATAATGCACCTTGAAATGTATACATGATTTATGTAGCATGCTTCCTACTTGATTACATTTTAATCAGAAATAATGAAAAACATCTTATATAATGTATATATGCTATATGTAATATATAGCATTTTTGTTATAACATCTATATTTATTGAATAAATATAATTTGAACTAATTTCAAAAGTATTTTAAGTTACTAAGGTATTTATTCATTATTTAAATTTATAGGAACCACAGAAAAAATATTGGATAGTATATTGTTTGGCTTGCTTTAATCTTTGTGGAAATTCCCAGGTATTCTTTTTTAATATGCTTAGGTTTGATTATTTTGCTGGCAAAATTTTTTGATTGTAATCAGCTCCACTTTTTCTGTATCCTGACATACGGTAAATAAAATATTGTTTTTACCAAAATAGGCATATAAAATAGATATTAAAAGAGTAAAGACTAGTAACATAATTGGCTTTCTCTTCAATTAAAATTCATAAAATTATCTTAAATCATAGAATTTCTAAGCACAAGCTGATATTTCACTTATTTTATGAATTAAAATTTACTAGGAATACTATATATGTGCAACTTTGCCTGTTCAAAAGCAGGTGATTTCTATGCACTATCATGTTAAATAAGTATTTCTTAACCTTATTTAATAAAAAGCATTCTATGTTACTTAAGTGAATCTTTAAATAGCACAACATATAACAAGATGACCAATCTCAAACATTTAGGGTCAGGAGTGCAACTCTACATTTCCTAATGGGATAAAGTAACAGAAGAGTTGTCTTTTATTTTCTATCTCTGTATTTTTTTAAAATCTAGAGTAAGAATTTATTTTATTCCTTAACACTCATTAAGAATAATGGGATTAGCCAAAATTTCAGGAGTAAAAAGGAGTCAAAATTAGTTACATGTAAGGCATTCATCTTCCCTAAAACACTTTCAGAAGGTTAATTTCAATGTATATAAAACAGCTAAAACTTAATTACATATAACAACTTACTCTAGAGATCAATTGACTTAAAAAAAATGTCTTTTGCTGGGAACAGTGGCAACACATGTAATCCCAGCACATTGGAAGGCCAAGGTAGGAGGATTGCTTGAGGCCAGGAATTTGAAACCAGCCTGGGCGACATAGCAAGACCCTGTCACTAAAAAAAAAAGAAACGAATGAAAAAGAAAGGTTTTTTGACCTATATATGGGCATTTCAAAATCTGGCTCAAAAATAATGATTTATGTATATGAAAAGTCAATAGGTAAATTTATATACAATATTAAAGGAAGTTGAAATGTGCAATGTTTACTGTAATTGTATTTGTTTTCGTAACAATTCTTCTGTTTTACCTCAGTTATATCCAAATATTCAGCCTACACAGGTCCTTTCTAGCCTACACAGGTCCTTTCTTAATTTTACCTTCCTTGACCACAGCTACGCAACAGCAGCTTGTTTTAAATAAGCAGTCAAATGTACAGTTTTTTTTTTTCCTTTTTTTGAGACAGGGCGTCAACTTTGTCGCCCAGGCTAAAGTGCAGTAGCGTGATCAGGGCTCACTGCAGCGTTGACTTCCTGGGCTCAGATCATCCTCCCACCTGAGCCTCCCAAGTATCTGGGACCACAAACACGCACCATCACACCCAACTAGTTGTATTTTTAGTAGAGATGAGGTTTCGCCATGCTGCCCAGGCTGGTTTTGAAGCCCTGAGCTCAAACAGTCTGTCTGCCTCAGCATCCCAAAGTGACAGGATTACAGGCATGAGCTACCATGCCTAGCCAAAATCTTTTTCTAAATGTTCAAATATTCTTGCCTAAGGCAATTAGCATACGTGTGTGTGTGTGTGTGTAAAATTATATTGCCATGAATATTTATGTACTGACAAGTTTCTGTTAAAATCTCAACTAGTTGTTGGGTATAAATGATCACTATTCCCATAGGCATAAAACTAACAAGATCCTTCTCTCATTGAAAATATAGGCTAATATAGATGTATGCGTGTGTGTGTGCATATATGTATATTTTTCTGGGAGCTAGAAGCATTACACATTTTATATATATATAGGATCACACACATACATCTGTAAACCTTACTCTAGATTTAAAAAAAATACAGAGATAGAAAATAAAGACTCTTCTGTTACTTTATCCCATTAGGAAATCTAATATAGATGTGTATGTGTGTATATATATACACACACACAAACATAAATATGCTAGTGTTCACCAGTAGTTGTCAACATTATTTGTGATGCTGTCTTCTTCCAGCCTCAGGGTCTCTGCATAGAAAGTTCCCGAGGGCTATTGTTATACCTTCTCCCTGCCCTTATCTCTTGCTTAAACTTGACTCCTGCAAGTCATAACTTGGCAACCACCTCCTTAAGACAGCCTCCTGTGACTCTACAGGGAATTACAAATCGCTTAACTAAGTATTTCTTATCAGATCTATAATTACACACTTATTTATCTGATGAATACATAAGGCATTAACCATTCAAGTATTATCAGATTTTTTAAGAACTACGACAATTAGCATTTAATGAGTGATTACATGTATAATGGCCTAATGCATCATTTACTTTAATCCTCACAATGACACACCTAGGATCTGCAGAGCTAGAATTGGAACTGAAACAGTGTCAGTCTGGAAATCACAATTCTATATTTCTGAAAAACTTATCTTTTTTTTGTGAAGACATTTGTTTACATCACTGGGAAGCTATTAATAGGGCATTAGAAGGAAACAGATTCTTTTTTCAGTATAGAATGTTTCATGTCACTCATGTATATATCCCCAGGTTCTGAGTACACAGTTCCTAAGCTGAAAATTGACTGCTTTAGTTGAATATTTCTCCCATTTTTAAAATCTCATACATAGAGAACAGAGAACAGATCTGTTCATTCTTCATGAGAATAATAGCTTGCGTCTAGTTTGCTTTGTGTCGCTATCTTTATCTTTTATCTTCTACTCTGTTTATGACACCTTCTTTGTGCCTTTTTGTCAGAGAAGCTTCTTGTTCTGCTAATTCTAATAGCCGGGTTGATCTAATGATAATATTTGACTAGTTCATGGCTCATTTGAAGAATTATTTCCTTTTTTTCCCCACATAGTATTTTCTTAAAAAAGAACTTCTTGAGAACATTTTCACTGCTTGAACCTTGAAAGCCTGACTCACCACATGTTAAGACAATTACAAGTTATTAAGAAAATGTGGTTCATATACACCATGGAATACTACACAGTCATGAAAAAGAATGAGATCATGTCCTTTGCATGGGAGCTGGAGGCCATTGTCCTTGGCAAACTAACACAGAAACAGAAAACCAAATACTGCATGTTATGACTTACAAGTGGGAGCTAAATGATAAAAACACATGAACACAGAGAGGCCCCAGTGTGTGCTGTTCCACTATCAGAGGATGAGGGTAGGTGGAGGGAAAGGATCGGGAAATAATAACTAATGGGTACTAGGCTTCATACCTCAGTGTTGAAATAATCTGTGCAACAAACCCCAGTGACTGAAGTTTAGCTGTATAACAAACTTGCACATGTACCCCTGAACTTAAAAATGTTACATAAATGTACCATTCACAGCCATTTCACAGGTTTAAAAACATCACTCTTCAAACACGATTTCATAAAAAGTTCTTGAATAACTATTTTTAGAATTTTGTAATTTATATCTCAGGTGCAGGAAACAAAGCTCAAATAAAAGTGAACTAAAATTTAGAAAATATTCACTATGTCACTTAAGTTTTTAGGTAGATAAATCACAGAGCTGTTCAATTTATTGTCATAATGACATTTTTAAAATGCGGCTTTTCACCTTTCTGTCATCTTCAGTAGATTGGCTTAGTTCTCCTCATGAAGCTGACCAGCATAATTCTACAATTTGCATTTATAGCAGCCAACTTTAACCATAAAATGTCACAGAGTCTTCCTATGAATATTCTTTGATTAGCCAGACAACCGTCTCAGAAGTATCCAGTGAACTTACTTTCCTGCTCCACTAGCTGGAAACCAAAATCATTCTCACTCCTAACTAATAATAACAAAGGAAATTAGATCATTAGGATGACATGTTCAAGCTTTACTAAAGACAAGAGGGCTATATCCTTTTAAATAAACTAGGGATGAAGAGACAAAAAGGAATTTTGCCTCAAGAGATTTTTTTGGAAGGCAACCGAAGTATACCCTAAGGTTTTTTTCAATATTGACTGTTAAAATAATCTTCAAAAATATATGAAAATGTGTGACACGTGAAGTTTTATCGTTTTATTTTCAAATCAAAAATGATTGTAAAGCATGTGATGATGATAATATGGTTATATTTTAGCTATTAACCATTTTAAAAGTAGTCAAATGAACGTAAAACCTAACCCATTTATCATCATTGAGCTGGTTGAATGTGCCAGATATTCTCAAAGTGTGAAGTACTCTGATATAGAGGAATAAAACCCAGCCCCAGACTTCATGGTGGGAACTGGCATGATATAATAAAAGCTGCTTCAGGCAAGAATTACGTGGCAGAACCAAAGAATGCTTTTTGGAAGAGGTGATATTCTTAAAAAAACGAAAGAGAAGACTTTAACTTAAAAAAACAAAAATGTATTCTGCCTGCTAAGGAATAAAAAAGGGTTCTCATTATCTAAACATTGAAGTGGGAAAAGTGTTTTGAACCCTCAAAAGACTAAAGTTCTGATATTATCAGCAAGTTCATATTCATCATCCCATTCAGCAAATGAACCGTTCAGACTTAATTAAGCACTTAGAAGTTGTATGGTACAATGGGCATAATATAACTATCCAAATCAACATGGAACAAAATTAGAATTTGTGGAAAAAAGAGCTAGATGATCAGATTTAATTTAAACCTGACTTACTAAACAAAGCTCACAAACACCCTTTATATCTACATTTTAGTTCTAGAATCTATTAGGTTTGTCATGAGCACAGTGGAGTATTTTGTTTGGGCACCTGAAAGCTGAAGTGTTTCATGTGTGCCCTCTTCAAGAGACATCAGATTATGCATGAGACAATAAATGGTAAAAAGACACAACAAAGAAACCAAAAATTTCCAAAACTGTCTTTTTCTTCAAAAACTTGTATACATCTTTGTGTCAGATAACCTGTCACTAAGACTGTGTTTGGAATTTAAAATGCCTGTAACAAGGAGAAGTGCTGCAGACCCACATAAAAAAATTCAGTGTTGATGTAAATATTTTCCTGGGAGCTAGAAGTATTACAAATATAAATAAAAAATACTTTATTTCCAAAGGTTAGAATATTCTGTTAAAATACCATAAAATGCACATTGTTGTGTATTCTTAGTTTAGTATGTGCTATGTACTGAATATATGCATCTCTCTCAGATTGATACATTGAAATCTTAACTTTCCATCTGATGGTATTTGAAAGTGAGGTCTTTAGGAGGTGATGAGTTCATTAGGAAGGAAACCTCATGAATGAGATTGAAGTCCTTGTAAAAGAAACCAGAGGGAGACCCCTGATGTATGTTAATTCAGACACACTGAATTGACTTTCGATGTGTTGTAATGTAAACCGTCCGGAGCATATCCCTAGGCACTAGAAGAATATCACAAAGTTTGTTTTACAGTCCCTCACTGATACTCTAATCTACCTTATTTGTGTGTGTGTGTGTTTGTGTGTTTGTTTCTCTGAATAAGGTCAAATAAATGAGTCATAGTTCACCTCTTTTTCTGCCCCTGTCCTACAAGTGATCAGACTCAAACTTACGGAAATTTGTTTTTAGAGTTGGTACTGAGATCATTTATTTTACTTAAATGGAAATACTGGTGCCTATTTAAAGCACAACTGGACCAATCTCTGGAAACATATTCTTGTTACTACAAAAATGTACAATAGAACACTATAATACAAAGTGCATTATTAATAGCACACAGATGTCCTTAACATTTCCTTTAGAGTTTTCAATTAATGTACTGTAGTTTCAAGTTGCAATTATTTTACAGTGCAGAGTGAAGGGAATGCTATTTGATCAGTTCTGTCTCTGTTCTTCAGTCAAAGGCACTTTTACTACTCTGTAGTAAAAGCAACAATATTTCCTTAGATTTTATATGAGTGTTCGGTCTAGGGACAATTATAAATTCAATTTCAAAAGGCATATTCTTTAATACCTGGTATTTAATCACTGGAACTATTTTGTGTCCAGTGTACAATAAATGACATTTTATGCTAACCAAATGTTTGAGGTTTCTTTCTGTTAACACTGGTCAATATAGAGCTGTTTTTAATAATGTGGAGTTTATGACCCCTCATAATTTTACCTGTAACTCTTAAGTTTTAAAAACATAAGGTTAAATTCAGAATATTTTAATATTTTTATAATTCTGTTTTTTTACTACATGTAAAAACATTGTATACAATTGTGTAAAACTTAATCTAAGAAACTGAACATACAACAGATTTCCCTGCTTATTTTACAGGTTTTGTTTTGTTAACATTGGTTTCTGCAAAACCTGTGTTTTGAAATGCTTTATTTAATACTTTGGGTTCTTGGGCCAAACTAAAACTGAAATAGCTCCTTTTAAAATACATTTTATTGCAATGTATTATATTGAAAATATGATCACATAGAAATATGGAGAGCTTCCCAATTTATTTAATGAGACTAGTACAAGTCTGAAATTAAAAAACAGCTAGCTGAAAAATGAAAAGTAAGAGGGACATAACTTTCTTACTGTGTATTTGCAAATAGAATTTATCATTGTGTTAAAAAGATTACTATGCCATTAGGGTTTATCAAAGAAATAAAATGGTAATTTCATATTAGAAAACCTATTACCTGACTCCATAGATTTTAAGGAAAAATCTATTAATCTTTTGGGGTTACAAAAGCAATAGAAACAACAAAAAAATAAAATTTGGTACATCTTCACAATAAAATTACTTGTGGATTTGAAATAGAACAAAATGTCTTTCTCTTCATATGTTTGAAAATATATATTAATAAAAGCCCTACATTAAACATGATCGTTAATATTGAATATGCTAAACATTCCTATTAAAAACAGAAGCATGAGAGCTCATTGTCACATAAACTATTTTATCTTTTACTGAATCTTAACACAATCCAAAAAGGCAGTAAAATATAAACAACATATTGCAAGAGAAAAACGCTTATTATTTCCAAACAGTACTATTTCCAAGCAAGAAAAAACCCAAATAGTAAAAAACAAAACTGGAATAGTTTAGCAAGATGACCAAATAAAATATCAATTTACAAGAAAACAATTGCATTGCCCCCAAAATAATTGCATTTAGAACAAAATAATTACAATGACTTAATTTGCAATGGCAACGTGATCAAAAGATACACAGGAATATACTTGTCAAGATATGCAAATTTTTTAAAGGACCTAATAACAGCCACCAATTATATTCTGTGAGGTGGAAGAGGTGTTATGCTATTCAGAAAAGGGCTTTAGTCCCAGTTGTTTGTAGAGCTTTAGGCAGTTTTCAGCTGTCAGGTGCCTCAGCTACAGAGAAACAGCTTGTTAAAAGTCCTGCCTTTTACAGAGTGGCCCATATCCAATTTCTGATTGATAGAGGCATTGGTAAAAACACTTAGCTATTTTAGACGATTATGGGACAACTATGGTGGGTGGGTGGTTTTAACTCCAGAGTTCCCAGTGCAGTTTGCCAAAGTTGTCATGGAGTCTGTATGAGATCTTGGTTTCTCCTTCTGCCTAACCCTGATTTTTTATCCTCCCTTGCACTTGTTCAGATCCCAAAGACACCATCTAATAAAGTATCCTGCACACTACTCACCACCTCGGTGGTGTCTTTCTAGAGAATCCAACCTACAATACTGGATGCCAAGAGTGGTCCAAGATATCAGGCACTAAGATAAAGTTTTAGACCTGAATTGTGATGACTGTTTGGTAAGAAGATTTCCATCAATGCTAGTAGATAGAGCACAAATAGCCCTGGTAAAGGGTGAATTTCCAGTTGTTCAGATGGTGATTTAAGTTGGCATTGGTTGAAAAAATTCTACCAGCCAGGAATTGGGTATGTTTGGCTAACCTCCGGTGAGTGCTCTGGAACAATGGTTCTGAGTGTGAACCTGGAAATTTGTAAGAAATGCCAGTAATCAAGTCTCACACTAAACACACTAATTTAACAGGTATGGAGGTGGGGCCCTGTGGTCCATGTTTCAGAAAGGCCTACCAGATTATTCTGGTATATTGCTTTATATGGCAATCAACAGGCAATTGAATGTCAGTTTTACAAACTACAAGTAACCTAAAATGAATCTATTATCTCCTGGAGGAGAAGAGCAGAAAAAGTCGACACCAAGGCTCATGATTTTTTTTGTCAATATAGACGAGAGCTAAACTCTTGAGTTCAGGTAGTCATGCGACTACAACGTCTAAATCTAGTCTGGAATGGAGACGTCTTGGTTTGACGTTCCTGAAAACATGAAAACTTTATATTCCTGCCAACACTGTAAGGCTGTAGAAGTGACACATTTTTTTTAAACTTTTACTTTTAAGTTCAGCTGTACATGTGCATGTTTGTTACAGAGGTAAACTTGGGTCATGCAGGTTTGTTGTTTCATCACCCAGAGAGTAAGCCTAATTCTCATTAGTTGTTTTTCCTGATCCTCTCCCCCTCCCACTCTCCACGCTCCGATAGACCCCACGGTATGTCGTTCCCCTCCGTGTGTCCATGTGTTCTGATTTCTATTAAGGACCAGCATCTGCTTGTCAAGAACACAAGGAAGACAAAGTTGTAACAAATACACCAATAAATGAATGATGAGCCATTTTAAGATTCAGACAATTTATTTCCACAGACAGTGAAGGAAAGAGTGCCCAAAGGTGCTAGCTTCCCAGGGCCCTTGTATAAGACGCTAAGAAAAAAGGGGAGAAAAATTCAACGTGGGTGATAGAGTGCAATTTTGCTGGGCCATTCTAGACTGCAGCCAGCTTGTTTCATGGCCTTGTAGCTGTATCTCAAGAGGGACAGTAGAAGTCCTTATGCCTCATCAGAAAACGGGGGACAATGAAAACGTCTCTCATGATCATCTCTTTGGTAAATGGGGAAGCAAGTAAGAAAATGGCCCTGTGAAAGCTGCTTATAAGCGTCACATGCTCTTATGTTCCAAGAGAATCACAAGCTGTCCCACCAAAACTCAGATCAGCGGTGGCTCAAGCTTTTTCCATGTGGCCTTTATGGATGCACACAAGGCCGTTGAGTACTGTCATGGAGTTCTCACCCCCATCACTGCCACTCCTTGTTGAAGACAATGCAAAGTCTTCTCCCTAGCAAGCCAATATGTACCCCCACCCTGAATCAAGATCCCATCCTGAATCCTGCCATCAGCCCTATTCCTTGGGTTAAGTAACAGCGAGACCAAGTTAGGGACGTGGTCTCCCTCACACCCTGTCCATAGGTATTGATCTCCAAAGTACTCCAAATTCAATATTCTGTATATTGAACACTGTCTTAGAGTCTGCTTCATGGAGACTCAACTTTTGCCAGCAAGAGAACTATGAATCCTGGACATATTCTATTGTATTTAATTCCTGATACATCTCTTTTCATAAACTCACAGTGATTTTAAGTATTCACAGTTGCAAAACCAGTAAATGATAAGTAGAGACATGATGGAGGGGCTGCCTTTAACCACAATGCTAAAATGCCTCACCCTCTGAGAGATCTGTACATTAAAAAGGGTGAATTTTACTCAATAAAAATTTTACCTTAAGAAACAAACTAAGTTAGTGAAGACATGAAACCAGTCTAACTGCTTATCAGTGGATAACTGAATAAAGGAAATATGGTGCACATATCCACAACAGAATACTATTCAGCCTTTAAAAAGAATAAATTCTTACCATTTGCAGTAACAATGGATGAACTTGGAGGACATCATGCTAAGTGTACTAAGCCAAGCATAGAAAGACAAAAGCCACGTGATCTAACTTATAGGAAGAATCTAAAAGAGTTGAACTCATAGAAACTGAGTAAAATGGTAGCTGCTGGGTCTGCAGGTTGGGGAAAATGGGAGATGTTGGTCAAAGGATACTACAAATTCTGTTATAAAATGAATACATTCTGGTGATCTGATGTACAGCATACTGTCTATAGCTAAAAGAATATTGCACACTTGAAATTTGATAAAGTAGATTGTAAATATTCTCACTACAAAAAGTAACTGTGAGGTGATTGGATATGATGATTAGGTTGGTTGTGGTCACAATTTCACAATGAATGCATATATTGTCATGCTGTATATATAAGGTATATATACCTTAAATATATACAATTTTTTAAATAATATCTCAGTAAAGCTGAAAAAATAAAATCTAAAAAGAAAATCTACAGTCCATATTGACACTAGCATAGGACAAGTGTGTTTTTCTGTTTAATAACTACGTCAGCGTAAAATTTTCTGTGTAAATCCTGTCAATTTTTGTATGAGAGCAAGAACAGTAAATCAAGCATAAAATATCTCAGATTATTTATAGATTCTAAAGTTCCCTTCCGGTTTTATATGCTCAATAAACTACATGTTTTTGTTGTCCATTTGGGAGCCTTATGAAAACAAACTGAAGAACAGACTTAAGATGTTACCTACTGTAATGAATAACAATTACATATCGACTCATCTATAGAGTACTCCAAAAAATAAAGGTTACCAATAAATATACTAATTATTTACATTTTTCTAAGTAATATACCAATAACCAATTTTCTGTCATCTGTCAAATTTTTAAAGAGGTAAATTAAAAAAAAAAAAAGAATAAAAGTAAGTGAATAAAAGTAAGTGAATAAAATGACAGAAGGGAAATTGTTGGGGGAAAAGATGAAATAAGAAAAGCAATGAGTTGATAACTATTGAAGCTGAATGATGGGCCCAGAGGATCCTTGTACCCTTTTGTCTGTTTTTGACTGGTTGAAACTTTCCACAATAAAAAATTTAAAATACAACAGTAAATTGCAAATTATTAAAGTCAAGATGTATGAGAGAGAGAAAATGACAATACCTTTAAAGAAAAAATCTAGAAAAATAATCATTTCTTGGTATAGAAATATGTTAAAAATACAATTAAAAAGCCATATTGACAGGATGATACAATTATTTAAAATTTTAATCATCTCTGTCAAAAGAAAGAATAGAAAAACAATTATGAAAATTGACAACTTGAGGAAAAACTCAGTTCAAATATAAGGGACATTTACTATTCATAATAAAAGTTTTCTAAAAACTGATATATGACATCCAATTAGAAAACTGGTCAAAGAATATTGAACTGAAAATATCCAGAAGAACATATCCAAGTTTGCATGGATACACCACAATGATGACACTGGCTAATTCTGGGAAGATAAATAAGATACATAAGCAGACTCAAGGGACATATTAGCATCTTCTGCAATTTTTATAAATGTTTTTCAAAAAATATAAAATTTTGTTATTAAAGCAATGTAATAAAAATAAAAGGTAATACTACAGGTATGCAATTTTTACAATAGGTGATTTAAAATTATATATTTTAAAAATTGTACTAGTCATAGGCCGGGCGCGGTGGCTCAAGCCTGTAATCCCAGCACTTTGGGAGGCCGAGACGGGCGGATCATGAGGTCAGGAGATCGAGACCATCCTGGCTAATACGATGAAACCCCGTCTCTACTAAAAAATACAAAAAACTAGCCGGGCGAAGTGGCGGGTGCCTGTAGTCCCAGCTACTCGGGAGGCTGAGGCAGG